>NC_061113.1:137127479-137473502 GCF_002878395.1 Capsicum annuum | reverse complement strand
ATTAATTTGGATTTAATTTTCGAGGAGTCAGTTCAAGAATTGTTTTGTTATTTTCGAAACAAATCCTGATTTTTGTCCATCAATAAAAAGTAAAAATGCACATACCATGTTAACAATTAGCCTAATCACATTAAAATAGACTCTGAATAGCTCATTTAGCCTCTATAAAATCTCACATGATATATAGCAGATTTCCAGACCTAATTAATAATATTAATGCCAATTCTGGATAGTTAATTTTTTCCCTTCCCTTTTTAGTAATTGAACTCTAATAGTTTTTAAAAATAGTTTGAAAAAAGATATTTTTAAAATTAGTTCAACAATTTAATTGACATCAAAATAAAATAATATAAAGCTCACTCTCTTTACTACCTCCCTCCGTTTCAGAATAAGTGAATTGTTGGGGTATTTATTGGTGTTTCAAAATAAGTGAATCATTGAATTTTTTTTTAAATTTACCCTCATGATTTGACAACTAATTAATTGTTAAAAAGGTATTATAAGGTCAATTTTTTTTTTTGAATAAAAATGGAAAGTTATATTAAATTTATGTCTTTAATATTTTTTTTTAAATTTTTATGCTAAAATCCAATAATTCATTTATTATAAAATGGAAAAAGTATATATTTCATCTTAAAATAGTTTTGGAGGTATGGTGGGGTAATATGACTTCCTTGGAAAAATTGTGTAGTGGAAAATATGATTATAGTTCCGCGGATAGTTATGCCTTTTTTTTACAAAATATAAATTTATGAATTACTTTTTTTTGTTCTGTTTCAGTTGGTTTTAACTATTTTTCTTTTTAATCCATTTGAAGTAAAAATGATTTAAAATATAATTATGGAAAATCTAATCCGAACAAAAGGAGGTACCATAAATAAATAAATTTATTACTTTAAATAAATTTCGTAATTCACCGAATTTAATCAAACATCAGTCTTCCTCCCTAAAGTCCTCCTTTCCTGTGCAGTTTACTGAAAGTACTGACACAAGTCACTTTATAGTAGTAACACAGTCCCACCACATCAAAATTCTTCACTCTTTCAACACACACGCTCTTCCTAGTTTCTTCCTCTTTTCTTGAAAAAAAATATGCAGTCACCGGAATCTTGGGTAGCAGTGGCATCACCCTACGAATCTGATGATGGAATCATGACAGACATGTCTAAATCAATTAAGTGTGTTGAACAAATCTTGAATTACAAATTCAGAAACAAGAAACTTCTTGAAGAAGCCCTTACCCATTCTTCTTGCACCTATTCACCTTCTTACCAACGTCTTGAGTTTGTTGGTGATGCTGCTCTTGGCTTAGCGGTATCCAATTATGTCTATTTGGCTTACCCTGAACTTGAACCTGGTCAACTTTCTCTCCTACGCTCCGCTAATATTAGCACCGAAAAGCTTGCTAGAGTCGCCGTTCGCCACGGCCTCTATAATTATGTCCGACACAATACAACTTCCCTTGATGGCAAGGTACATTATCAGAATATTATATATTACTCTGTATTTGTACTTTAAGAAAAAAATTTAACCCCACATGTTATATTTACCGAATAATAAAATAAATTAATCTTAAGGAACATAATTTGAAGGGGTAAACTATGCTCTTTGTTCTGACTTCTGAGTTTTGTGTTAAAAAAATAGGTTTTACTGTGGGAAGTGTTTGGCAATTTTAAACTAGAAGATTATATTTTGAGCCTGCTTTTTTTTCTTTTTTGGTTTTTCTTTTTTGTTATATTGGTGAGGGTTATGTGATTTTTGTGTGAGAAAACATAGTTATGTACTAGAAACAATATACTCGGTGTAATGGCAGAGTAGGAAATACAGTCTGGGAGGTTAGAGTGTACGCGGATCTTACCTCTGCCTGGTAGAGATAGAGATCCTATTTAGGATACACCTTGAAGAAATTTCATGTCACAAATTCAAGAATGAGAAGCTTCTTGAAGAAGCCCTTACCCATTCTTCCTGTGCCGATTCACCTTCTTATCAACGCCTTAAGTGCTCTTGGCTTAGCCATATCGAATTATGTTTATTTGGCTTACCCAGAACTTGAACCTGGTCAGCTTTCTCTCTTACACGCTGGCTAATATCAGAACCAAAAAACTTGCTAGAGTTGCCGTGCGCCATTGTCTTTATAAGTATGTTTGTCACAATACAACTTCCTTAGATGGAAAGGTACATTATATTACTCTGTATTTGTACTTTTAAATACTAGATTAGTGTGCGAGCACGTTAATCTATAAAATATACTCAAATATTAAGAATAACATTGTTAAAAAGTAGCAATTGATACTTTTTATAAACCTATTTTTAACCTCTTGCTACTTTTTAGCAGTTCTTAATATTTTATAACTAATTTTATAAAAATAGGTTTAAAAAAATTAATCTTAAGGTCAGGCATTAAAAAATAGGTTTAAATGTGGGAAGTGTTTGGCAATTTTAAGCCAGCAAAACAAAAATGTCTATGCATCAGAAGGTTACTTTTTTGTTATATTGGTGAGGGTTATGTGATTTTTGTGTGAGAAAACAAAGTTATGTGCTACAACAACACACCCAGTCTAATGCGACACTTAGGAAATAATAGGGTTTGGGAGGTAGAATGTACACGGATCTTACCTCTGCCTTGTAGAGATAGAGAGGCTATTTTGAATACACGTTGGCTTAAATATACAAGATGAAGTTATGTGACTCTGTTAAAACAAATAAAAAGATGGTCCAGTGACCATTGAGAAGGGATAGAAGTTTAGTTTTAGTGTTGGTTTGGGGAAAAATATTCTGTCACCGGAATCTTGGGTAACGGTGGCATCACCATACGAATCTGATGATGAAATCATCAAAGACATGGCTACATCAATTAAGGCTGTTGAACAAATCTTGAATTACAAATTCAAGAGTGAGAAATTTCTTGAAGAAGCCCTTACCCATTCTTCCTGCACCGATTTACCTTCTTACCAACGCCTTGAGTTCATGGGTGATGCTGCTCTCGGCTTAGCGGTATCCAATTATGTTTACTTGGCTTACCCTGAACTTGAACCTGGTCAGTTTTCTCTCCTACGCGCTGCTAATATCAGCACCGAAAAACTTGCCAGAGTCGCCATTCA
Organism: Capsicum annuum; assembly: GCF_002878395.1. Lineage (NCBI taxonomy): Eukaryota > Viridiplantae > Streptophyta > Magnoliopsida > Solanales > Solanaceae > Capsicum > Capsicum annuum. The sequence goes on along the minus strand of NC_061113.1, from coordinate 137,470,401 downwards.
CCACGGTTTTATAAGTATGTTCGCCACAATACAACTGCCCTTGATGGAAAGGTACATTATGAGAATATTTTTACTACACTGTATTTTGTGCTTTAAAAAAAGTTAACCCTACCTGTTGTTTATAACAAGTGAAAAAAAGTAATCTTCAAGAACACAATTTGAAGGGGTAACTTTTGATGAATTGTCAATAAAGTATGCTATATGTTCTGATTTTTTCTAAGGTCGGGTATTAAAAAATAGGTTTAAAAGTGTTTGGCAATTTTTAGCCAACAACAACATACCCAGTGTATTCCCACAAAGTGGGGTCTGGGGAGGGTAAGTGTATGCGATCCATACCACTACCTCAGATGAGGTAGAGAGGTTGTTTGCGATAGACCCCCGGCAATTGTAAGCCTGCAAAAGAAAAATGTCTATGCATCAGAAGGTTATATTTTCAGCACTTTTTTTTGACTTTTTTGTTTTGTTGGTGAGGGTTATGTGATTTTTGTGGGAGAACAAAGTTATGTACTACAACAATAATACCCAGTGTAATGCTACGAGTAGGAAATAGGGTTCTACAATATACCCATATCTTACCTCTACCTTGTAGACATAGAGAGGCTATTTAGGATACACATTGGCTTAAATAGACAAGACAAAGTCATGTGACTTTGATAAAACAAAAAAAGAGATGGTCTAGTGACCATTGAGAAAGGATAGAAGTTTAGTTATACTGTTGGTTTGGGAAAGTGTTATGTGGGGTTAGTTTTATTTTTTGTTAGTATTTGTTCTGTGGCAAGATCAGTTTCGGGTTTCTTGCTAAATTACTAGTTTGCTGTGAATTGATTATGGTGAATGTTTTGCAAATAGTGAATTGAGGGACATTTGGATTTTAGGTGAAGGAATTCGTGATAACGGTAGAACAGGAGGTGCAAACGGAGTTCCATGGAGGAGCAGTGAAGGCACCGAAAGTTCTTGCTGACATTGTGGAGTCAGTCGCGGCCGCTGTATATGTGGATTGTGGCTTTGATCTGAAGGCTCTCTGGGTGGTCAGTTGTCTGTCCTTTGGCTGTTCATATTTATTGGTGGATCATACTTTCTGATCTTTTCTTTTCTCATGAATTTTTGTTGCATCTCGAGAAAGTAATTTGCAGAATTAGAAATTCTAGGGATTGTGCAGGGTTTAATATAATGTTCCTTATGAAGTCCCTTTTTCATTCACATATAACAAAATTTGCTAACTTGGTTCAAAAACTCTCGAAAACAATATTCCAGTTTCAAGGACATTTGCTAATCTTGTTAGTTTCAGATTTGACACCTTACTTCCCCTAAAATGCTTTAGCACATCTGTGTTCCTTATGAAATAGGTACGTGAAAATAAATATTTAGGTTTCCTTTTCTACTAGAATGTCATTTTAGATCTGTTTACCATGAAATATGTTCATGTGACCTAACTAAGCAAGGTTTTGAAGTTTAGTGCGACGTTGTGTGTGAGAGAGAGTGTGTGTGTTTCAAATCTACTACTCCATCCTTCCCAGTTTATATGACATCTTTCAGATTTCGAGATTCAAACAAGTCTTTTTCTTACCGTAATTCTTTCATATATCTTTTAAATATTTTAAATTGTCAATATTTTAAATTTTCAATTACTGTAACTCATAGTACTTTTTCCATAGATGTAAATTTTATTTAAAAAATTTAACAATTCCATGTCCGAATTCACGGTCAAAACTGAACTGACTGATTTTCGAAATTCAAACTGTGCCACATATATTGGGACAGAGGAAGTAATTGAAACTTGAAATTGTTATGGTATTGAAAAAGAAAATGGTAGTTCACACGAAAGGAGTGTTTCTTCTGTCTTTGCAGCTTTTCATTATTGGAAAACCAATTCATTTTGCTTTTATTGGACTTAGAAATCCAGCATTTTTGTCTTGCAGATGAGAATTGATATCCTGATTTCTGATTAGTTTTGTTTCATTTTGTGTTAGATATTTAGAGGCCTCCTCGAGCCTATTATCACGCTGGACTTGTTGTCAGAACAACCGCAGCCTGTAACCATGCTGTATGAGTCTTGCCAGAAGGATGGAAAACAAGTTGATATAAGGCATTGGAGAAAAGGAGAGAAAGACATAGCTAGTGTTTGTGTTGATGGTGAATTTATTGTCTCCGCTTCTTCTGGGAACAAGAAAAATGCTGAACTTCACGCTGCAAAAGCTGCACTCAATAAGTTGGCCTGTAAATCTACAAGTCAGTTGGATACTGAAGTTGAACCAAACAGAGAGTTTGAAGGAGCAAAGCAGAAGCTGAATGAGCTATGTGGAAAAAAGAAATGGCCCAAACCAACTTACAGGTAAATTTTTTCTCCCAGAGAGGTGAAGTTGTTGCTCATAACAATTCCAAACTGAATCTTTTAGCTGCAAAACTGTACTCCCTCCTTCCAGTTTATGTGGCAACATTTTCTTTTTAGTCCGTTCTAGAAAGAATGATAACTTCTAAATTTGAAAATAATATAACTCAAATTTTCCATTTTACCCTTAATAGGAAGCTCTTATAGCTGGCACAAATGTTATGGAACACAATGAGACTACAAGTTTCAAAAGTCTTAATATCACACAAATGTTATACCATGTTTATGTCTTTCTTTCTTCAACTCCTTGCCTGTTCAAATTTTGCCACATAAATTGTAACAGAGGGAGATTAAATTTTCAAATTACCATGTACAACATGGCAAAATACTTGGACATAGGGAATCTATTAGTATTAATTTCTTCTTTAGGCTGCATATTCTGTCACTTCAGTTGAGAAAATTTTCATGGGTAATTGTAACCACACACTCAAACCTGGCTCAATCTTTACAACAGAGTTGTCTATCTTTTATAGTAAAAGTAGTCTTTGAGATTTGATTGCATAGAATAGGTTTGTAGTAATCTGGATACAAGAGTATAATGAATGAAGTTTGATACAAATGGATGTTAGATGTATTAGAAATTAATAATATATATGCTAAAGGACTTCTAGGACTTCTTTTTGACGGCAAAGGTTGTACAACTGGGGATGTGTAATAGGCGCATGCCACGAATTTGAATTCTTGCCCGTGAGGCGTGAATCAAATGGTGTTTAAGTGGAATAGGGAGAAAGCTTGTAACAATTGAGGAAGGTTCCGATTGGGTTTGAAAATAGAAGCTTAATTAATTAGATACTCCTATTTTATTTTCGCTATATGTTTTCGGTGTTCTAGGTTTGTGTATTATTATTTGAGTCCTTTATATTTACTTTTTAGTCCCTAAAGTTGGTCGGTGTTGTAGTTATCGCGTGTCGAGTCTGGTAGATTATTTTAGGTCTTGTTAAATATCTTGTATTTGCATTTTGGTAGACATCTTGAATGAAAATTTGAATTTTATCCTTTATTTCTTTTTCTTTCTTGTTCTTAGTTCTTAGTTCTTAGATTTCAATATTAATGGCATTTCCGCCATGGGATTCGGTACAAATGGTATCAGAGCCTATCGTTCTCAGCCCCAATTCTGCGACCATGTTCAACCAGGGTTACTATTAACCGCTGCAAGTCTTGGCTACCTCAACCATGACTAATTTTCATTTTTATGGTTCATCATATTCGCATGGTTATGAGTATTGGCATGGGTATTCTCATCCTTACTCATATTAGGTTGACAACGCCAATCATGGTTTTTATTTGGTTCAATTTGGTGATGGTTCAATGGTGTCGATGAGTGCCTCAACATTAGATAACTTGTTGAAGTCTAGCTATGACAATTTTGAGACAAACGAAGCAACTACAGGGAATGTGATTCATTCAGTTTGTTTTCCTTCTGTGATGGATTCATTTGGTTCTGTTTCTTTCAAAACTCTAGCCCCCAAATCAGAGAACTCTGATCTCACAACATTTTCTCTACTCTCTCGATACTCTAAGCACAAAAGAGGTGCCGCCAGTGGCAAGAAAAGAACTTGGAGAAAGAAGCACAAATACGAGCTTGGTTGACAAACTACTACTACTAAGCTTTCAAGAAGAAAAAGTGTCCGGCGAGTTCATGTACAAGTTAGCATGGTGAATGGGCGACCAAGTTTTCTGTTGGCAGGGAAATACTTATAGAGGACCAACATTTGGTTGTGGAAGGAAATGGAGATATCGAGGTCCAGGTGTTCGATAAAATTTCTCAAAGGGATGATTTCTGCGTGAAATATAAGCAATGGAATGATAGTGTTGGGAATGAGTCGCTGGAGGTCGAAAAAGATTTGGGAAGTAGTGTAGGTGTATCTATTTCCCTTGCCGCTCTCCGTGAATGGAGAGGATTTATGCACTAATTTGTAGTGATTATGATGCTCAATTGGTCCACATCGATGGTGATGGAGACGTAGTAGCAGTTGAAAATAAGGAAGGAAACTCGTTAGAGGACCAACTGTTTGACAAAAGTTCTCAGAGAAATGAGACTGCAGAAATTTATCCCAATCAGATCACAACTTACATTGCAAGTTTTGTGATGCCCTTTTTCACCTAGCGTGTTGGTGAATCAAACATTGTAGACCAAATGGGTCCAAATCAGCTATTCAGGGTGATGATGCGCACAAGGAAGTTAACGATGAAGATGAGAAGGACGAAAAATCGAAGGAAGATCAGGTGTTCGATGGAAGTCTTCAAAGGGATGAAGAACCTCTTTCTGAAGGAAACGCTTTTAATGAAAGACGAGGATTTAGCTTCAATTCCTCTATTATCGACATCAACGAGCAGGGAACGAATCAAAAGTTTCTCACTGTGGCCATTCCAATACGAATTGATCTTAATTTTAACAAGGGAGGTATGAGTTATTCCCCATATGTAATAACCTTGGTTAAATTCAAATTTGTGATTGCTACATATCAGAGGTAGAGGTATGGACTGCGTACATCTTACCCCCCCCCAGACCCCACTAAGTGGGAATACACTGGGTTTGTTGTTGTTGTTGTTGTTGTTGATTGCTACATATGCTGAATATGAAGAGATTCGGGTGTCTAGCAAGTTGTTTGACGAAATATTGAGCGGAAAAAGTAATTTCAAGAATTGTAATGATATACTCTGCAATTGATACGAAAATACGCTTTTTCCAAGTTGGTTTTGCAGCAGATTTGTATGTTAGTAACCTTCCTTTGTTGATTGAGATGTATGGGAAGTCTAGTTTACTTGACTTAGGTCAATCACTACATGCTTTGTGCGTGAACACCAGTCATGATTCCTCTAGATTTATCGAAACTAATGAAGTGTTTACTGATGTGAAACATGCTATCGAGGAGTGTGAATGGAATGGGCTATTTGAAATCAAGTATGAGGGGAGTAGTTCTGTTTGGTTGGAGGATTGTGATTGGAACCATACTGCATCAATTGAAAGTGCTATATGCAAGCAAGGGTGTATCAAAATGCTTAGAGGTCCTTCCTCCTAGAAAATTGGCAGGAACCTTGGATCCTCCTGCATACATAATTGTGGCAAAGGAAGTCGAACAATGTTTATTTTAGAATTCAACTGCAGTGATTGAGTTTTGGGACCTTGGAAAGTCATATGAACATGTAGCTAAAATCGTAATGACCCTAATTACTGGTGTATTCAGTCACGATGCTGGTGGAGCAGCTAAGTTATTAGATCACTTTCAATCCTAGAATGTAATATGCTGAACGATGAGAACATTTTGAAGGAGAAAACATTATTAAATGGTCAACTATAAAAGATTTTCCGAGGGGGAAAATGGAAGGCTACTATACAGGGAAAGAACCTTCTCCGCACTGTGTTCTCAAAGGAGATTACCTTTGAACCTTGGAAACACGATTTAATATTTCTTCTTTGGACCAAAGTAGTTTGGGGGTACAATAAAGAGGATGTGGGTTTTGTCCATCATGTTATGTGCATGACAAGTCATAACACCTTTGTGATTTGTTTTCAATGTTCAACTGACTTTGTTCATGCAAGTTACTGCAATAGTTATTGTGATTGCTCTCATTGGGATGCTAATTCAGTTTTGGTTGGCAGTGGCATCTATTCTACTAATTCTTAATTTATCATTTTCTCAGTTTCCTTCTTATCAACCTCCTAATACTGCTCATCCCCTAAATTTTGATCATCTTGTTGTTTTATCATGGGAACACGTTAACCATTTTTTCCAACTCTGTAGTGTCTTAAGTTCGAGCATGGTGGGACTTGTCCAATTGCACTTCATTTTCAAAACAGTAGGATACTTGATTGAAGATTTTGATGTTTGGCGAATTGTTTGACGAACAAAGCTTCAATCATTTAAATTCGTTAACCCTTTGAAGATGTTCATTATTTAGACAAGTTCACGGTAGTGTTGCTTCAAGTTCACGGTAGTGTTGCTTCTTGGTTTACTGGATGTTGTGGCTACTGAGCACTCTAAGATAGCAGAGAAGTCCTTGGGAAAAAAGTATGCTATGCTGTATTGACTTTTATAGCAAGTGGAATTCTCTTTACTACTCTTAGGATGACATAATATGGTGGCATTATTGATGTATTAGGTTGCAAGTATTGATTCACTTCTATTTAGAGGTAAAACTGATGCAATAGTACTTGGTCATCCTTTTGGAGATCATTTGTGCAGAATATATGGTGCTCTGACATCTTCAAATGGTGTTGCAATTGCACTCGTTAGATTGGGAAAACAGTTCTGCAATGCAAGATGACAAGTCCTCATGTGTATGGTGATTGATAGTTGCAACTGAAATGATTTTTCGGAGCATATGTTTGTGTTTATAAATATCATTATTTAGGCAACACAAGTTCAAGGAACTCCAAAATTATGAACCTTGAGGACGGACAAGGTTCTTTGAAGGGGAATGGAATGTAACAATTGAAGAAGGTGTGGATTGGGTTTGAAACTAGAAGCTGGAATGTAACAATTCACGAAGGTTTGGATTGGGTCTGAAAATAGAAGCTTAATTAGATATTCCTTTTTATTTACTTTTTAGTCCCTAAAGTTGGTCACCGTTGTCGTTGCCCCATGTCGGGTCTGTTAGATTATTTTAGGTCTTGTTAAATACTTTGTATTTGCATTTTGGGGGACATTTTGAATGAAAATCTGAATTTTATCCTTTATTTCCTTTTCTTTCTTGTACTTAGTTCTTAGTTTTCAATATTAATCCCGTTCGTGCCATGGGATTCGCTACAGGGTTCGGCTAGTGTTTGTTACTACAACTATTTCTGGATGTGCAAGATTTAGTATTTGAGTAAATTCGACTCTTACATGTATATGTGTTTAGGAACTGTTTTTTTTTTTTGTTTGTTTGTTTATTGAACCAGCAGATCCCACTTCACCGGTTCTTTGTAAACATGTGTTATTATGATTTAGTTTCCTCATTGTTTGCTATATGATGCAGAGTAGAGAGGCAGGTAGGCCCTGCTCATGATAAGAGGTTTATATGTTCTGTGCAAGTTGCAGTTGCTGTTGGCGTGCTTAGAGTGATGGGAGAGGAGAAGTCACGAGTAAAAGATGCAGAGAATTCTGCTGCTTCAGCAATGTTTTGGGGTCTTCTGCACAATTCTAAGCTCGGTTAACGGGACATTGTCTATGGTACTTCCAGTAATTCCGTCTTTGGCATCCTTGAAAACTTGAGGCTACTTCGTCTCAAACGTCGTATTGTTGGTTCCTTAAGGAAATTTGGGATCTGTTTGATCATTTTTTATTTGAAAATCAGCCCGTTGTATTTGAAATTTAGAAAAGGGAAAAAGACATGGAATTACTAGCTGCGAAAAAATAGGTTAAATTACATAAATGACCTCTTTTTGAGTGACGAAAAGTTTTTCAAAACCAGTCTTACTGTCTTTTTTATACGGAAAAGGAATCAATATACCTCCAAACTTCAATAAATGGTGTAAATATATTCTCCGTCACACTTTGGGTATAAATATACCCTTGCCGTTAATGAAAATGTACAAATGTACCTTCGAACTTTAATACATGATACAAATATATCTTCAGTCATACTTTGGGTACAAGTATACCCTCGGTGTTAATGAAAATGTACAAATATACCGTTCTCATTAATGATGGGACATGTGTCAGTATTGTATTGGTTGATCCTTTTTAATTTATTTTATCTCTGAATAATTTAATCTATCCTAAATTATAACTCATACCTGATCCAAATAACCCCACCCGACCCGTGTAATAGGGAAGCTTCAACAAACATCATGCGTCTCTATTCATGAGTGTTTCTTTTTTTCACTCTCTCACTAATCCAAAAAACCCTAACAAACGCGTCGATTTGATTCATGTTTCGATCCGTCTACCATCTAGAATCGAGTAGAGATTTGTTCAATATTGTGATGTTATTTAATGTTCTGGTGTTAGATTAATATTCTGATGCTGTTTAATGTTCTTCATAAACGATTGTTGTTTGTTTTTTCTGATTCATGAGCATCGATGAATAAGAAATTGTTTTTGATCATAGCTGTTGTTACCTGCTTTAAATTCATTGTTACACCATTGTCCACCAACTTCAAAGAGTGAACAAGAAGACAATATTTTAAGAACAAAAACATGAGAAAAACTTGCAAAGTTTGGACATTCTTCAGCCAAACAAAGGTCTTTATCGTATCACAGGTCAGGTCGGGTTATTTGGACCGGCTATGAGTTATAATTTAGGATAGATTAAATTATTCACAAATAAAATAAATTAAAAAAGGCCAACTAATACGATGTTGATACGTGTCCTGCCGTTAATGAGAAGGGTATATTTGTACCTTTTCATTAACGACAAGGAAATATTTGTACCCAAAGTATGATGGCGAGTATATTTGTATCATTTATTAAAGTTCGAGGGTATATTTGTACCTTTTCATTAACGATAAAGGTATATTTGCACCCCAAGTATGACAAAGAGTATATTTGTATCATTTATTAAAGTTTAGAGATATATTTGTACCTTTTTCGTTTTCATATATAGAATATATATCCATTTGTCCCTCTATACCGCAAAATTTTTAAACAACTCTTCACGCTCATTTGACTTTCAGCTTCTCCTTTTTTTTTTTTTTCAACATTAACTTTTTTTCTTTTTTCCTCCCAACTTATATTTTTTAATTATTTTTTCTCTTTCTTATTTTTCTTAAATTTATATTTTTTTTATTAAATTTTTTCTCAACCTGTATTTTATTTTATTTTTTTGTTTTATCTTTTTTTCTTCAACTTTTTTCTTTTTCTCAACCTCTATTTTTCCTTTTTCTCTTTTTTATTATTTTTTATTTTTTTTGATTTATATTTTTTAAATTTTATCAACCTTTATTTTTTCTTCATTTTTTTTTCCTTTTTCTCACCTCCTATCCTTTTTTCCCTTTTTTATTTGATTCCTTCAAAACAACAAGTTACGCTCAATGGACTAGAATTGAATACCACATTATGTCTTGATTTATGAGATATTTTATAACTCTTGCCCAGAGGTAAGTGTTGGACAATAAAATTTTGAGTAAAAAATAAATAAATAATCGGGAAAGAAAAAATTCTGCCATAATTGTTTTATTGATTTCAATATGTGAGTGTTATAATTTCTACGAATCCTCTGATTCGTCTTTTCCAATATAGATTCAAGGGCTTCGAGCTTGATCTTGAATTTGAACTTGATTTGTGGATTTGATCTTGACTTATACTTGAATTTAAGGGCTTTTGGGCTTGTTAATGAATTTCGTGGTCTTGATCTTAAATCTTGATTTATGGATTTGATGAACTTGATATCAACTTGTACTTGAATTCAAGGGCCTTTGAACTTTGGTAAATAAACATTTTATTTCACCAAAAGGATATTTAGAAAGTTCCAAACAGGGTCAGACCCTCTGTTTCTCATACATGATATCAAAACTTTGCTCTCTCTAAGACTTCACCTATCAGTTAGGGATTCTGATCTAGTAGTAACTAACAAGACATTCTATCAACATTGCAATTTAGATCTTGTATCAACAATTCAATTCAGGTAGTTTCTTCATGGTACTGTAGCTTGCTGTTGTAGAGGGCCTTCCCATTTCCTATATGTTTTGCTTTGGATATGGACATGGATAGCAATTTCCCTGCAAACTTGTTCTTCATTATAGATGCCCTATTGGAATCTGATGATGTTCCTAGTTCTCTACATTATATTGATCACCATCGCAAAGACATTACTGATGATAGAGCTGTTGCTGATCTTTCTTTTGCTTGTTTGGCTACCCACTCTACTTCAGTTTTCCAGTCTCCTACATTCCTCTTCACACCCATCCACAACAATAATCTTCTTCATAGCCTTCTAATGATATTACACTCCATGTATAGATGATCATGAGTCTCATCAGCACTTCGACAGAGCACACATTTCGCAGGTACCTATATCCCAATTCTTGCTAGTCTTTCTACTATCTAGCTATAGTGTGAACTTGTGTCTGGGGTGTATGCATGGGTGTAGTACAATACTTCTCCAAGGGACTTTTGGGTATTGAGGTGACCTAGCATTATAAAGCTTTTTGATCAGGAACTTTGAGCCTTTGACACATGTTGCCAGCCTAGTCTTGTGGTCTTAATCTTGAATCTTGATGAACTGATGTTGAATGCCTGAATTTGTAGAGAAATTTATGACGTTTGATCCACGAGCTCTCTCTTATTTTTTATTAGAATTGTTCTTCCTTTTTCTGAATTATGAGACCCCTATTTATTGTTATAGGAAGGAAAGAATCATCATGAAGGTGAACTTTTTTTGACCAATTAGATTTAAGTGACATGACACATCTTTATGAGCTTTTGATTTTACTAGGTCTGTTGCATCATTTTGATATGTGGCATGATCCTATTGATTCCTTTACTTGACTTGGCATGCCACGTCATTCGACACGTGGTGCTCACTGGGTTTCTAGAATATTATGACATATTGGGCTTAACAAAGTGGACTCATCAATTGCAGTCCAAATTAATGGACTAGACCAATAAAAATTGAGCTTTAATTAAATCCATAATTATTTGAATTTAAATAATTAATTCAATCATATTAGTCCACAATATTTATTTGGACTAATATATTTAAAATTTGTGTGATTACAAATGCCCCCAATTCAAGACTTGTCGAAGTATTTGGATCTTCGTAGACTAGAATTGAAGTATTAACTTGATGATTTAATTGAGCTCAATAATAATTCATACGTGTAATCGAACAACCCAAAAATTAGGAACATTACCCAATGCTATTAATATAATGTCATAATAATAGTAATAATGATTATAGAAGTTATCATTAATATTATTACGTGAATTCCTAAAACACTGTATCCATTTGATTAGAGGGAATATGTGTGTGTAATGACCCTTTAGGTTATTTTTCATATTTTGCTTATATTTTACTGTTAGAGCTTTCCTATAGTTGCCTCAAGTCATTTATGACTTGCTGGGACTGACAGTTTGGTTATCGGGTAGTTCTTCTGATTTTTAGTGCCAATTTCTTATTTTGAAGTCTTCATTGGTTCAAATTAGCTACTGGGCAAAAAATTCAAGGAAACTACCTCGTATGTCGGTTATGACTGTTTCAACAGCTCAGGAATGTTGATTTTAGGCTAAGAGGACTCTTGGTTTGGGTCCCGAGGCACCCAGTCTCATTTCAACCTATTGGTCAGAGAGTTAATGAAACATCCTGGATTTTGGCCCTTGAAAATTTCTTGAGCTATGAGCTTACTGCCCTAGTTACGACTGAACCCTATGAGTTGTAGGGTGTCTCGACGAGTCACTGGGATGAATCATAACCAACCTAGTAAGTTTGTGACTTGATTCTGCTCTGAGTACGAGTAGCTCACTAAGAGCTGTAAGGATATGTTACGAGTCATTAGGTGTAATCATAGGGTGTCCAGTGTAAGTCCCAAATTGGGTTCTGTATTAACTACGACTGGACCCTACGAGTCATAGGGTCTCATTACGAGTGGTTCCAGTGAGTTGTAAGGATAACAATGTAGGATGCCTTGGTGGTACTACCTTGGTTACGACTCGCGGTGACGAGTCGTAAGGAGTGGTTACAATTTAAGGGTTGACTCGTAATCAAAGGCAACTCTTTTTCAACTTTTAAGTTGAGGGCATTCTAGACATTCCCCCTTCTTAACAAAATAGAAACCCCACATCTTATAATCTCATTCGGGTGTCATTATCTCTTAGAAACAATCCAAGTAGCATTTCAAATACTCCTAAATTCTCAAGGTCGAGAACACTTAGGGTTTTTAAGAGATTGATCAATTAGGGCTCTCAAGGGTGATTTCTCTCCGTACATCTAACTAATACGGCACGTTACTCTTCCCTCATTGTTAATATTGTAAAAGCATGTGATTTAATATCTTGTTCATGAGATTATTGTGATAGTTTTGAAACAAGGGTTGGGGTTTTTGAATGTTTATGAATTGAATAATGTTTTTTATGGTTTATATATAATTTTTATGTTTTAAATATGATTTTGAACTTGTGGGTGCATGGGTATGGTGAATGAACTAGGGAATTATGATTTTTCCAAACTTGTGACTTTTAAAGTGGTTATGACCCCAACCCCATGATATGAAATTGGTTGTAATAATAAGAGCTATAGGAATTTGTAAAATTGAACTAGTCTTGAACTATTGCATGATAGAAGGGATATTTGAAATACAATGGTACGATTTAATGAACAAAGAGAGTAGGTGATTCCCTCCGTGTATTATTGAACAAAGGGAGTTATTTTCTCTAAGTTAATGAGAATTATTTTTGCATGTTGTTGTTACCTTGCAAGTGTAATTAGTATGACGATACCAACAATGTATGCCTTAATGTGGAATGTGGTTAAATGAATGGGAATATGTGATACTTTTTTAATTGGGCTTTAATGAGGGTTGTGTAACTGAGTCGTGAAAGTAGAGGTCCGAGTGACCGATACTGAAAGCTGCATTTGCCGATCTGCGGGTCAAAGTGACCAGGGAGGTTTGAGTCCCCCATAAATCATTATCTGATCAGGTGCTTAAGTTACCTTAGTATATATTGGGAAGTTTGAGTTCCCCATGTGCAAATATATGAGATTATTCTCCAGTTCGTGCAGCTACATGCACTGGGGACCGACCAGAGGGTGAGAGCTAAGGCCCATATAGCCCTTGGGTACTATTATATGACTGTTGAGCTACACAATCCAGGCTAAAGTTTTGAAACACATGTTAATCCTAGTTCTCCATCATGGTATGTGATATATATATAGATATATACATATATATATATATATATATTTATGTTATGCATTTATTATGTGCATTGGTTTTTGAATGATTTTAAACTGTTGATCATATTATTATGCTATTCTTATCCCTGAGTTACATGCTCGCGTTCACCTCGTTAACCGTCTTCAAATGTTGTATCCCCACGCGATGCAGGAATTGTTCATACTCCTACTCCTCCTACTCAGTGACTTGGATTCGGGATTAGCTAGCGATCAAATTGAAGTGGTGAGCTTCCATACTTTGGAAGACCCTATTTCATGATTAAGGTTGAATCACCTTAGTTTTTGACCCATAGAAATTTTCTGAGTTTGAGCTTTTTGATCATCATACGACTCATGCTTACTTATCGTATGATGTAGGTACGGTTTAAGGGGCTTGGTTGTATGTTACTTAGTATGATTTTGGTTGTTTTTTGTCCAAGGCACGAATGGAGATCTTAAGGGTTGTATGTTGATAGTATGAGATAGGAGGTTCACTCGTATGCTGCTTAGTGTGTCAAGCCCTTGGTAGGTTGCCTAGGGTATGATTCTAGGGTACTAATCAAATGTTGTGGATACTAGTTGGTCTATGAAGTCGTATGTTGGACAAGATTGGAGTCCAACTTTCTTTCTAGGGTACGAGTGGTGGGTACCACTCATATGTTGTGTGTATGAGTTAGAGGGACAAGTCGTACCCTCCTGCATATATTTTTTAGCTTTTAAGCCGAGGGTATTCCAGACATTTCTTACCCCAAAACCCTTAATAACCCATGTCTTATAACACTTTTTGGCCTCTCATAACACACTTTGAAGGATCAAAACACTAAAATCCTCTCTAAACTCTTTCTTGAAGATAGATGTAGGGTTTCTACAAGGTATTCATCTAGAGGCTCAAGAGTCAAGTTCTTTTTGTGAATCTTCATGAACAAGGCATGTGACTTTTCCCTCATTGTTAGTTCATGAAAATCATGTGTTTAAATCCTTGATTATGAATAATTAATGGTGGTTTTAAAAACCAATGTTGAGGGTTTTGTTGCATATTGTTGAGTATTGTTTACTCTTGGTTTTAATTGTGTTTATACATGTTTTTAATGATGCTTTTGCATATGTGGGTGCTTAGAAATTATGGTTTAACAATTGAGTCATGGTTAACCCTAAACTAGATGGTTTTTACTTTGGTTTTGGTCTTGGTAATGGTATGCTCTCAATGTGTTTGTGAAAATGTCTAAGAGAACAAACTAGTCACATGTTGAATTGTGTTTTGAACTAAGGCATTGGCCTATAGATTGTTAATCATTGGTAATTGATTTTGTGAAGGCCTTGTCGGGTATAGATTGATTTGAGTTGTAACCTTTGTGGTTTAATTGACTAAATAGGTTCGAGTCCCAACACAATGAATTGAATTAATGTCTTTGTTAGATAATAGGTTCAAATCCCAAATGAAAAATTGGTTACTAACTGTTATGGCATATTGTACGCTTGCAAGTGGGGTTGGTATGACAATACTAATGGAATGCCTTGGTAAGTAATTGTTTTAATGGTTATATATGTGTACTGGATGTTTTAATTGGGATTTAAAGTGAGATATGTAGTCAGGCCATAAAAGTAGAAGTCTAAAGGACTAACACTGGGAACCACGCTAGCCGGTGCGAGTGTCTTTATTATCAGGTGGTTCAATTCCCTCGAATAAATGTATGAATGGGAGGTTTGAGGCCCCCATAATACATGTATTGGTGCTTAAGTCACCTTGAATATGATGGGAGGTTCGAGTCCCCCATATAGGCATATACGGTTATGGATATTCTCTGATTCGTATGGCTACACGCACTGGGACCCTTCCAGCTAGGGGAGAGCTAGGCCTATATAGCCCGTGGGTCCCTTGATATATGACGGTTATGCTACATAGCCCAGGTTAATGTTTTCAAAGTTCATGCTAATCTTGTTCCCTACCCTGGTATGTTGTATATATATATGTATATGTATATATTGCATTAGTTATGTGCATTGGTTGATTGGTTTTGAACTGTTGGCATAATATTATCCTTATCCTTGAGTTACATGCTAGCGCTCCAACCACTAACTATATTTGGATGCTGTATCCCCACAACAGTAGGGACTGGTCATATTATCATACCTCCTGCTTAGTGACTTGGATTCGGGGACAACTTGTGTTGACTTGAAGTTGCGAGCTTCCATACTTTGGAAGGCTCCATTTATTTCTTTGAGTTTTCCTACTTTGATGGGACATACTCTACTTATGGAGTCCATACCCAATCTAGGGGTCTAGTTCTTGATTGTCCTAGAGTTCTACCGGTTCTCTCTAGTCCTTCTCAAACTCCCTAGGCTAAAGTGACGAACGCTGTTTTGTCAGTTTATTCATATGTTAGCACAGTTGGTAGATACTCAGTTTGAGCATGGTGTTCCTATTACTCCATTTTCTGTGGTCATAAGGGTTGGCTAGTTCATGAAGTTGAATTCTCTAACCTTTACTGGTGTTAAGGTTGAAGAGGATCCTCAATGTTTTCTAGATGAGATAGAAAAGATCTTTCGTGTTATGCATGCTACTAATGTGGAGGGCATTGAGTTTGTCGTCTACCAGCTGAAGGATATGGCATACCGATGGTACGAGGAATGGGAGTAGGCAAGGGGTGACGGTGCTGAGTCATATATGTAGGAGGATTTCTTTAGTATGTTTCTGGACCATTTCTTTCCACAGGAGTTGAGAGAAGCAAAAGTGGAAGAGTTTGTGAGTATGAGGCAAGGTAGGATGTCCGTCTAAGAGTATGCCTTAAAATTTCACTAGTTATCACGGTATACTCCAGAGTTGGTTTCTAGCATGAGGGCTAGAATGAGGAAGTTTGCTTGCAGAATTATCTTGTGAGTTGATCCTTAAAAGTAAGGATGCCTTATTGAACAAGGACATAGATATCTCTAGGCTGGTTATGTACATGCAACAGGTAGAGAAAGAGAAGAAGAAGTAGGCTGAGTTTAGTGAGAGGCAGGAGAAGAAATTTAGGCCTTCTAAGCAAAGTGGTAGAGATGGTGGTAAGTGGATAAAAAAGAAGTGGGAGAGTTCTGGTTCTTTATCCATGACTAGTGATCCTTACCCGAAGCCATTGAATGATCGTCGCTCTCAGCATGATGGTGAGTTTTGGGTACAGGGTGCATAATCTTAGGCTAGTAGGGCTCAGTCGGCTCCATCCCACCCTTCTTGTAGATTTTGTGGGTCGTCGCACCGTGAGTTCTGTGAGAAAGGGAAAAATAGATATTTTTATTATAGTTAAATTGGTCATATGCAGCGTAATTATCATTTTATAATGGCTTCTAGGTCTAACAAGGTCCTTGTTGCCTCTTTATTTGTTCCTGCACCAAAGGGTGCTGTCTCTACATCTGCTTCTACTTTTGGTAGCGACATTGACGAAAATTGCTTATATGCTCTTGCATCTCATCAGGATTTCGAGGCATCTCTTGATGTCGTTACTGGTATGTTAAAACTCTTATCCCATGATGTGTATTGTTTACTTGATCCAGGGTCCACTTTTTCTTATGTGACACCGTTTATGGCTGTGTATTTTGGTTTTGGTCCTAAGTTTATTTCTTATCTTTTTTCTGTATCTACCATAGTTGGTGACTCTGTGATTTATAAAAGAGTCTATAGGGGTGTGTGGTATTTTTAGTGGTAGAGAAACTCTTGTGGATTTGACTAAGTTAGATAGGGTTGACTTTGATGTCATCTTGGGGATGGATTGGTTGCATTCATTGTATGCTTCTTTAGATTTTTGGACCAGTAAGGTCATGTTTAAATTCCCTAATAAACCAATCATTTTATGGGAAAGAGGTTCTTTAGTTTCTAAGGAAAGGTTTATCTCATATCTTAGAGCCAAAAGTTGATTTCCAAAAGGTGTTTGTATCATTTGGTCCGGGTTAAAGACTCTAACTCGGAAGGTCCTTCTATAGAATCCATTCCTGTGGTTAATGATTTTCATGAGGTTTTCCCTGATGATCTTCTTGGTATTCCTCCCGATAGGGAAATTGATTTTGGGATTGATCTTGTTCCAGACACTCATCCTATCTCTATCCTTCCTTATAGAATGACTCCAACTAAGATGAAGGAGCTTAAAAATAAATTAAAGGATCTCTTAGATAAAGGTTTTATCTATCTTAGTGTGAATCCTTAGGGCTTTCTTATGTTGTTTGTTCGTAACAAAGATGACTTCCTTTGGATGTGTATTAATTACTATCAGTTGAATAAGGTAACTATAAAGAACAAGTTTCCTCTTCATAGGATCGACGACTTGTTTGATTAGCTTCAAGGTGCGAAGTGTTTCTCTAAGATTGATCTTAGGTCGAGTTATCATCAACTTAAGATTAGGGAAGTGGATATCCCTAAGACTGCCTTTAGAATCTAGTATGGTCATTATGAGTTCCTAGTTATGTCTTTTGGGTTGACCAATGCTCCGATAGCATTTGCCGATTTGATGAATAGGGTCTTCCATCAATTTATGGATTTGTTCGTCATTGTTTTCATAGATGATATTTTGGTATACTCTAAGAGTGAGAAGAATCATGTCGATTACCTCCGTGTTGTGTTGCAGCCTTGAAGGATCAACATTTGTATGCCAAGTTCTCAAAGTGTGAGTTTTGGTGTAAGGTTGTGATTTTTCTTTGTCATGTTATCTCTAGTAAAGGGATAATGGTGGATCCACAAAAGGTTGCAGTGGTTAAGAAGTAGCCTAGAACCGCGACTTCAATTGATATTCGGAGCTTCTTGGGTTTATCCAACTACTATAGGTGATTTGTGGAAAGTTTTTTGACTGTAGCTGCCTCATTGACTAGATTGACCTAGAAGAAGGCAAAGTTCTTATGGTCCGATGCTTGTGAGGGAAGTTTTGAGAAGTTAAAAAATAAGTTGACTTCAACTCCAGTTTTGACCCTACCCGAGGGTAATGATGGCTTTGTAGTGTATTGCGATGCTTCTCATATTGGACTTGGTTGTGTGTTAATACAACATGCTAGGGTGGTGGCCTATACTTCTAGGTAGTTGAAAGTTCATAAGAAAAACCACCCTACTCATGATTTAGAGCTATTAGCGGTGGTATTCGCATTAAAGATTTGGCATCACTATCTCTATGGGGTTTATGTTGACATCTTTTCTGATCATAAGAGCCTATAGTATGTGTTTACTCAGAAAGAGTTAAATCTCAGGCAAAGAAGATGGCTTGAGTTACTGAAGGACTACAATATGAGTCTTCATTACCATCTCGGTAAAGCTAACATAGTTGCTGATGCTCTTAGCAGGTTATACATGGGTAGTCTAGCCTACGTGGATGAGTATAAGTGGGAGTTGGTAAAGGACATACACCCTTTGACTAACCTTGGTGTTCGTCTCTTAGACTCTGATGATGGTGGTGTATTTGCGTATCAGGTATCACAGTCGTCTCTTGTTGTTGAGATAAAGGAAAAACAGGAGTTGGATTCTGACTTGATGAAGATTAAGAGAAATGTGGGTCAGTAAAAGGTTATTGACTTTGCGATTGGTAATGATGGTATCATAAGGTACCAAGACAGGTTATGTGTCCCCGATGTTGATGGGTTGAGGGAAAGGATTTTGGCCGAAGTTCATGGATCACATTATGCTATTCATACTGGTTTTACGAAGATGTATCATGATCTTAAGGAGTTCTAGTGGTGGAATAATATGTAGCGAGATGTGGCTAACTATGTGTCCAAGTGTATGGTGTGTCAACAAGTGAATATTGAGCACATAGAACTCAGGGGTTTGTACCAAGAGATTGCGTTGCCTGAATGAAAGTGGGAGGTAAGTAATATGGATTTCATTATTGGTCTTCCTCGATCTCGAAATCAGTGTGATTTGATTTAGGTCATCGTGGATAGGGTAACCAAGTCCACTCACTTCTTGCCTGTAAGGACTAGTTATTCGATGGAGGATTATGACAAGCTGTATCTTGTGGAGATTGTGAAATTTCATGGTGCTCTAGTTTCTATCATTTTAGATCGTGGTACTCCGTTCTCATCTCATTTTTGGTGATCGTTCTAGAAAGGTTTGGGAACTAATATATGCCTTAGTACCGCTTTCTACCCGCAGTCGGATGGACAAGCGGAGAGGACCATTCATACATTAAAAGATATGCTTCATGCTTGTGTGATTGACTATGGTGGTAGTTGGGTTGACCATTTGCCTCTAATAGAGTTTTCTTAAATTAATAGTTATCTCTTTAGAATTGGTATGGATTCTTTTGAGGCATTGTATGGTAGGAGATATCATTCTCCTATTGGGTGGTATGAGGTTGGTGAGGGTAAGTTATTTGGCCCTGATTTGGTTTACTAAGCCTAAAAAAATGTAAAGGTAATTCGAGATAGGTTGAAAGTCGCTCAAAGTCACCAAAAGTCCTATGCTGATATGAGGCATAGGGAGTTGGAATTCACGATTGGCGATTGGGTGTTCTTGAAGGTATCTCCCATGAAGGGAGTGATGCAGTTTGGTAAGAAGGGGAAGCTCAATCCCCGGTATGTTGGTCCGTATTTAGTTTTAAAGAGGGTTGGTAGTATTGCCTATGAGTTGGAGTTGCCTTCCAGTTTGAGCTCCACTCATTTGATTTTCCATGTCGCTATGTTGAGAAAGGGTGTAGGTGATCCTTCATCGGTTGTTCCTTTAGAAGGGTTGGGTATTTTGGATTCCTTATCTTATGAGGTAGTCCCGATTGAGATCTTGGATTGTCAAATTTGTCGATTGTGGACGAAGGATGTGGCTTTGATAAAGGTTCTTTGGAGGAACCATAAGGTTGAGGTAGCTACTTGAGAGGTAGAAGAGGACATGAAGTCCAAGTATCTGTATTTGTTATCCGTTTTTGAAATTCGTAATTGCGGTATGTATTGTTCTTAATATCTTTCTTTTATGTTTTTGTTAAAGGAATAGTGATTCCTTGCCATCTTTGTTTTCTAATTTTGTTAAAGGGAAGTTTGATGGTAATATTGTGTGGAACTCGTGCTTGTGCATGCCTTTACTCGTCTTTCGACGATGAATGATCCTAGTGGGGGAGAATTGAAACACCTTGGATTTTGACTCTTAGAAATTTCCTGAGTTTAAGTTTTCTGATCATCATATGACTCATGCTTACTTATCGTTTGATATAGGTACGATTTAGGGGTGTTGGTCGTATGTTACTTAGTGTGGTTTTGGTTATTTTCTATCCTTGGTATGAATGGACATCATAAGGGTCATATTTTGATGGTACAAGATAGGAGATCTAATCGTATATTGCTCAGTGTGTCAAGCCCTTGGTAGGTTGCCTAGGATACGATTCTAGGGTACTAATCACATGTTGTGGTTACTAGTTGGTCTATGAAGTTGTATGTTGGACAAGATTGGAGTCCAATTTTGTGTCTAGGGTATGTGTTGTGGGTACCACTCACATGTTGTGGGTACGAGTTAGGGGGCCAAGTCGTACCCTCCACATTTTTAGCTTTTAAGATAAGGGTATTTCGGACATTTTCCACCCCAAAACTCTTAAGACCCCACATCTTATAACACTTTATAGCCTCTTATAACACACTTTGAAGGGTTAAAACACTCTCAAAATCCTCTCTAAACTCTCTCTTGAAGATTGGGCTAGGGTTTCTACAAGGTTTTCATCTAGAGGCTCAAGAGTCAATTCTTTTCGTGAATCTTAGTGAACAAGCCATGTGACTCTTCCCTCATTGTTAGTTCATGAAAATCATGTGTTTAAGGCGTTGATTATGAATCATTAATGGTGGTTTTGAAAACCAATGTTGATGGTTTTGTTGCATATTGTTGAGTATTGTTTACTCTTGGCTTTAATTGTGTTTATACATGTTTTAAATCATAGTTTTGCACATGTGGGTGCTTAGAAATTGTGGTTTAACATTTGGGTCATCGTTAACCCTAAACTTGATGGTTTTTACTTTCGTTTTTGTCTTGGTAATGGTATGCACTCAATGTGTTTGTGAAAATGTCTATGATAACAAACTAGTCACATGTTGAATTGTGTTTTGAACTAAGGCATTGGCCTAAAGATTGTCAATCATTGGTAATTGGTTTTGTCAAGGCCTTGTATGCTATACATTGATTTGAATTGTAACTATGGTGGTTTAATTGACTAAATGGGTTCGAGTACCAACACAATGAATTGAATTAATGCCTTTGTTAGTCAATGGGTTCGAGTCCCAAATGAACAATTGGTTAGTAATGGTTATGGCATGTTGTACACTTGCAAGTGTGGTTGGTATGACAATACCAACCGGATGCCTTAGTAAGTAATTGGTTTTATGGTTGTGTATGTGTAATGGATGTTTAATTAGGCTTTAAAGCAGGATGTGTAGCCGGGCCGTGATAGTAGAAGTTCAAAGAACTAACACTGGGAACCGCACTAACTGGTGCAGGTATCTTTGTTATTGGGTGGTTTGAGTCCCCCAAATAAATATTTGATGGGAGGTTTGAATCCCTTATAGTACATGTATTTGTGCTTATGTCACCTTGATTATGTTGGGAGGTTTGATTTCCCCATATAGGTATTTACGGTTATAAATATTCTCTGGTTCGTACGGCTACTCACACTGGGGCCCTTCCAGCTAGGGGAGAGCAGTTCCCATATAGACCATGGGTGCTTGATATATGACGGTTATGCTACATAGC
Organism: Capsicum annuum; assembly: GCF_002878395.1. Lineage (NCBI taxonomy): Eukaryota > Viridiplantae > Streptophyta > Magnoliopsida > Solanales > Solanaceae > Capsicum > Capsicum annuum. The sequence continues at coordinate 137,448,544 of NC_061113.1, read as the reverse complement.
CTAGATTAATGTTTTCAAAGTTTAAGATAATCTTGTTCCCTACCCCAGCATGGTATATATATATGTATATGTATGTATTGCATTGGTTGATTGGTTTTGAAATGTTGGAATTATATTATCCTTATCCTTGAGTTACATGTTAGCACTCCAACAGCAAACCGTCTTTCGATGCTGTATCCTAATGCGATACAGGGATTGGTCATACTATCACACCTCCTACTCAGACTTGGATTCCGGGACATCTTGTGTTGACTTGAAGCGGTGAGCTTTCATACTTCAGAAGGCTCCATTTCTTGCTTTGAGTTTTCTTATGTATTTATTAGTTTAGACTTGGATATTGGTTTTGGCTATGGTTGGGTGCATGTCCCGACCGAATATTCTTGGTTTGTTTTAGAGGCTTTGTATGGACAAACTGTGGACTTGGGTATGTTATGGAATGGATATGGATTTGGTTATTGTTTTGGGGTTTGTTGATTTGGTTTTGATGGTTGACTTTGTTGGGTTGGTCTTGGTTAAAGGCTTATCCCAAAGTCATTACATTTTAAATGATTTCTATCTTGTTATATGTTTGAAATTCATCTGACTCAGGGTATATATTGGTTGGTTGGATTGGGTACCGGGGGTGGTCTCCAGTCCTTGTTAGACTTGAGATGCCCATTACAACAAGGCCCTGTTTCGGGTCGTGTCAATGGTTTTCTTTACATTTTGACTATTCCTTAGGATTTAGTTTTTAGCTATTGTCTGGAGCATGTCCCGACACTTTATTGATATTCAATTTTGGATCATACTTTAGAAGGTTTTGTTTGGACTACTGTGGCTGTTGGGCGGTGTCGGTCAGTCGCTTGGCCGGCCTTTGGTGGTTGGCTATGGACATACATTTAAAACTTTCTTATAATAGTGTATGCTATTTTGTTATATGCTTGAACTTCAGCCGACCTTGGGGTATGGTGTATTTAGTGTGGTTAGTTGAAGGGGGTGATCTTTAGTCTATGTGGGACTTGAGACACCCGTTACTGTCAGGTCCTGGTTCAGGTCATGACAAAGGTGGTATCCGAGCCTAGGTTCAGTGTCATTGGCAATCCAACAAAGCCATGTCGAGTAGAGTCTCTTTTATGGGTGTGTAGCATACCAAACTTATAAGGGACAAGCTGCAAGGAATTTAGGAATTTTTCCCTTTCTTATTGACTTGTTTCAAGCTATAGAGTCTACGGTATTTATTCTTTCTAATTCCCTTTTGTTCACTTTTCATATCATGCCTCCCAGATGATCTGAAGCTCATGGAAACTCCTCTGTCATACTTGAGGACAATGCTGATGGAACACACCCTACTATGGGGTACAAACCCTGTCTAGAGGTCCAGTTCCTGATTGCCCTTCGGGAGTTTTACCCGTTTCCTCTAGTCCTCCTCGAGATCCTCAGGCTGATGTGTCAAATGAGGAATTCCATCATTCTATTTATATGTTGGCTCAAGTGGTAGCTTCCCAATCTGAGCGTGTAGCTTCCGTTACTCCATCTTCTGAGGCCATAAGGGTTGGCCATTTTATGAAGTTGAATCCTCCAAATTTTACTAGCATTAAGGTTAAGGAGGATCCTCAAGGTTTTGTTGATAAGATGGAGAAGATCTTCTAGGTTATGCATGCTACTAATATGGAGGGTGTAGAATTCGGAGCCTATCAGTTGAAGGATATAGCATACCAATGGTATGAGGAATGGGAACAATTTAGGGGAGATGATGCCGAATTTGCAGTATGGTATGATTTCTTTAGTGCTTTTCTAGACCGCTTCTTTTCGTAGGAGATGATGAAAGCAAAAGTAGACGAGTTTGTTAATCTAAAGCAAGACAGGATGACGGTTAAAGAGTATGCCTTGATATTCCATCAGTTGTCCCGATATGCTCCCGAGTTAGTGTCTAGCATGAGGTCTAGAATGAGGAAATTTGCTTTTAGGTTATCCCGTGATTTGATTTTAAAGATTAAGGTTTCCTTGTTGAACAAGGATATAGCCATTTTTAGATTGGTTGTTTATAAGCAGTTGGTTGAGGAAGAGAAGAAGGAACAGACAGATATAGGGGAAAGACAAAATAAGAAGTTTAGATTTTTTGATAAGGGTAGAGGTGAACAACAGAGTGGTAGAGGTGGTGAAAAGTATTCTAAGAAGAAGTGGGGGAGTTCTGGTTCCTACTCTGCGACTAGTGCTCCTTATACAAAGCTGTCGGGTGATCGTTGTTCTCATCATGATGGTGGGTTTAGGGAGTAGTGCACTCAATCTCAGGCTGGTGGGGATCAGTCCACTTCATAATATCCTCCTTGTAGATTTTGAGGGAAGGTGCACCGTCGGTTTAGTGAAAAAGGGAAGAACAAGTGTTTTAAATATGGTCAGATTGGTCACTTGCAGAGAGATTGTCCTTATAAGTTTGCTTCTGGGGAAAATAAGATTCTTGTTGCCACTTCATCAACTCCTTCACCAAAGGGTGACACTTTTGCTTCTAAAATCGGTACTGACCAAAATCACTTTTATGCCTTGTCTACCTTCCAGGACTCGGAGGCATCCCAATGTCATCATTGGTATGTTACGACTCTTTTCTTGTGATGTGTATTGGTTGCTTGATCCAGGGTCTACTATTTCTTATGTGACCCCATTTGTGGCTGTTCATTTTAATTTCAGTCCAGAGTGTATCCCTGACCCCTTTTCTATTTTTACCCCGGTGTGTGACTCTGTGGCTACTAGAAGAGTATATAGGAGTTGTATAGTATCTGTTAGTGGTAGAGAAACTCTGGTAGATCTGATAGAATTAGACATGGTTGATTTTGATGTCATATTAGGGTTGGACTAGTTACATTCGTACTATGCCTACTTAATTGTCGAACTCGTAAGGTCATGTTTAAATTCCCTAATGATCCGGTTATTGAGTGGGAAGGAGGTTCTCTAGTTCCTTAGGGAAGGTTCATATCATATCTTGGAGCCCGAAAGTTGATTTCCAAGGGATGTATTTATCATTTGGTCTGGGTTAAGGATTCTAACTTAGGGGGTCCTTCATTGCAATCAGTTCCCGTGGTTATTGAATTCCTCAATGTTTTTTATGATGATCTTTGTGGGATTGATTTTGGAGATTGACCTTGTTCCAGACACTCGTATTATATTTTTTCTGATGATCTTTCTAGAGATTGATTTTGGGATTGACTTTGTTCCAGACACTCATCCTATGTCTATCCCTCCCTATAGAATTGTTCCAACTGAGTTGAAGGAGCTTAAGGATCAGTTGTAAGACCTCTTTGACAATGGTTTTATCCGTCCTAATGTGTCTCCATGGGGTGCTCCTATTTTTTTTGTGTGTAAGAAGGATAGTTCCCATCGAATGTGCATTGATTACCATTAGTTGAGTAAGGTTACGGTGAAGAATAAGTATCCTCTTTCTAGGATAGTCGATTTGTTCGACCTGCTTCAGGGTGCTAGGTGTTTCTCTAAGATTGATCTAAGTTCAGGATATCATCAACTAAAGATTAACGAGGTGGATATACCTATGACTTCCTTCCAAACTTGATAGGGTCATTATGAGTTCTTATTCATGTCTTTTGGTTTGACTAATGCCCCGGCGGCATTCATGTACTTGATGAATAGGGCCTTCCATCAGTTTCTGGATTTGTTTGTCATTGATGTGCTATAGAAATATAGCACTTTCGATGTTTAAAACGAGAAAAATATGCAAGTTTCTGAGGTTGTTTTGTTAGATATGATGCGTTTTGGGTATGTTTTGTAGGAAATAATTTTTTTGATGCTAAGTTAGTGTAAAAGGTGAAAAAAGGTGTTTTGGTTACTTTTTGGAGCAATTATGTATGTTAGGGACACTTTCCGCTTGTTCGTGATCAAAGCTTGTTCGAGAATTTAAGAAGCGATGAAAAGATGACTCTCGGAACTTACTAAGTCAACATGTGGACCACAAGTAGGACATACGAACCGCAAGTAGGCAAACCAAGTGCCAGAAGTCCAAAATCCCGAGAGGTGAGTTGAAGGATTTTTTCCATCCGGTACCCGCGCTCTGTACCTGCGCTCACCCTGCTGACTGCAGGTACTACCTGCGCTCAGGGTCAGTGTGGCCACCGACCCTATTTTCTACTATTTCATTTGGGCTTTGGTTTTAGGATTTCCTCTTGTACTATAAATACCCTTTATATGTTCATAGTATATATAATACACTTTTGATATTCATAAACATATTTTGATTTCAAGATTCGATTTTGATCCTTGAATTCTCTTGTATTGACTTTAATTGATAAATTCAGTTATGGTAGTGGTTTTTCTACTTTTTATTATTGTGACTTCATTTATGCTTTCAATCATGAATGTTATTTATTATTTCACAAGCATGTGACGCTAAAACCCATATCTAGGGTTGTGAAAACCCCAGTGGATTGACGAAGTAGGGAAAGTTCTATTGTTATTCTGAATTGATACCCATGCATGTATTGCTTTATCTTCAATATAATAGTTTTCTTAATGGGTGGACAACGTTAGGATCCCACCTAGATTATTGCAACTTACTCCAAAAGAGTAGTGACTAGGAAAAGATAAAGACAACAGTAATTTGGAGTTTAACTATCCATCCACGCTTATTGAGTTTATCTTAGTAAGATGGTCAGATTTCATCTAATAACTAGAGACTCAAAAGATAATAGTTAACTCAGATCAAGATAAGGATTAGTAAGGCGACATCCCGAGACTCAAAAGGTAAAGGGTGAAATCCTTCTACTCATCCAAAAGACTGTAGAAGGTACATAACTTATCGATTTTACATGCATCGTATTGATAACTCTCACCTATACCATCTAAAATGGTAGAGGACGGTCATTGTCAATATCTCAACTTTAGTTGAGGTCGAATCCATGAGGATCAAGATTTAGATTTCGATTCCTAAGGGTGTCAGATTACTAAAAAGATACCCGAAGTGTACACTACGTAAAACACATAATGTAAAATGGGGTGGGGGGGGGGTTAGTTTGGAATAGGATTTTGTCAATAACAAGTCAAGCAACACACTACAATAACACTTTTGTTTTAGAATTCAACTTTGGAGAGATCTTGGAATTATATCTATCTAAGGGCAATTTGTGCATTGGACAATGATGTCTTGGGGTAAGTTCTAACCGTTGATGACATGGTAGGCTAGGTTGAAAGTCCTTGAGGCTAGTTTGTCAACAAATACTCAAGGATGTCACTCCTTGACTCTTTCGAGTACCTAATGAGTGTATCAATAAAAGCCATCTAAAACCTCAATTGGGCATCCCTATTTCTAGAAAGATGCCTATGACATAACCTACTCTCCATCTACCCTTATTTCTAAGATGGCAAAAGGTAGTAAGCTACACCTTCAATTGTCCCCCTATAGCCCTCTTTCAAGGAAGCTATGGGTTCCCAAGAGTTCACCCATATTTCTTTTTCAAGGATGATGAGAGCTTTTAAGAGTTTGGAGTTTTCACCCAACAAACCCATTATGGATATTTGGGGTTTTCACCACAAAATCCCAACTATTTACACCAAGAAATAGTGGAATCCATAATCAACATCTAAGAATTACATAAACACATCATCACCCAAACACAATTGCACCATAGTTCAACATAATCCTAATACTATTGAACTTAGCTACTTATGAAGTAGAGAGTAAGAAATTTACCAAAGATTCATTCATGTCATCCATGACTATGGAGAATAAGGTTAATCTTCCCTTTTGACACCTCAATTTTGCCAAACTCAACTTAATTTCAATTACAAAAATGTTCCCCAAATTCTAGGGTTCACCAAGTTTCCAATTCGTTAATCCTCCCAATTCAATCCTCATGCCCTAAGGGAAAAAAATTGTGCCTTATATGGGAATTGGAATCAACTACATCTTTTGATTGAATTACCCTTGATTATTAAACCCGATAAGCCACAATCACGCCACTATTTCTGCGACCGCGGTGACTGCAGTTTCCCCCAATCACCGTGGTCACATTTATTTGACCAAGCTTGACTGACCATGATTGTGGGCCACAGAACGCAATTGCGGTAAATGAGGCTGGCTTTCGCTTCAGCTCCTTTAGCTGCACTTTTTTCCTCCTTTTTGATCTTTTTTCAGCTTGCATCTACATCTTTTTATCTCATAACTTGTATGCTTGTAAAATGTGGAAACTAGTGCATTTAATCACATGTATGTCTTATTTATACATTAAAATGATAGTAGTGTGCACGAATATGTAGTGAAAATGAGTGGTAATTTTACCACTCATCAACACCCCCAACTTTAAAGCTTTTCTTGTACTCAAGCAACACTACCTCTCATCACGAGACAAATGTCACATTTATTCCTAAATTATATGACCCACTGATCATAATGACTTCTAGCTTAGTTAATACCACAAGTAGCTCTTCACACATGGGCAAAGCTACTCTCACTACACCTCTCAACACAAAATGCCATTCACAAGCTAATAAAATACTTCAAAGAGCAACCATGCAACAATCACTAATACTTTAGAAGTGACTCACCTTTGACCTCAATAACATTATACTCCTTTTGCCTTATTTTTCGGGTGATGACAAAATCACCCATCTCAACTTGGTTATATACCTCCTCACAAGAAGGAAAATTTCATACACCAAGTTATCAAATATGCAATAAGGAATTTAAGTGCGAAACTCTCTCTCTCTCTCTCAAGAACTCTCGATGCTAACAAGTACCATGACATATGCTTTCCCCTATTTTCAATCACCACTACAATGAATATACTTGGTTGGAAATCACGACGGACTTCTTGAGCTTGTAACGTAGGTTTGGGGTAGGGTAGGATATAATTTAGGAATAACATGGCTATACCCTTCTTGAACATCTATATCACACTATTCCATCCAACTTTTGACCATGGGCCACTTATTTTCTTTACAAATATGCCTAATTTTTATTTCCTTGGTTTACCCATTTTCTTTTCATTTTTTTCTTGCATATTTCATGCATTTATTTCCTATGTTGGGTCCTTTCTTTTCCTTACTCAAGTGTTTACAATTCTTAAGCTCTTAGGCACCCACTTACAACTTCGTGGCCCAAAGTTAACTCTTCCAATCTTCACCACCCCCAACTTAAGCTCTTAGCTTCAATTTGCATTTTTAAGTTCAAGGAGGATAGGGTCCAAAAGAGGGATAAGAATTGAAAGGCTCACGGCTTGCAATGTGTTTGCCAAAGAAGGTCTAAAGACTCAAAGTGGGTGACTAGGGATAACATCTATGCAAGGTTAGAATTTTTAGGCAAAAGTGGGCTTCCAATGCCACAATGATGGCCTAGGATCATCTCACCAACCAAGTACAATCAAAATTAGCCTTGAGAGACTAATATGGAAAGTTCTAGATAGTACAAGTACACATGAGATTCTGACAAATAAGCTCACCACACTTGGCATACAAATTCTCCAAGGAGGCTTAATTGCCCCTCTCGCTGGAGACAAAAATGGAGTATCTACTAATTTTCACAAGCCAAAATTTTTGGAGTCATAAAAAGAGAAAAAGAATTGTTACAAGGTCGCTCATGTCCATGCCCTTGATTTTTAAAAAAATTGGATGGAGAGGGGTGTTTAATTTGCATTTTCATCACACACAATTTGCTAATTATGGCACCAACCTAAAACCTTTGTCCCACATTTTTGGTTTTAGTCAGGCAATTTATTTGGCTACTCAAACTTTGCCGTAGGTATAAGTACGATCCCAAGTCCAAAATACCATAGGTACTCAGACTTCCCTTGTATTTATGACCTCAATGCCATGGGTACTCAGACTTCCCCTGCATCCATGGCTCCATTCACAACACTTTTACCTTAAGAAAATCGTCACTCAGTCCATCATAGGAAAAGACGCGTCCAAAGTTACGCACAAATAAAACAAAGATAGTCACACACACCCCTAACTTAGGGACCTGAAGTGCCCTCACTACAACATTAATAATAAGTACAATGGTTAGAAGGGACTCCCTTAAGAAACTACTAGAATGCCCCTCAGATTCTATGATCACGATGGCCACGATAGTTGTTTCACAAACTGTGATCATGGTAACTGAGGCCGAAATCCCCTATTTTTGCTCTTTTATGATTTCGCTGCACAACTACCATGTTCCAGCTCTATTTTCCCCTTTTTTTGGGCATTGAATTTGTGTTAAAACAACTACATCATTGAAATAAATAAGAAATGATTCAAGGATGGGTTGCTTCCCATCAAGCACCTAATTTAACGTCACGGCATGACTCTCCTTTTTCACCATGTAGTGTCTTTGAAACGAACAAACTCTACCTTGGCCACAACGGGACCTTTCACATTGTAATGCTTAACCCTTTGGCCATTTACTATAAACTTCTTTCTTTTATGATATTCTAATTCAATGGAACCATTAGGGTAAACATTAGAAATCATAAATGACCCCGTCCATTTAGAACGAAGCTTCCTCGCAAAGAGTTTCAACTGAGAATTGTAAAGGAGTACACTCTCTCGAACATGAAATCCCCTTCTTAATATTTTAACATCATGCCATTTCTTTATTTTTTCCTTATACAATGCGGAACTCTCATAAGCCTTTAGTCGGAAATCTTCCAACCCATGGAGTTTTGTGACCCTTGCTTTGGAGGCTTCTCTCCTATTCATGTTCAACCTCTTTATAACCCACAAGGATTTATGATCAAGCTCGACGGGCAACTGACAAGCGTTTCCAAATACCAATTGGTAGGGAGACATGCCAATTGGATTTTTATAAGCCGTTCTATAAGCCTAAAGTGCCTCATCGAGCTGCCTTGCCCAATTGGTTCGGCCTGTATTCACCGTCTTATAAAGTATGGCTTTAATTTCTTGGTTTGAAACTTGAATTTGGCCACTCGTTTGGGGGTGATATGGGGTAGAGACTTGGTGTTTAACCCTATACTTATCAAGAAGGGCCTTGAATACTCAATTACAAAAATATGAGCCTCCATCACTAATAATAACATTCGGTGTTCCAAACCTTGTAAAGATGTACTTCTTCAAAAAGGTGGTGACACTCTTGCTCTCATTATTTGGAAGTACCATGTCTTCCATCCATTTAGAATCATAATCAACTACCACCAATATGTATTTGTTTTCAAATGGGGTCACAAACGGGCCCATAAAATCGATTCCTCACACATCAAATGGTTCAACTTTGAGGTTTATTTTGAGTGGAATTTCATGTCTTATTGAGATACCACTTTGAATTTGACATTGGTGACATGATTTTACCCCCTAAATGGCATCCCTAAGCATGGAGGGCCTATAATACCCATATTGAAGGTTTTTGACGGTGGTTCAAATTTTCCCATTGTGACCACCGTAAGGTGAGGAGTGGCAAGCTTTAAGGATATCATTCATCTCAACCTCCATAATGCACCGCCTAATCACACCATCTGTGCACTCTTGAAATAGGAATGGTTTGTCCTAAAAATATCTCTTTGCATCAAACAAGAACCGCTTATTTTGATGGTAGCTAATTTCCCCGAGAAGTACACCACTTGCTACATAGTTGGCATAGTCGGCATACCATGGTGCGCTTTTTCCATCAATAGTCATGACTAACTCATTGAGAAAGTCGTCATCAATTTCAATTTCTCCATGCCTTTCATGATTACCTTCAAGATGCAAGAGATGGTCGGCCACTTGGTTTTTGTACCCCTTTCGATCCTTTACCTCAAAGTTGAATTCTTGGAAGATCCATATAATTAGGTGCGGCTTTAACTATTTCTTTTCTATGAGATACTTAAGGGCAACATGATCCGTGTGCACCACCACTTTTGTACCTAAAAATTAGGCAGAATTTTTTTCAAAAGCATATACAACCACCAATAACTCTTGTTTGGTAATGATGTAGTTGCATTGAGCATCATTCAAGGTCTTGATCTCATAATATATAGGGTGAAAGAGTTTTTCATTGCATTGACCTAACAACGCACCCAATGCTATCCCACTTGCATCACACATTAATTTAAAAGGGGATGACCAATCTGGGGCCACAATAATGGGAGCCGAAATAAGAAAATCCTTAAGATGATCAAAGGATTTTAAGCATGCCTCATAAAAGTTGAATTTTCTTTCCTTATTAAGGGGTTTTTACATTGGATAATATATTTTGGAGAAATCCTTGATAAAACATCAATAAAATCTGGCATGTCCAAGAAAACTCTAAATACCCTTTATGGAAATGGGAGGTGGTAACTTGGAAATCACTTCTACTTAGCTTGATCGACTTGTATGACTTTCCTCGATATCTTGTGGCCCAATAAAATGCCTTACTTGACCATTAAATGACATTTTTCCTAATTTAGGATAAGGTTGGTTTCCACACATATCTCAAGCACCTTGCTTAGGTGCTCAACACATGATTCAAATGAGTTCCCCACCACTGAGAAATCATCCATAAAGACCTCCATTGAGTCTTTGACCATATCCGCAAAGATCAAAAACATGTAACATTGAAAGGTTGCCAGGGTATTTTATAACCCAAAGGCCATTCACTTGAATGGAAATGTCCCATATGGGCAAGTAAAAGTCATCTTCTATTGGTCCCTCGAGACAATACAAATTTGATTGTACCTCGTATAACTATATAAGAAGCAATACCATCCTCGCCCGGCTAACCTATCCAATATTTGGTCCATAAAAGGCATTGGAAAATAGTCTTTTTCGGTCCATGAGTTCAACTTCTAGTAATCCATGTGTACTCACCACCCGGTGACTGGTCGGACAGGGATAAGATCACTCTTTTCATTCTCAAACACCGTAATGTCACCTTTCTTTGGAACACATTGCACTGGACTCACCCAAGTGCTATTGGATATTGGATAGATTACCCCCTTGTCAAGCCATTTTATGATTTCTTTCTTTACCACCTCTTGCATGGGTTGATTTAGCCTTCTTTTATGTTCAACACTTGGTACATGATCCTGCTCTAGATTGATTTTGTGGGAAAAAATACCAGGGGCTATTCGTATGATGTCCGCAATTGTCCATCCAATGGTTCGAATGAATATTTTTACTACCAACTTCAAAGCTTCCACTTGAGAGAGCTCAAGGTCACTTGCAATGATGATAGCTAGCATGTCTCTATCCCCCAAGAGCACATATTTAAGATGGTGTGGAAAAGGCTTCAATTTAATTTTAGGTGGCTCTAGAATGGATGATTTTGTGGGTGGGCTCTCATAGTTTTTAAGATCAATATCCAACTTTACCAGGTTTTTGGTATAATATCCAAGTCCTGTTAAAGATGCAACCACCTCATCAAATTCTTCCTCTTCTTCCCTTTCACAATTCCATAATACTCCTACCAAAGGATCATCCGATAAGCTCACATCAACATGATTTTTCACCTCTCCATCAATAACATCAATTACCAAGATGACTTGTAAATCCATCAATTTCTTCATGGATTTACATATGTTGAAGGAAACCTCCTCGTTATTTAACCGAAACTTCATCTAGCTAGATTCCATATCCACCAAGGCCTTTTCGGTGGCTAAGAATGGCCTCCTGATAATTCTAGGAACTTTAATATCCAATGCATAATCTAAGATCACAAAGTTGGCCGAAAAGGTTAACCAGTCAACTTTGTCTAAAATATCATGAAGTACTCCCATTGGATTCTTGATGGACTGGTCGGCCATGAGCAATTTCATCATGGTAGGTTGCGGCTTCCCAATCTGAGCTTGTGGAATATGGCATATGGAATTAGGTTTACACTTGCTCCAAGGTCACACAATGCTTTTGGGAACTTGAACAATCCGATGGTGCATGGAAGTGTAAAAGCACCAGGGACTTTTTTCTTTTTTGCCAATTTGCTTGACATAATGTCACTCAATAATGTGTTATTTCTATTATTTCATCCTCCACAAGCCGCTATGTAGGTACCAACTCCTTCACAAATTTAGTATACCCCGACATATCTTACAAAGCCTCAATTAGAGAAATATTAATAGATAGGGTGCTAAATTTATCAAAGAGCTTATTGAACTTTGCATTTTCTCCCTTCAGTGTGAACCTTTTAGGGAAAGGGGGAGGAATATTTCTTGATGGTACAGAGACAATTTGACACTCATTTATCTTTGACTTTTCAATCACAATCCCACTTGGCTTTGTTTTATTATCATTAGACCTCTTTCTCTTTGTCGCTGTTTGTTCATCATCTTCTTTTCCACCAGAATTACCAAACTTAATACTATTTCCAAGACTTTTTCCATCCCGAGTGACCATAGCATTTGTTACCTTCCCACTTGGTATCTCTTCATTTTGTCTCTCCTTGAGATACATCGATATTTGATTCAACTTTGCCTCTAGTTATTGGATGGCAGTTGAGTGGGACTCAATAGTTTAGTTGAGCATAGAGAAATAAATTTGCATTTATTTTACCATTTTGTCGGTCCCCTCAAGACCAATCAAGATTCGGGACAAAATTTCCTCATTGATGCACCCTTCCTTCGCACATTGTGTCATGCTTTGACTTTCATGGTTCCAACCTTGATTCCCGCCTTGACCTTAAGAGACAATATGGAAACCCTCCGAATACTTAGACAACACACATAATTTTTCATCAAGCATCTCTTCCTCCGCACTTTGACATGGCTTAGCCTCTCTTACTTGTATAACATTTACTCTTTCAATTGGGACTCCCAACATATATTTAGTAAGGAGCTTAAGGTGTGACATTGCCTTGATCATATTTTCATCTCTTTCCTTATCTTGAATTTTTTCCATCTTGGAACACAAAATATGATGAGGGATCCCCCATGGACACCTCGGTATCCTTCATGTCCCAATCCCTAGACAAACTTGCTACTTGATCAACACCTTTGATGCAACCCCATATGATAATTTAATGAGTGGTCCACTGGATGCATTGTGCACTATAGCTTTGTTGAGATTGTCCAATGCCCTATAAAATATTTGGAGAAGCATCTTTTTCGACATCTCATGGTTAGGGCACTTCAAATATTTCTTATTGAGTGTTCCCCAAGCCTCATACCACGACTTTTTATGGATTTAGCAGAAATTAATGATTTCATCCCATAATTGTAACATCTTCAAAGGTAGAAAGTATTGACTTAAGAAAGAATCAGTAAGATTTACCCATGAGGTGATGGAACCGCCGGACAAAGATCTTAGCCATAGCACTGCCTTTACTATTAGAGAGAATAGAAAAAGGCGCAATCAGATGGACTCTTGGGATATGTGTTCAATATCAAAGGGATTACAAAATTCTACAAATTCTTCAAATGCAAATTTGGGTCCTTATGGATTTTACCCCCAAAATTTCCCTTCAAATGAAGCAATTGTAGCATCACTCTTGTGACATAAAATACTCTGATTCCCTCGATGGAGGAGGGATGTGGATAGCACTTTCATGCTCTTCGGTGCCAAGATAATCCAATCCATCTTGACTCATAATTATTCAGAAGGAATAATGATTACCTAATCAAAAATAAAAAACAACAAGGAATTACCTAATAAAAACTCAGAAACAACAAGGAAAGTAAATCCACAAAACCATGGGTATGCCTAAGTAAAAATTACACCGTACAAGTGTAATCTATATTTCCCTCCCCGACAGTAGTGCTATTTTGATAACGCTCATCTATACCATCTAAAATGGTAGAGGATGGTCATTGTCAATAGCTCAACTTTAGTTAAGGTCGAATCCACGAGGATTGAGATTTAGATTTCGAGTCCTAAGGGTGTCAGATTACTAAAAAGATACCCAAAGTGTACACAACATAAAACACATAATGTAAAATGGGGGGGGGGGGGGGTTAGTTTGGAATGGGATTTTGTTAATAACAAGTCAAGCAACACACTACAATAACACTTTTGTTTTCGAATTCAACTTTGGAGAGATCTTGGGATTATATCTATCTAAGGGCAATTTGTGCATTGGACAATGATGGCTTGGGATAAGTTCTAACCGTTGATGACGTGGTAGGCTAGGTTGAAAGTCCTTGAGGCTAGTTTGTCAACAACGCCTTAAGGATGTCACTCCTTGACTCTTTCGAGTACCTAATGAGTGTATCAATAAAAGCCATCTAAAACCTCAATTGGGCATCCCTATTTCTAGAAAGATGCCCATGACATAACCTACTCTCCATCTACCCTTATTTATAAGATGGCAAAATGTAGTAAGCTACACCTTCAACTGTCCACTATTTCTTTGTCCCCCTATAACCATCTTTTAAGAAAGCTATGGGTTCCCAAAAGTTCACCCATATGCCTCTTTCAAGGATGATGAGAGATTTTAAGAGTTTGGAGTTTTCACCCAACAAACCCATTGTGCATATTTGGGGTTTTCACCCATAAATTCTAACTATTACACAAAGCAATAGTGGGATCTATAATCAACAACTAAGAATTAGATAAACACATCATCACCCAAACATAATTTCACCTTAGTTCAACATAATCCCAAGTCTATTGGATTTAGCTACTCTTAAAGTAGAGAGAAAGAAATTTACCAAAAGATTCATTTAAGGCATTCATGACAATGGAGAATAAGGTTAATCTTCCTTTTTAACACTTTAATTTTGCTGAACTCAACTTGAAATTTCAAATATAAAAATGTTCCCCAAATTCTAGGGTTCAACAACTTTCCAATTTGTCAATCCTCATGCCCTAAGGAAAAAAGAATTCTGACTTGTATGGGAATTGGAATCAACTACGTGTTTTGACTGAATTGACCTTGATCATTAAACCTGATAGGCCACGATTGTGCCACTATTTCTGTGATGATGTGACTGCGATCACCCCCTAATCACCATAATTGCGTTCATTTGACCAAGCTTGACTGATGGTGATTGCAGCCCACAGATTGCGATCTCGGTAAATAATTTTGGTTCTTACTCCAGCTGCACTTTTTCCCTCTTTTTTGATCTTTTTTTAGCTCACATCCACATCTTTCCATCTCATAACCTATATGCCTACAAAATATGGAAACTAGTGTATTTAGTCACATATATGTCTCATTTATACATTAAAATCATAGTAGTATGCATGAATGTTTAGTGCAAATGAGTGGTAATTTCACCACTCATCAGGTATTGAGTTGGTTCAACAAAACAGGATAAGCCTATGGAGTTTAGAAGCTAAGAGAACACAATCCTAGTGTTCACCAATACTGGTCACAACCAAAGTTGATACATGATCTTTGTTCAGTATTTTTATCCAAATTCCCCCATTTGCTTTTCCAGTTTTTGCCCATTTATTACAACATTTAAAATCTATGAGTCCACCTATTCCCTTGGGATTGGACCCTAATCTTTGTTGGGTTACTATATTTTACAATGACCGTATCATCTTTTAAGAGAAGGTGTAGCTTGGACATTTCCAAATTTTAGCACCGTTGCTGGGGAATATGGTGTTGAGTTTCACATTGAAGTTGTTGCAGTTTGTAAATCTTTTTGTTTTTGTTATTAGTTGGGTTTACACTGGCGTATGCCTAGAACATAGAATTGAGGCAATCCCTTACTCTCATTGAATCTGATCTAGAGAGGATCCTACAAATACCTACTAGGATAACAGCCAAAGAGAGACAATCTTTTTGAAAAAGTTCATGATGATGTATCTCTCCTCTTCTTGAAAGTGTTAAGGATATTATTGACCATAACATGAAGGTTTTGTTAGTACAAGATTCTAACTAGAGAGGGAAAAAGAAGCTCAACGCTTAGTTTGGGAGGCAAAGCTAGCTGTGCATCAACCTAAAGTAGATCACCGAGCAGCACTCGGTGGAAATCAAAATAGAGTTTGAGGTGGCCAAGCCTAGGTGTTCCCAGTATACCAGTACTTACAACCAAATACGGTTGATGAAGAGGACCTGGGTTATATTAAACTGACAGATACTGGTGCTATTATTTCTTTTATTTTACCCTCAGGCATTAAGTTCAATATATCGAGTGCTATGATCCAGATTTTACATGAAGGGTGTGCTTGCTGGATGGCCTACATATGATGCAAACATGCATCGAGCCAATTATACTGGAATTTGCACTTCATATATATATCCAAGGGTGTATCAGGAGGCATTTAGATTGAGGTTGTTCCCTTTCTTTCTTATAGGAGAAATACCTTTATGGTTAGGGGAACTTTGAAGAGGATCTATCACTACATAGAATAAGTTGTGCAAATAATTCTTGAATCGATTCTTTCCTTTATCTAGGATGTTGCAGCTCAAGAATGAGATCTATAATTTCAGACAACTGCAGTCTGAGTCTATGTATAAGGCTTGGTTCAGGTTCAAGAAGAACCTGAGTATGGTTCCCAACTATTAAATTTTAGGGATGAATATATTGGAGTTATTTTATAGAGCCCTTACCATCAATTCTACATCTGTGGTAGATACTATCTCTGGAGGGGCCTTTATAAGATTGTGATGGGAGATAGCTTTTAGTATTATGTATCAGATCTCATTCACTAATCGAGGGTGGAAAACTTGAGAGGCTTAAAGGGGTTCTGGAGCTTATGCTATTGGTGCCACTGATGACCAAAGAGTAGCTGATGATTCTATAGCACAAGATATTGCACTACTAAGGATTGATCTTGGGTTGCTGGCACAACAGTTTGTAACCAACCCAGTAAGTTTGTGGCTTGATTCTGCTCTAAATATAAGTGGCTCACTAAGAGCCGTAAGGATATGTTATGAGTCATTAGGTGTAATCATAGGGTGTCCAGTTTAAGTCCCAAATTAGGTTTTATGTTAACTATGTATTGACCCTATGAGTTGTAGGGTCCCATTATGAGTGGTACCATTGAGTCATAAGAATAATAGTGTAGGGTGCCTTGGTGGTACTTCCTTTATTACAACTCTTGGTGATGAGTCGTAAGGAGTGTTTATGAGTCAAGGGTTTGACTCATAATCAAAGGGGACACTTTTTCAGCTTTTAAGTTGACGGCATTCTATACATTTCCCCTCTTAACAAAATAGAAACCCCATTTCATGTAAACTCTTTAAGGTGTCATTATCTCTTAGAAACAATCTAAGTAATGTCTCAAATACTCCCAAATTCTCAAGGTCAAGAACTCTTAGGGTTTTTAAGAGGTTGATCAATTAGGGCTCTCAAGGGTGATTTATCTCCGTACATCTTACTATTACAGGCATACTACTCTTCTCTCATTGTTAATTTTGTAAAAGCATATGATTTAAAGTATTGTTCATGAGATTATTATGATGATTTTGAAACAAGGGTTGGGTTTTTCGAATGTTTATAAATTGAACAATGTTTCTCATGGCTTATATATGATTTCCATGTTTTAAATAAGGTTTTGAACTTGTGGGTGCATGGGTTTGGTGAATGAAGTAGGGAATTGTGATTTTCCCAAACTTGTGGAATTTTTAAGTGGTTATGACCCCAACCCTATAATATGAAATTGGTTTTAATTATGAGAACTATGGTATGGTTTTGAACTTGTGGGTGCATGGGTTTGGTGAATGAACTAGGGAATTATGATTTTCCCAAACTTGTGGACTTTTTAAGTGGTTATGACCCCAACCCTATAATATGAAATTGGTTTTAATTATGAGAACTATGGGAATTTGTAAAATTGAACTAGTCTTGAACTATTGCATGATATATAAGGAAGTTTGAAATACAATGGTATGATTCAATGAACAAAAAAAGTCGGTGACCCCCTCTGGTTATTAATGAACAAAGGGAGTTGTTTTCTCTAAGTTAATGGGAATTGTTTTGGCATATTTTTGTTACCTTACAAGTGTAGCTGGTATGACAATACCAATAATATATGCTTTAATGTGGAATTTTTGTAAATGAATAGGAATATGTGATGCTTGTTTTAATTAGACTCTAATCAGGGTTGTGTAGCTGAGTTATGATAGTGAAGGTCCAAGTAATTGCTATTGGAAACTGCATTTTCCAATGCGGGGGTTAAATTGACCAAGGAGGTTTGAGTCCCCCTTATTTTTATTCATTATTAGGGAGGTTTGAGTCCCCCATAAATCATTATTAGATCGGGTGCTTAAGTTACCTTGGTATATGTTGGGAAGTTTAAGTCCCTCATGTACATATATATGAGATTATTCTCCAGTTCGTGTGCACTGGGGCCCGACCAAGGGGTGAGCTTTAGGGCCCATATAGCTCGTGGACACTATTATATGACAGTTAAGCTACACAATCCAGACTAAAGTTTTGAAATGCATATTAAGCCTTATTCCCTATCCTGGCATGTGATATATATATTTATATATATATATATATTATATATATATATATATATTTATTTATGTTATGCATTTAATTATGTGCATTCATTTTTGAATGTTTTTAAGTTGTTGATCATATCATTATGTTATCCTTATCCTTGAGTTACATACTAGAATTCGCTATGCTATCCATCTTCAGATATTGTATCCCACACGATGCAGGAATTGGTGGTACTCCTTCTCCTCCTTCTCAGTGACTTGGATTCAAGATCAGCTAGTGAGTCAGATTGAAGTAGTGAGCTTCCATACTTTGGAAGACCCATTTCATGATTATGATTTTCTTTACATTTTGACTATTCCTTTGGATTTGGTTTTTGGCTTTTGTCGGGAGAATGTCCCAACACTTTTTTGATATTCAACTTTGGATCATAGTTTCGAAGGCTTTGCTTGGACTACTGTGGCTATTGGGAAGCATCGGCTTGCCATTTGGCCAATCGTCGGTGGTTGGATATGGATATACATTTAAAACTTTCTTAGACTATTGTACACTATCTTGTTATATGTTCAAAATTCAGCTGAACTTATGGTGTGGTGTGTTTGGTGTGATTAGGTGCAAGGGGTGATCTGTGGTCCACGTGGGACTAGATATATGCATCATGGCCAGGCCCTGGTTCAGGTTATGATAGAGATGGTATCAGAGACCTAGGTTCGGTGTCATTGGGTGTCCAATAAAGTTGTATCTAGTAGAGTATCTTTTATGGGTATGTAGCATGCAACACTTATAATGGAGAAACTTTGAGGCATTTAGGAATCTTTACCTTTCTTGTTGATCTATTTCAAGACATAGAGTCTAAGGTCTTGAGTCTCTCCAATTCTCATTTTTTCGATTTTTAGATCATGCCTCCTAGGCAATCTGAAGCTCATGGAAATTCGTATAACCCATTTAAGGACAATGCTGATAGAACACACCCTACTTATGGGGTATAGACTCAATCTAGAGGTCCAATTCCTGATAGCCCTTCTGGAGTTCCACTGATCCCCTCTAGTCCTCCTCAATCTCCTTAGGCTGATGTGTTGAATGCAAAAATTTGTCAGTCTATTCATATGTTGGCTTAAGTGGTAGCTTCCTAGTCTGAGCATGTAGCTTCTGTTACTCTATCATCTGAGGCCACAAGGGTTGGCCAGTTTATGAGGTTGAATCCTCCAACTCTTAATAGTCTTGAGGTTGAGGAGGATCCTCAAGGTTAAGTTGATGAGATTGAGAAGATCTTCTGGGTTATATATGCTACTAATATGGAGGGTGTAGAATTCACATCCTATCAATAAAGGATGTAGCATACCAATAGTATGAGGAATGAGAATAGTCTAGTGGAGATAATGCCAAATCTGGACCATGGGATAACTTCTCTAGTGTTTTTCTAGTTTGCTTCTATCCTCAAGAGATAAGGGAGGTAAAAGAGGAAGAGTTTGTTAATTTAAAGCAAGGAAGGATGACGGTTAAGGAGTATGCCTTAAAATTCCATTATTTGTCTCGAAATGCTCTCGAGTTAGTGTCTAGAATAAGGGCTAGAATGAGGAAATTTAATTTTGGGTTGCCCCATGATTTGATTCTAGAGTGTAAGGCTACCTTATTGAACAATGATATGGACATCTCTATATTAGTTGTGTATATACAACAGGTAGAAGAAGAGAAGAAGGAGCAGAAAGAGATAGGGGAAAGATAGAACAAAAAGTTAAGATTTTCTAATCAGGGTAGAGGTCAACAACAGAGTGGTAGAGGTGCTGGAAAGTGTTCTAAGAGGAAGGGGGGGGGGGGGGGTTAAGATTCCCATTCTACAGCTAGTGATCCTTATTTGAAGCTGTTGGGTAATCGTTGTTCTCAACATGATGGTGGGTTTAGGGAGCAGGGTGTCCAATCTCAGGTTGGTGGGGCTCAGTCCGCTCCATCATATCCTCCTTATAGATTTTGTGGGCATGTACATCATGGATTTTATGAAGAAGGGAGGAACAAGTATTTTAAATATGGTCAGATTGGTCACTTGTAGAGGGATTATCCTTATAAGGTTGCTTCTGGGGAAAATAAGATTCCTGTTTCTACTTCATCAGCTACTGGACCAAAGGGTTCTGCTTTTTTTTTCTAGTACCAGCATTGGATGAAATCGCTTGTATGCCCTTGCTACCTGCCAGGACTTGGAGGCATCTCTAATGTCGTCACTGGTATGTTATGACTCTTTTCTCATGATGTGTATTGCGTTCTTGATCTAGGGTCTACTCTTTCTTTTCTAACCCCATTTATGGCTGTGTATTTTTGTTTTAATCCCGAGTGTATCCCTAACCCTTTTTCTATTTTAAGGTGCTAGGTGTTTCTCTAAGATTGATCTTAGGTCGAGTTATCATTAGCTAAAAATTAGTGAGGTGGATATCCCTAATACTGCCTTTCGAACCTGGTATGGTCGTTATGAGTTCTTAATCATGTCTTTTGGTTCGAATAATGCCCAAGCAGCATTCATGGACTTGATGAATAGGGTCTTCTGTCAGTTTCTGGATTTGTTCTTTACCGTGTTTATAAATGATATTCTAGTGTATTCCATAAGTGAGGCAAATCATGCCGATCACTTTTGTATCATGTTAGAAACCCTAAAAAATCAATATTTGTATGCTAAGTTTTTGAAGTGCGAGTTTTGGTTGAAGGCTATTACTTTTTTGGTCACATCATTTTTTGTGAAGGGATTATGGTGGACCCGCAGAAAGATGCAGTGGTTAAGAAGTGTCCCAGGCCCATGACTCCAATCGATATTTGGAGCTTCTTTGATTTAGCCAGTAACTAAAGAAGGTTTGTAGAGAGTTTCTCAACTATAGCTGCCGCATTGACTAAGTTGACCCATAAAAAGGTAAAGTTCTTATGATCTGATGCTTGTGAGGGTAGTTTTGAGAAGCTTAAAGATAAGTTAAGTTCAACTCTAGTTTTGACTCTGCCTGAAGGTACAAATGGTTTTGTTGTCTATTGTGATGCATCCTGTATGGGACTTATTGTGCGTTGATGTAGCATGGTAAGGTGGTGGCCTATGCTACTTGGAAGTTGAAAGTTCATGTGAAGAATTATCTGACTTATGACCTGGAATTGTTGGCTGTGGTGTTCCCATTAAGATTTGGCATCACTATCTTTATGGAGCCCATGTAGATATCTTTTCAAATCATAAAAGCATGCAATATGTGTTCACCTAGAAGGAGTTAAATCACAGGCAGAGAAAGTGGCTTGAGTTGTTGAAAGACTATGACAAGAGCCTCCACTATAACACAGGTAAAGCGAATGTGGTTGCTAATGCTCTAAACAGGGTATTGATCTTGGGTGTATTTATATGCCCAAGCACCATAACTTACCCATATTTTAGCTAAGTTTGAGAACAAAGTGCCTAGTTCTTATGTTTTTACTCTACTTTGATGCAATTGAGCTAACCTATATGATTAGCATGATTTCAGGTGTTAATGAGGTAGATAAAGACATGATGGGACTACGAATTGCGGATGACAAATCTCACAAGAGGAAAAGTAGCTTGTTGGATCAAATGTGACGTCTACAAACTATGTCCAAGACTAATTTATCGTTTATAATTAGTTTGGGGACTTAGAAGGCAATTATGAGAGAAGAGATTTTTAAAAGACTTGATGCTGAATTTTTATTCATTATTCATGATTTTGTATTAGTTTTTGAACGAGGAAAAGGCCGGCTTGGCTTGGGAGAGAGAGAAAATATTTTTTTCACTTGTTTTCACCATTCGCACACCAAGATCATGTTATAGTTTTTGGTATGATGAATATACTGATGATGATTTTTGTTTTGTCCATGAGTAGCTAAGCTCATTGGTTAGGGTTATGGAAACCTTGTAGCATATTATTTATTTCTATGGGTTTTGAATTCATTATGCATTGATTTACTTATATCATACTTACTTTGTTATGCTTAAATTATCGTGGTTACAAACATAGAGAATGTGCCATTGAAACATAACTTGATCGACAGAAAGGTTAATGTTTGGGAAAGAAAGTAGTGATAAAAAAAATAGGGTTTCACGTTAATGCCTTAACAGGATTAGCAACTTGAAGATTTCGTATAATTGAGTAAACACTTTTGAGTTGAGAGAACTAAAGTGAATTAATCCTTGATGGTTGAGAAATACTTGGATTAAGAATTAGAATACGTTTTTCTATAAGTGCATGCATGTATGAATTCTGAACACCCATAGTTAGAAGATATTGAAAACTATAAGGTGGACATAACCCTAGCTTGTTATTCTTTATATTCAACTATTATTACTCATATTGCTTCACTGTTACACTGAAACTATTATTTCATACTTAAATCAAAACCCCCTTTATTCTGGAACCTTCGATCAACAGTCTAATAACAACCACAATACTTAGTGAACACAGTATTCCCTGTGGGATTCGACAACCAACCCAGTTGGGTTCTATATTTGACAGTGACCGCTTACATTATTGTAAAAGAGTTATAATTTGGGCGTATCAAATTTTGGTGCCATTATCGAGGAATACGGTTGTTAATTAAGTTTGTGTTTGTTAGTTGACCTTTGGTCAAGTTTCCCAAATTTTACTTTTATTTGTTGTTTTTGTTTGTTACAGGTTTATTGTTGTTTATGCCACAAACCAGAAGTTCAGGAGAACCATTATTACCATTCAATCCTGAACCTCAACTCATTGAAAGAATGGCAAATCAATAGGAAGCTGATAGCTTAGTCGCTTTGGCTAATGCTCAACTGAACCAACAGAATGTAGATAACCCAGGTCGGATACCAAATCCAGATGAAGAGGACCTGGGAGATGATGATTTTTTGGGACTAAGAAGTCGAAGGCGTGCAGAGAATGTAGCTGCACCAGTGAACAAAAATATAAACAGAAACTGTCTTTTCAGTGCGAGACCTGATCGCCAAGCTATTAAAATTGAGCTTAATGATGAGGAGGATGGAATGGACAAAGCTGGTGCTACTGGAGCTATTATTCCTCCATATCTATCACCAGGAGCAAAGTTCAATATTACCAGTATAATGATTTAACTCCTTCACCTGAAGGGGTTGTTTGGTGGACTCTCGGGAGATGATCCTAACATGCATTTGGTGAACTTTGTCACCATTTGTAAATCTTTTGATAACCCGGGATTCAGACAGAATACCATCTACTTGCATTTATTTTTGTTGTCTCTATCGGGGGAGGCAACATTGTGGCTTAATAAGGTGATGCCCGATTCTATAACCAACTCAAGGTAGTTGAAAGAGGCTTTCCTGGAAAGGTTTTTTCCGCCTTCCTGGAAGGTACATCTGAGGGATGAGATCAGCAACTTTAGGCAGATCCCTATTGAAGCCCTTCACAAGTTATGGAAAACCTTAAAAAAGAAGCTGATGCAGTGTCCGAACTATAATATGATAGATATTCATCTGATGGATACTCTTTATCGGGCTTTGAACTCTATTACAAAGCTAGTTGTTGATAATTCTGTAGGGGGATCATTTGTGGATATCTTATTTTAGGAAGCTTTGGAGATGCTTGATCGAATGACCAAACAAAGTAGAGCTTGGCATACCAGGGCTTCTGTGGTAGCAAGTCCTACCACAGAACATTCTTAATGCATCATAAGCTATCCTATCACTAGGATATTCATTCTAAGTCATGTACTCAAGTATGAGTCACAGGATAGGATATTTCATACGTAGGGATACTTATTCACTTCCTAGCTTAGAAACATGTGGGGTATTACAATATCTCCCCTTTGGGAACATTCGTCCTCGAATGAGAATTTACTGAGAAGGGATACAAGATAATAGAACCTGAACTGAACATGAAGAACTGCAACTTAATATCATGAATGACATGCTAAACATACTGAACTTGTGCATATTTGATGCACGGACAACTGAGACATGAATGCATGACTGATTATGAAACGGTTAATAGGTACCAAGTTTATACTGGAAACAAGAACATGAAACTGAATAAGATTAAGGAGAACTATTACCTTGAGCTTGATCTGAATTGGCGGGGAAGAGGTGAGGATACTTGGTATGCATATCCACTTTTGCTTCCTAAGTAGCTCCCTCATGAGACTGATTTTACCAAAGAACCTTGACTAGAGGGACTTCTTTGTTCCTCAATCTACGAGTCTAATAATCTAAGATTTTGATTGGAATCTCTTCATAGGAGAGGCTGTTCTGAATGTCGATGCTCTAAATAGGGACAATAACTACTGGGTCACCTATGCACTTCTTTAGCAAAGAGACATAGAAGACTGGATGGACTGAATCTAGATCTAAAGGAAACTCAAGCTCATAAGCTATCTTGCCAAAGCGACAAAGAATTCTGAAGGGACCGACGTACCGGGAACTGAGTTTCCCTTTCTTGCCGAACCTCTTCACTCCCTTCATGGGAGAGATCTTAAGATAGACATAGTCATTGACCTCGAACTCGAGATCCTTTCTACAAACATCTGCATAGGACTTCTATCGTCTCTGAGAAGTCCAGAGTCTCTCTCTAATCAACTGAACTTTCTCTAAGTCGTCGAATACTATATTAGGACCTATGATTAAGGCCTAACTAACTTTGAACCAACCAATCGGAGATCTACATCTCCTAGCATAGAGAGCTTCCAATGGAGCCATCTAAATACTAGAATGATAGCTATTGTTGTATCCAAATTCAATCAAAGGCAAGTGGTCATCCCAACTTCCCTTGAAGTCAATTGCATACGCCCTTAGCATAACTTTAAGAGTTTGAATGGTCATCTCTGCTTGATCATCTGTCTAAGGATGAAATGCTATGCTTAGATGGACTTGGGTACCGAGACCCTTTTGGAATGCTTTCCAAAAGTGAGAAGTGAACTAGGTACCTCTGTCTGAGATGATAAATAGTGGAACACCATGTAACCTGACTAACTCTCTGATATAGAGTTTGGCATAATCCTCGGCAGAATAAGAAGTATGAACAGGCAGGAAATGAGCTGACTTGGTTATTCTATCTATAATGACCCAGACTGAATCATGCTGATGAAGAGTTCTAGGAAAACCCATCACGAAGTCCATGTTAACTTCTTCCACTTCCAAGTAGGAATGGTGAACTCTTGCATGGAACCACTAGGTTTTTGATGCTCTATCATAACCTGCTGACATGTAGAGCACTTAGCCACAAACTCTGCAACATCTTTGTTCATCCCACTCCACCAATAGATCTCCCGGATGTCACAGCACATCTTAATGGCCCCTAGATGAATAGATTATCACGCACCATGCGCTTCTGTAAGTATTCGCTGCCTCAATTCATCTACACCTGGAACATATAGACGACTCTGACAATGAAGAACACCATCTCCCCCTTGGGAGAAAACCTCAACTTTTTGATTCTGAACTGACTCTTTGAGCTTGACAAGGCAAGGATCCCTATTTTTTTTCTCTTTCGCCTAAGAAACTAGAGATGACTCTGAACTACTATGAACACATACACCACCCTCTGAAGAATCGACTAAGCGAACGCCTAGTCTGGCAAGATGATGGATATCCTGAGTCATCTTTTTCTTACTATCCTCAATGTGAGAAATACTACCCATGGAGATTCAACTGAGAGCGTCGTCCATAACATTGGCCTTCCCCGAATGATAAAGAACACTCATGTCGGAATCCTTCAAGAGCTCTAACCACCTTCTCTGGCGAAGATTGAGATCTTTCTGGGAAAAGACATACTGGAGGCTTTTATGGTCTGTGAAGACATCTACATGAACTCCATAGAGATAATGGCTCCAAATCCTTAAGGCAAAAACTTCCGCTACTAACTCAAGATCATGAGTAGGATAATTCTTCTCATATGGATTTAACTGTCTGGAGGCGTAGGATATGACCTTACCATGCTGCTTGAAGACAAAACCTAAACCCACTCTGGATGCATCACAATAGACTACAAAACCATCTGAACCATTTGGAATAGCTAGAACTGGAGCGGAGGTGAGTCGAGTCTTCAACTCTTGAAAGCTCTTCTCTGATGAATCTGACCACTAAAACTTAATCTTCTTCTGAGTCAATCTGGACATGGGAGATGAAATAGAAGAAAATCCCTCAACAAAACATCTGTAATAGCCAACTAAACACAAGAAACTCCTAATATCTGATGGAGATACGGGTCTGGTCCAGTTTCTTACTGCCTCGGTTTTCTGAGGATCTACTCTAGTTCCATCACTAAAAAAAATATGGCCAAGGAATGCTACTGATCTTAGCCAAAATTTGCACTTATTGAACTTAGCGAATAATTGGTGATCCTTGATAGTCTGAAGAACAATCCTGAGATGGTCTGCATGATCACGCTCTGTGTGAGAATAGACCAAAATATCAACTATGAAGACTATGACAAACATTTCCAAGTACTGCTTGAACACACGGTTCATCAAATCCATAAAAGTTGTAGGGGCATTGGTAAGACCAAATGACATGACTAAAAATTAGAAGCGACCATACCGATTACAAAAAGCTGTCTTCGAAATGTCACATTCTCTAACTCTGAGATGATGATAGCCTAATCTGAGGTCCATTTTGAAGAAGTAACTGGCACCCTCAAGTTGGTCGAATAAATCATCAATCCTGGGAAGAGGATATCTATACTTGATTGTGACCTTGTTGAGTTGACGGTAATCAATACACATCCTGAGAGAACCGTCTTTCTTTTGCACAAATAATACTAGAGCACCCCATGGGGAAATGCTGGGTCTGATGAATACCCTATCTAAGAGATCCTTCAACTGATCTTTTAGTTCTTTGAGTTCTGCTAGTGCTATTCTGTATGACGGAATGGAAATAGGTTAAGTATCCGAAAGAAGATCTATGTCGAAGTCTATTTCCCTTTCAGGAGGAATGCCTAGAAGATCTTCGAGAAAGACATCTGAGCATTTATTAAAAATAGGGAATATTTTAAGGCTGGGATATTCAGAATTGGAATCTTCAGCATGCATGAGATGATACACACACCCCTTACAAAACATTTTCCTTGCCCAAAGGTAGGAAACAAGTTGACCCCTGAACGCTGAAATGCTACCCTTCCACTCTAGGACGGGCTTATTTGGGAACTGAAATAGAACTATCCTATTTCTGCAGTGGACTGTGGCATAGCAGGAATGAAGCCAATCCATGCTGAGAATGACATTAAAATCAAGCATCTCTAACTCTACTAAATTTGCTGACGTGGATTTCTGAGATATCATAACCGGGAAGTTCCTATATACTCGTTGGGTTTTGATGGTTTTACCCACTGGGGTAGAGACTAAGAAGGGATCTGCTAGGACTTCAGGACTAATTCCAAAATTGCCTGCTATGTATGGAGTAAAAAAAGACAAAGATGTACCTGGTTCTAGCAAATCATAAACATGAACATGGAAAATCTGTAACGCACCAGTAATGACATCAAGAGAATTTTCCTGATCCTGCCGAGACTGAAGAGCATAGAGTCTGTTTGGGCGTTGCCCACTGGTAGCACTGAAAATGGCACCCTGCTGGTTCGGGCAACTGGACTGAGCTATAGAATGATTTTGCTGACCCTGAAGACTTGACTGCAGACACTCCATAATCCTGTTGCTTGGCTTGGCACAACCAAAATAGACATCACTACCGGCTCTACAAATGCCCTTGTGGTTCTTACCAAAAGTCTTCCAAAGGGGATTTGTTCGGGCACTTCTAAAACTACCTTGAGATTTAGAGCCTGGCGCTTTGTCTCTATTTCTATCTCTGAACTTCGGCACTGGAGCGCTGGTAAAGGAAGGTGCTAGAATAGCTGACTTGGAGCGAAACTGTGAATGGTTTCCTCCATCTGACTTCGGGTGAGCAAAGTTGAAATTACCTGACCTTGCTCTCTCGTTCTGCCTCTCTCTAGTCTTAAACTTCTGCTCTTCTACTTGTTGGACATGGGTCATGAGTGTTTCTAAGGTCATATCACCAATTAGCATCATAGACCTACACTCATTTACCACGTTATCATTGACCCTGACACAAACTTGCTCATCTTAGCTCTATTGTTTGCAACCACATGAGGAGCATACCTGGCTAGCTGAGTAAATCTGAGAGAATACTCCCTAACTGTCATATTACCCTGCCTGAGATTGATGAACTCAAGAACTTTGGCTTTCCTCAGCTCTTGGAGAAAGAATCTGTCTAAGAAGGCTGTGACAAATTCCTGCCACTCGATAGGGCCTGTATCATCTAACCTCTCAGACTTCCATTATTTGTACCAATCATGAGCAACATCCTGTAACTGGTAGGCGCCTAACTCAGCACTCTCAATAGAAGTAATACCTATGATGTCGATGACCTTCTAGAATCGGTCAATAAAATCCTGAGGGTCCTCATTTGACTTAGACCCATGGAAAGATGGACGGTTCATTCGAGTAAAGTCCCAAACCCTAGCTGCTTTGGGAGTGGCCACTGGATTGGCCAAAATAACTGGTGGCTGTTTATTCTATGCATCCATGGACTGAGCAAGTGTGGTAAATGTGGCTCTAAACTCTGCATGGGAAACATGTTCGCCCAAAGGATCTTCGGGCTGAGGAGTTGGCTGGTTTCTTCTCTTTGGGGCCATGGTCTGGAATAAGAGAAGAATGGATTACACTAAGAGTTTAACTTGTGATTATGCTCACTAGCATGACATGAATAATGAAGAAAGGGGACTGTTCCTAAAATATCTTATAGCCTCCCGCACATAAATGTGGCGCGCAACACACCCATGTACAGGACTCTACTAGATGTGGCTTTCAGACTTCCTAGAACTCTATTTAACCTTAGGCTCTAATACCAAGTTTTTAACACCCCGATTCGCTTAACCAGAATGCTACACGATGCTCATGACCCTGAGGGACCACAAGCTAACCCATGACTAATATCTGTACCTGTATACTAAAAATCATGATAAAATAATGTGGAATACATAGAATTGTAAGGCCATAAGGTTCAACTAAATACAATTATGTGGGTGAAAATACCCTAAACAACTCAATCTGAACGTTAATCTGAACATAAATCTGAAAGCCTCTAAACTATCTGAATAAGGAGTTGAAGGAGCATGTCTCCAACTAACTCCATAAAATTGAACTGAAGAAATAAATAAATGAATCAAATCATATTGTCCTAAAATCAATGAGGACTCACTGTGTCTCTGCGACTGGAATGCTACCGCTACTGCTGGGCTGGAGCTCGTGTCTCAGAACCTATGGTGTAACATGAAAAGAAAGCACCATAGCGCAAATGCGTCAGTACAATTGAAGTACTGAGTATACGAGAAAGGTAGGCTGAACATAAAGGGTTTCATGCATAAACAACACTGACTTACTAATATGAACGTGGGAGTGCAAACACACATATATAGAAACCGGGACCACGAATACATGATAGCATGACCTGTAAGATAATACATGGTTTACTGATAACTGTCATGACTGATACTGAAACTGATAACATGGTTGACTATATCTGATAGTCCTATATATACTGAAATCTTAAGAATGCCCTGAGTTTTTTTACTGAGATTGATACTGAAACTATGGGAAGTAGTGTTTAACTGACATGCCCTATGTATGACGTTATGGCTAAGCTGGGGTCCAATCTCTGCCCTAACTGGAGGGGTGTCAGTACTGTGCCATGAATAAGGACAGCCTGTGAGTGACCCTTATCTGGAGGGTACTCAATGAGAATGGTGGGAACCCTAAACTGATGGGTTAAGCCACCTCATCAACCCTAATCTAATGGGTTAAGATGTCTCAACCTACACTGGATGCGTAGTTCTGGAACACAAGGATGACTACTAAGAATCACACCCTGAACTGGCGGGTGAGCTCCCATCCTTGGGTTCACTCGGTGCTAACCTCTACTCCCATCTGGAGGGACTCGACATGAATAACTGACTGTGCATGACTTAATCTTACTGAATTCCATTGACTGGCAGAATGTTACTGATATCTGACAACTGACTAAGATCATGAGGTTTTCCTGAGTCACATGACTGATTGAAGTCTATGGAATCATAGTTTGAGTTCGGATATCGTGAAACATGACATGGATCTAGGCACACAACTATAGTTTTTGGGTACAAGTACCCCCAGGACTCGATGGAAGGAAACTGACACACATAACCGACTTGATCATAAGAGTAGAGTCCATAATTTATAATATCATAAGTAGGGATCTCATACTAAGCATGGTTATCAGAAATCTATTGCATGGAAAGGATTTCATATCACATGGAAGTACTTGCACAATCTTAATATCATGTTCATTGCATAATCATATTGGACACAGATACCAATAGCATGGAAGTTCATGTGGATTGCATGGTTATCATACATCTTGTTCATAATTAGGATTTGCAAGTAAACATAGCATAATCTCATAAGAATAGTTCATGAGTATTCCAACAACATTTACAAGGCACATTATCAACATAGAAGTCATTGGAACGTAAGGGCATATCATGAATCCTTCACTTAGTCACAATTTAGCTATATTGCATGATTTCTAGTTTCTTAGGCATTTTATCAAACACCTTACATGCACATCTTAAGCATAGGTGAAATCATCAAATTATACATCATGAACAACCAAATTTACATGTTTCCAACTTATATGATATCATGAAATTCAAAATCCATATAAATATTCCATCTTGGGAATCACTCAATATCAACAACATGATCATCAATACCCAACAATATAGAAATCATACTTTATAATGAAAAAGAGAGTTTTTGAGCTTTATGGATGAAAGGGATCCATAAATCAACTCACGCATACCTTAGAAGGAAAGATTCTTGATGATTGACGGAGGAATTTCCTTGAAATCGGATATTCAAGCTTAGTTATGCAACCTTAGTTGTTTTTCTCTTTTATTTCTCTTGGATGATGAGCTTTGAGATGATAATAGGGTTGTAATACGATTAGAAGCTATATATTTTGTAGGGTTAAGTTTAGGGACGTGTAAGGAGTGTTAAAAGATTTAATTACCCTTAAAATAACTCAAAACAGAGTGTTTTTGACACCTGGAACTGACTTATGCAGTGCCCAAGTGATTGCCTAAGCTTGGTTAGGCGGTGCCTAACCAATCGCCTATGCTTGGGTTGGGCGGCGCCTAAC
This sequence comes from Capsicum annuum, assembly GCF_002878395.1. Taxonomy (NCBI): domain Eukaryota; kingdom Viridiplantae; phylum Streptophyta; class Magnoliopsida; order Solanales; family Solanaceae; genus Capsicum; species Capsicum annuum. Next base: position 137,417,179 of record NC_061113.1, on the reverse strand, counting down.
CAATCGCCTATGCTTACTATCTCTCACAAAAATGGGCATAACTTTTTGCTCGGGTATTGGATTAAGGTGAAATTAGTATCGTTGGAAAGATAATTGAAATCTCTAAAATTTGGTGGGTATAAATCAGAATAAATACCACATTAACATCAAGTTATACTTATTCAAAGATGACCCTTATAAAATCGAACACTAAAACTTGATGGATTTAAAAACTCTTAGCTTGTATTACCTTAAGTGACTCATATGAACATGATTAATGCATCATAAGCTATCCTATCATCAGGATATTCTTTTTAAGTTATGTACTCAAGTATGAGTCACAGGATAGGAGATTTCATACATAGGAATACATATTCACTTCCTAGCTTAGAAACATGCGGGGTATTACAATATCTCTCTCTTGGGAACATTCGTCCTCGAATGAGAATTTACTGAAAAGAGATACAAGACAATAGAACTTGAACTAAACATGAAGAACTGCAACTTGATCTCATGACTGATATGCTAAACATACTGAACTCATGCATATCTGATGCACGGATAACTGACACATGAATGCATGACTGAGTATGAAACGGTTAATAGGTACCAAGTTTATACTGGAAACATGAATGTGAAACTGAATAAGATTAAGGAAAACTGTTACCTTGAGCTTGATCTGAATTGGCGGGGAAGAGGTGACGATACTTGGTACGCATATCTGCTTCTGCTTCCCAAGTAGCTCCCTCATGAGACTGATTTTTCCAAAGAAACTTGACCAGAGGGACTTCTTTGTTCCTCAATCTATGAGTTTGATAATCTAAGATTTCAACTGGAATCTCTACATAGGAGAGGCTGTTCTAAATGTTGATGCTCTGAATAGGGACAACAACTGCTGGATCACCTATGCACTTCTTTAGAAAAGAGACATGGAAGACTGGATGGACTGAGTCTAGATCTGAAGGCAACTCAAGCTCATAAGCTACCTTGCCAAAGTGACAAAGAATTTTGAAGGGAACGACATACCGGGGATTGAGTTTCCCTTTTTTGCCGAACCTCTTCACTCCCTTCATGGGAGAGATCTTAAGATAGACATAGTCATTGACCTCGAACTCGAGATCCTTTATACGAACATCTGTTGGCTCTGAGTAGCCCAGAGTCTCTCTCTGATCAACTAAACTTTTTCTAAGGCGTCGAATACTAATTTAAGACCTATGGTTGAGGCCTCACTGACTTTGAACCAACCAATCAGAGATCTACATCTCCTACCATAGAGAGCTTCAAATGAAGCCATCTAAATACTAGAATGATAGCTATTGTTGTATGCAAATTCAATCAAAGGAAAGTGGTCGTCCCAACTTCCCTTGAAGTCAATTGCACAAGCCCTTAGCATATCTTCAAGAGTCTGAATGGTCCTCTCTGCTTGACCATCTGTCTGAGGATGAAATACTGTGCTGAGATGGACTTGGGTACCGAGACCCTTTGGAATGCTTTCCAAAAGTGAGAAGTGAACTGGGTATCTCTGTCTGAGATGATAGATAGTGGAACACTATGTAACCAGACTAACTCCCTGATATAGAGTTTGGCATAATCCTCGATAGAATAAGAAGTACGAATAAGAGGGAAATGAGCTGACTTGGTTATCCTATCTATAATGAACCAGACTGAATCATGCTGATGACGAGTTTTAGGCAAACTTGTTATGAAGTCCATGTTAACTTCTTCCCACTTCCAAGTAGGAATGGTGAACTCTAGCATGGAACCACTAGGTTCTTGATGCTCTATTTTAACCTGCTGATATGTAGAGCACTTAGCCATAAACTCTACAACATCTTTCCTCATCCCACTTCACCAATAGATCTCCCGGATGTCACAGCACATCTTAATGGCCCCTGGATGAATAGATTATCACGCACCATGCGCTTCTGCAAGTATTCGCTGCCTCAATTCATCTACACCTGGAACATATAGACGACTCTGACAATGAAGAACACCATCTCCCCCTTGGGAGAAAACCTCAACTTTTTGACTCTAAACTGACTCTTTGAGCTTGACAAGGCTAGGGTCCCTATGTTGATTCTCTTTCACCTCAGAAACTAGAGATAACTTTGAACTACTATGAATACATACACCACCTTTTGAAGAATCGACTAAGCGAACGCCTAGTCTGGCAAGATGATGGATCTCCTGAGCCATCTTTTTCTTACTATCCTCAACGTGAGAAATACTACCCATGAAGAGTCAACTGAGAGCGTCGTCCATAACATTGGCCTTGCCCGGATGATAAAGGACACTCATGTCATAATCCTTCAAGAGTTCTAACTACCTTCTCTGGCAAAGATTAAGATCTTTCTGGGAAAAGACATACTGGAGGCTTTTATGGTCTGTGAAGACATCTACATAAATTCCATAGAGATAATGCCTCTAAATCTTCAAGGCAAAAATTATCGCTGCTAACTTAAGATCATGAGTAGGATAATTCTTCTCATGTGGCTTTAACTGTCTGGACGCGTAGGCTATGACCTTACCATGCTGCATGAGGACACAAACTAAACCCACTCTGAATGCATCATAATAGACTACAAAACTGTTTTAACCATCTAGAATAGTTAGAACTGGAGCGGAGGTGAGTCGTGTCTTTAACCCTTGAAAGCTCTTCTCGCATGAATCTGGCCACTGAAACTTAATCTTCTTCTGAGTCAATCTGGACATAGGAGATGCAACAGAAGAAAATCCCTCAACAAATCATCTGTAATAGTCAACCAAAGCCAAGAAACTCCTAATATTTGATGGAGATATAGATCTGGGCCAGTTTCTTACTGCCTCAGTTTTCTGAGTATCTACTCTAATTCCATCACCAAAAACAATATGGCCAAGGAATGCTACTGATCTTAGCTAAAATTCGCACTTTCTGAACTTAGCGAACAATTGGTGATCCCTGAGAGTCTGAAGAACAATCCTGAGATGGTCCGTATGATCACGTACTGTGCGAGAATAGATCAGAATATTATCTATGAAGACTATGACAAACATGTCCAAGTATTGCTTGAACATACGGTTCATCAAATCCATAAAAGCTACAGGGGCATTGGTAAGACCAAATTACATGACTAAAAATTCAAAGTGACCATACTGAGTATGGAAAGCTATCTTCGAAATGTCACATTCTCTAACTATGAGCTGATGATAGCCTGATTTGAGGTCTATCTTGGAAAAGTAACTAGCACCCTAAAGCTGGGCGAATAGATCATCAATCCTGGGAAGAGGATATCTGTTCTTGACCGTGATCTTGTTGAGTTGATGGTAATCAATACACATCCTGAGAGAACTATCTTTCTTGCGCACGAATAACACTGGCACACCCCATGGGAAAATGCTGGGTCTGATGAATCCCTTATCTAAGAGATCCTTCAACTAATCTTTCAGTTCTTTTAGTTCTGCTGGTGCTATTCTGTATGGCGGAATAGAAATAGGTTGAGTATCCGAAAAAAGGTATATTCCGAAGTCTATTTCCCTTTTGGGAGGAATGCCTGGAAGATCTTCGAGAAAGACATCTGAGTATTTATTAACAACAGGGACTTTTTTGAGTCTGGGATATTCAAAACTAGAATCTTTAACATGCACGAGAAGATACACACACCCCTTAGAAATAATTTTCCTTGCCCGAAGGTAGGAAACAAGTTGACCCCTGAATGCTAAAATGCTACCCTTCCACTCTAGGACGGGCTCATTTAAGAACTAAAACTGAACTATCCTATTTCTGTAGTTGAATATGGCATAGCAGGAATGAAGCCAATCCATGCCGAGAATGACATCAAAATTAGTCATCTTTAACTCCACTAAATCTGCTGATGTGGATTTCTGAGATATTATAACTGGGCAGTTCTTGTATACCTACCGAGCTATGATAGTTTTACCCACTGGATTAGAGACTAAGAAGGGCTCTGCTAGGACTTCGAGACTGATTCTGAAATCACCTGCTATGTATGAAGCAACAAAAGACAAAAATGCACCAGGGTCTAGCAAAGCATAAACATGAATATGGAAAATCTATAATGTACCAGTAACAACATCAGGAGAATTTTCCTGATCCTGTTGGGACTGAAGAGCATAGAGTCTGTTTGGGCGTTGCCCACTGGTAGCACTGGAAATGGCACCCTGCTGGTTCGGGCGGCTGGACTGAGCTGTAGAATAATTTTGCTGACCCAGAAGACTTGATTGTAGACACTCCTTAATCCTGTCGCCTGGATTGCCACAACCAAAATAGACATCACTACCAGCTCTGCAAATGCCTTTGTGGTTCTTACCAAAAGTCTGACAAAGGGGATTCGTTTGGGAACTTCTAATACTGCCCTGAGATTTAGAGCCTGGGGCTTTGTCTCTATTGCCATCTCTGAACTTTGGAACTGGAGCACTGGCAGAGGAAGGAGCTGGAATGGCTGACTTGGAGTAAAACTGTGAATAGTCTCCTCCATCTGACTTGGGGTGAGCAAAGTTGAAATTACCAGACTTTGCTCTCTTGTTCTGCCTCTCCCTAGTCTTAAACTTCTGCTCTTCTACTTGCTGGTCATGGGTCATGAGTGTTTCTAAGGTCATATCATCGATCAGCATCGCAGACCTACACTCATTTACCACACTATCGTTGACCCCTGACACAAACTTGCTCATCTTAGCTCTATTGTCTGCAACCACATAAGGAGCATACCTGGATAGCTGAGTAAATCTAAGAGAATACTCCCTAACCATCATATTCCCCTGCTTGAGGTTGATGAACTCAAGAACTTTGGATTTCCTCAGCTCTTGGGGAAAGAATCTGTCTAAGAAGGTTGTGATAAATTTCTTCTACTCGATAGGGCCTGTATTATCTAACCTCTCAGACTTGCACTGTTTGTACAATTCATGAGAAATATCTTGTAACTGGTAGGCGCCTAACTCAGCACTTTCAATAGAAGTAACACCCATGATGTCTATGACCTTCTAGACTTGGTCAATGAACTCCTGAGGGTCCTCATCAGACTTAGACCCATGGAAAGATGGAGGGTTCATTCGGGTGAAGTCCCGAACCCTATATGCTTTGGGAGTGGCCACTGGATTGGCTGGAATGACTGGTGGCCATTCATTCTATGCAGCCATGGACTGAGCAAGTATGGTAAATGTGTCTCTAAACTCTACATGGGAAACATGTTTGCCCAAAGGATCTTCGGGCTGAGGAGCTGGCTGGTTTCTTCTCTTTGGGGCCATGGTCTGGAATAAGAGAAGAATGGATTAGAATGAGAGTTTAACTAATGATTATGCTTACTAGCATGACATGAATAATGAAGAAAGGGGACTGTTCCTAAAATATCTTATAGCCTCCCGCACATAAATGTGGCGCGCAACACACCCATGTACAAGACTCTACTAGATGCGGTTTTTAGACTTCCTAGGACTCTATTTAACCTTAGGCTCTGATACCAAGTTTGTAACACACTGATTCACTAAACCGGAATGCTACACGATGCTCATGACCTTGAGGGACCATAAGTTAACCCATGATTGATATCTGTACCTACGTACTGCAAATAATGATATAATAATGTGGAATACATAGAACTGTAAGGCCATAAGGTTCAACTGAATACAATCATGTGGGTGAAAATACCCAAAACAACTAAATCTGAATGTAAATCTGAGCATAAATCTGAAAGCCTCTAAACTATCTAAATAATGAGTTGAAGGAACATGTCTCCAACTAACTCCATAAAACTGAACTGAAGAAATAAATAAATGAATCAAATCATATTGTCCTCAAATCAATGAGAACTCATTATGTCTCTATGACTGGAATGCTACCGCTACTGCTGGGCTGGAGCTCGTGTCTCAGAACCTATGGTGTAATATGAAAAGAAAGAACCATAGCGCAAATGCATCAGTACAACTAGAGTACTGAGTATACGAGGGAGGTAGGCTGAACATAAAGGGTTTCATGCATAAACAACACTAACTGAATAATATGAACATGGGAGTGCAAACACACATATATAGAAACTGGGACCGTGAATACATGATAGCATGACTGGTAGGCTAATACATGGTTTACTGATAATATTCATGACTGATATTAAAAATGATAACATGGATGACTGTATCTGATAGTCCTATATATACTGAAATCTAAAGAACTCCATGAGTTCTTTTACCGAGACTGATACTGAAACTATGGGAAGTAGTGTTTAACTGACATGCCCCATGTATGCCGTTATGGCTAAGTTGGGGTCCAATCTCTGCCCCAACTGGAGGGGTGTCAGTTCTGTGCCATGAGTAAGGACAGCCTGTGAGTGACCCTTATCTGGAGGGTACTCAATGAGAATGGTGGGAACGCTAAACTGATGGGTTAAGCCACCTCATCAACCCTAATCTAATGGGTTAAGATGTCTCAACCTACACTGGATGCGTAGTTCTGGAACACAAGGATGACTACTAAGAATCACACCCTGAACTGGCGGGTGAGCTCCCATCCTTGGGTTCACTCGGTGCTAACCTCTACTCCCATCTGGAGGGACTCGACATGAATAACTGACTGTGCATGACTTAATCTTACTGAATTCCATTGACTGGCAGAATGTTACTGATATCTGACAACTGACTAAGATCATGAGGTTTTCCTGAGTCACATGACTGATTGAAGTCTATGGAATCATAGTTTGAGTTCGGATATCGTGAAACATGACATGGATCTAGGCACACAACTATAGTTTTTGGGTACAAGTACCCCCAGGACTCGATGGAAGGAAACTGACACACATAACCGACTTGATCATAAGAGTAGAGTCCATAATTTATAATATCATAAGTAGGGATCTCATACTAAGCATGGTTATCAGAAATCTATTGCATGGAAAGGATTTCATATCACATGGAAGTACTTGCACAATCTTAATATCATGTTCATTGCATAATCATATTGGACACAGATACCAATAGCATGGAAGTTCATGTGGATTGCATGGTTATCATACATCTTGTTCATAATTAGGATTTGCAAGTAAACATAGCATAATCTCATAAGAATAGTTCATGAGTATTCCAACAACATTTACAAGGCACATTATCAACATAGAAGTCATTGGAACGTAAGGGCATATCATGAATCCTTCACTTAGTCACAATTTAGCTATATTGCATGATTTCTAGTTTCTTAGGCATTTTATCAAACACCTTACATGCACATCTTAAGCATAGGTGAAATCATCAAATTATACATCATGAACAACCAAATTTACATGTTTCCAACTTATATGATATCATGAAATTCAAAATCCATATAAATATTCCATCTTGGGAATCACTCAATATCAACAACATGATCATCAATACCCAACAATATAGAAATCATACTTTATAATGAAAAAGAGAGTTTTTGAGCTTTATGGATGAAAGGGATCCATAAATCAACTCACGCATACCTTAGAAGGAAAGATTCTTGATGATTGACGGAGGAATTTCCTTGAAATCGGATATTCAAGCTTAGTTATGCAACCTTAGTTGTTTTTCTCTTTTATTTCTCTTGGATGATGAGCTTTGAGATGATAATAGGGTTGTAATACGATTAGAAGCTATATATTTTGTAGGGTTAAGTTTAGGGACGTGTAAGGAGTGTTAAAAGATTTAATTACCCTTAAAATAAAATTACCCTTAAAATAACTCAAAATGAAGTGTTTTTGGCACCTAGAACTGACTTAGGTGGCGCCCAAGTGATTGCCTAAGCTAGGTTAGGCGGCGCCTAACCAATCGCCTATGCTTGGGTTGGGTGGCGCTTAACCAATCGCCTATGCTTACTGTCTCTCACAAAAATGGGCATAACTTTTTGCTCGGGTATTAGATTAAGGCAAAATTGGTATCGTTGGAAATCTAATTTGATTCTCTACAATTTGGTGTGTCTAAATCAGCCAAAATAGCATATTAACATTGAGTTGTACTCGTTCAAAGATGACCCTTGCAAAATCAAACACTAAAACTTGATGGATTCAAAAACTCTTAGCTTGTATTACCTTAAGTGACTCATATAAAGATGCTTAACGCATCATAAGCTATCCTATCACTAGGATATTCATTGTAAGTCATGTACTCAATTATGAATCATAGGATAGGAGATGTCAGACGTAGTAATACTTATTCACTTCCTAGCTTAGAAACATGCGGGGTATTACAGTTGAGGCTACCAACTCTGGGGTGACTACCATGAAGACCAATTTGTCTTCTATGAGTCAGTTGGTAAAATCTCACTTCACTTTGATAAAATAATTAGAACAACAAATGAGCCAACTTTCTGCAATATTAAATCAGAGAAAGAGTGGAACGCTGCTAAGTGATACAATTCAGAACCCTCGGAGTGATGGTTTGTGTATGGCTATTACCACACGGAGTGGTAAGGTTTTATCAGGCCCTTCTTTGGGCAAAGCTGTGAATAATGCAGTGATCAAAGAAGATGTTGAGCTTTACAAAGGTAATCCAGTGGAGTCTGAGAAATTGGATGGCATTGATATCCCTTCTAATCATCAGTAGGTTGATGAGTTAGAGAAAGGGAAAGAAAAGGAAAAGGAAGTAGTGGTGAATACTCTCCCAAAACCACCACCTCTATTTCCTCAAAGATTAAAAAACAAGGTCGATGACACAAAGTTTAGTAAGTTCATGGCAATGTTGAAGCAGTTGACCATAAATGTGCCCTTAGTATAGGCACTTGACCAAATGCCAGGCTATGCTAAATTTATGAAGGATCTGGTCATGAAGAAAAGAGTGGTAAGCTATAAAACGGTGGATAATCTCCATCATTATAGTGCTATTTCCACCACATCCTTGGTGTAGAAGAAGACTGACCCAGGAGCATTCACTATTCCTTGTACGATTGGGTCGCTAGAATTTGCTAAGGCCTTATATGATCTGGGAGCGAGAATCAATTTGATACCACTAGCCGTCTATAAAAATTTGGGTTTAGGAGACCCCATGCCCACCAACATGTGACTTGTGATGATGGATAGGTCGGTTAAGTGACCTATTGGTATTTTGGATGATGTGCTGGTGAAAGTTGTTAGCTTCATATTTCTAGTGGATTTTGTCATTCTGGATTACGAGGTGGACTTTAAGGTACCCATAATCTTAGGTCGACCTTTTCTCGCAACCAAAAGTGTGTTGATTGATCTGCGAGCTAATGAGCTCTTATTTAGGCTGAATGATGAAGTGGTGTGATTTGATGTATGCCAATCAATGAAGCAGCATAAAGAAATGAGTGCATTCTCAATTGTTGATGTATATTATAAGGATGAAAAGGTGCCAATAGAAGAGAAATTTGCTGTAGAGCCTCTAGTTGTAGTGCTGATAAATTTTAATCGTGAAGGCATTGAGGAGTACGAAGAGACTATTTGTTCTTTGACAGGAATGGGTTCATACTCTTATGCTCCTAAGAAGCTATATCTTGATCTTGCTAATCGACCAACACCATCGGCTAAGCCATCCATTGAAGAGCCATCAGTGTTGGAATTAAAAGAACTGCTAGGGCATCTAAGGTATGTGTTTTTGGGAAATAGAAACACGCTACCCGTGATTATTTTAGCTTATTTGGGTGAGCAGTAGGTGGAAGCACTTTTTTCTGTGCTCCAAAGGTACAAAAGAGTAATAGGTTGGACTATTGCTGATATTATTGGCATTCCCCCTGGCTTCTACACTCATAAGATACAAATTGAGGAATACTGTACTCCAACCATCGAGCATCAGTGCTGACTTAACCTACCAATGAAAGAGATGGTTAAGAAAGAGATTATTAAGTGGCTAGATGCAGGAGTGGTTTATCCTATTTTCGACAGTAAATAGGTAAGCCCAGTGCAATGCGTGTCCGAAAAATAGGGCATGACTTTGTTGCAAATGAAAAGAATAAGTTAATTCCTCTTAGGTTGGTGACTGGGTGGAGGGTTTGCATGGACTATTGCAAACTAAAATCATGGACCTTAACGGACCACTTCCCTATGCCCTTTATGGATCAAATGCTTGATTGGTTGGCAGGAAGAGGGTGGTATTGATTCTTGGATGGCTATTCGAGCTACAATCAGATCTGTATTACTCCTGAAGATTAGGAAAAGATAATATTTACATGTCCGTATGGAACTTTTGCATTCAAGAGGATGCTATTTGGGTTATGTAATGCACCAGCCACCTTCCAAAGGTGTATGGTGTCTATTTTGTCAGATATGATGGAGGAGACCTTGGAGGTGTTCATGGATGATTTTATGTAGTAGGAGAATTATTTGAGCTGTGCTTAGCGAACCTGAGTAAGGCTTTGCAATGATGTATGGAATTCAATTTGGTGCTCAATTGGGAGAAATGCCACTTTATGGTAAAATAAGGCATTGTTCTTGGCACAAAATTTCAGCAAAAGGGATAGAGGTAGATCGAGCCAAGGTAGAGGTGATTGAGAAACTACCCCCTCCTATCTCAGTCTAAAGGGTACGTAGTTTTCTTAGCCATGCAGGGTTTTACCGTAGGTTCATAAAGGATTTCTCAAAGATTACAAACCCGCTTATCAAACTCTTGGAGAAGGAAGCCAAAATTTGTTTTTGATGATGACTGCAGAAAAGCCTTTGAATCCCTTAAGTTGAAGCTAGTGGAAGCTCCAATTATTGTTGCTCCTGATTGGATGAAGCCATTCGAGATTATGTCTGATGCCAGTGGAGTAGCATTTGGAGCTGTTCTCAGAAAAAAGAAAGAGAAGCTATTTCATCCGATATATTATGCAAGCAAGGCCCTAAATATGGCTTAGAAGAATTATACGGTGATAGAGCAGGAACTTCTAGCAGTGGTTTATGCCTTTGAAAACTTTTGGGCATATTTGTTGGGTACCAAGGTACTGGTACACGCTGACCATGCTGCTTTGAGGTACCTAATGGAGAAGAAAGACGCTAAACCAAAGTTGATCCGGTGCATATTGCTACTGTAGGAATTTGACTTCGAGGTCAAGGATCGCAAGAGATGTGAAAATCAGGTGGCTGATAACCTAGACAGACTCAAAGGCAAATAGACAGTAAAAGATGAGTTTGAGATTGATGATTCCTTTGCGGATGAGGAGATCCTGGCTGCTGTTATGGATAAAATGCCTTGGTACACTGATTTTGCAAACTATGCGGTGAGCAAAGTAATTCCAGCAAATCTTTCTTTTTATAAAAGAAAGAAATTCCTTCATGATGTGAAACATTACTTCTGGGATGAGCCGTATCTATTTTGGATGTGTGCTGACAATATTATAAAGAGATGTGTCCCAAAAGTAGATGTATTGAGTATATTTGAAGCATGTCATGCTTCTCCCATTGGAAGTCACCATGAAGCTGACCGAACTGTTAGAAACATGTTGCAGAGTGGATAATATTGGCCAACATTATTCAAGGATGCTCACGAGTTGTGTTAAAATATGACCAATGTCAGAGACAGGGGTCGATCTCCAAGAGGCATGAGATGCTTTTAACTAAGATGCTTGAAGTAGAATTGTTTGACGCCTGGGGCATCGATTTCATGGGCCCTTTTGTAAGCTCGTATGGGATGAAATACATTCTATTTACTGTGGATTATGTATCAAAATGGGTCAAAGCCATTGCCTTGTCTGATAATGAAGGAAAGAGAGTTATTGTGTTTCTAAAAAAGAACATCTTCACTCGCTTTAGAGTACCACGCACTATTATAAGCGATGGAGGATCTCATTTTTACAACAAATTATTTAGAGCGGCTTTGGAAAACTATGAGGTGAAACAGTATAGAGTGGCGACCCCATACCACCCAAAAACTAGTGAGCAAGTGGAGGTCTCAAATCGGGAAATTAAGACCATCTTAGCTAAACCGGAGAACGCTAGTAGGCAAGATTGGTCTCAAAATCTCGATGACACCTTGTGGGTGTATCATACTTTTTTCAAGACACTAATTGGTATGTTACCATATCAGCTAGTCTATGGAAAAGTGTGTTATTTACCAATCGAGCTGGAGCACAAGGCTTTGTAGGCCCTCAAAAGGTTAAATCTGTATTAGAAGGAGGCAGAGGAGCTAAGACTGGGGTAACTGAATGAGATGGATGAATTTTGTCTCAGAGCTTATGAAAGAGCAGACTTATACAAGGAGAAGATTAAGAAGTATCATGATAAAAGGATTTAAAAATAAGACTTCCACAAAGGCGACTTGGTGCTTCTGTTCAACTCCAGGCTTAAATTATTCCTAGGTAAACTTAAGTTTAAGTGGTCAGGCCCGTTTAAAGTTAGTCAAGTCTTCTCATCTGGAGTAGTCGAACTTGAGAATGAAGATGGAATCATCTTTAAAGCCAATGGGCAATGAGTCAAACTTTATATCAGTTCAAAAGACTCGATAAAAAGTATTGTTACTATCAATCTCAATGAAGTCTGAGTAATCGAGATAACCGAGTCATGCCACAATAATAAATTAGGCACTATATGGGAGGCAACCTGTGATTTTATTTTGATTTTTACATACAACATAAGAATACAAAAACAAGAGTCGAGCCACGACCGAAACTAAAGCGCTTGGTGGGAGGCAACCCACCATTCTAATCATTTTAATTATTTTTGATTAAGTGTAGGTGATCGAACCACTAAAGAAGTGGTAGGTTCTACACTCGGGTTGCAAGTAAGCCATGTCAAAGGTGGTAAGTTTAGGAGTGTCGGAATTATCTCAGGTAAGTTAGAGTGGTCAAATTTAAGGCTCGATTCATGATTCATGTTAGAGTTATGACTCGAGTTAAGCCTCATATGGAGAATAGGGTGCATGGCATCAAATTTTAAGTGTACTATAGGGTGTGATGCCCAAGTTTACATAGACCATGGCAAAGGCGTTGCCTATTACTTAGGTTAAGCACATTGCTTCACATAGGTGAAAATTAGTGGCAGGATGTGCGCTGCACACCTTGATGTAGGCAATAATATGTGTGATGCCAAATCAATCGCACATGCTCACTAGTTCAAGTTGGCGATTACATATGCGCCGCACACCTTGATGTAGGCAATAATATGTGTGATGCTAAATCAATCGCACATGCTCACTGGTTCATATTGGCGATTACATATGCGCCGCCTAAGTTAAGGTGAGCTATAGGTTATATGCCGCACACCTAAAATTATGCAATAACATGTGCGACGCCAACCCAATCGCACATGTTCACTGGTTCAAGTTGGCAATTACTTATGTGCCACATACTTCAACTTGTATGATTCCTTGAGTGCCGCATACTTACACTTATGCGATAACATGTACGACTCACACCATAATGCATATGCTCACTGTTTCACTTGTGCAATGCCTAATACGACGCACACTTAAACTTGTGCGATAAGTCGTGCGCCGCACACCCTTCTAATTTTAACATATATCTGACTTTTCTTTGGGTCAAACCAACCTATATTTTATCCTTTAAATAGCTATAACACCCTAAAATCCCCAAATTCACTCTTATTTTGCCCCAAAGCCATGAAAAATTATCCTCTCAACACCTTCTGTGACTTTCAATCTTCTTCTTTGCTTCAAATCTCAAGAATTTTTCCTTTGTTTCTTCAATCCTCCATCTTTAAGGTAAGTTTTTGTTTATTAATTATTAGATGTTGTGACTTTATTGTTATAGTTTATTAATTTCTTGAGGATTATAGATTAAATTCTTGCCATAGCCTTGAAAAGTCTTTTTGAAACTCTTGGGGAAGATGAACACCATTATTATAGAAACCACCATTGTTGTGAATCTGAATTTGACCTTTGAATATATTGTTGGTGGTTTTGTATGAGTCATGGTGTATGGTGGGTATTGAGGTATTGAATCCACCTTGTTTTGTTGAGCATAATGTTGATGAAAGTGTAGGAATATGATGATGTTTCTATACTGTGATATGTTGAAGTAAAGGATAATTTTGTTCAATAATGGCTTTATTAAAATGAAATTAGTGAAATTGGTGGTGTGAAGGAACTAATTTGGTGAAACAATTGTGTTGTGCCATGTGAAAAGTTGAATTGTAATTTTTTGTAGACTGTGAGGGGTTGATAGAATGAAATTATGAGTTGAAAAAGAAAAAGAAAAGACACCTTGTTAGTTGAAAATGTGTTAAGAATATGTGAATAATGTTAAAACCTAAGATCAAAATGTATGTTGGTGAAGTTTGAGTACCTGACAACACCACTTAATTGGGTTATGCTAACAAATTAAGTGTGGTTGATATGATTTTATGATGCACTCAGGTGATATGGCTCCTAAAGGAAACCAGGGCAAAAATAAAGAAGCCACATCTTAGAAGGGACAGAAATGAGTACGGAAAGAGAAATCTGCTTTATCCTCTCTTCAAGTGCATCGACGCACTTTTAGTATTAAATGGGTCTTAGAGGATGGTTAGGAGTGGTACAATAATAACAAAGTAAATAGATACGTGCAACTGGAGCTTATTCAAAAGGAGAGTTTAGCGAGGCACTGCCCTCGTATTATGGCTAGGATCACAGAACTAAAACTTGACTTCATCTTCCAATACATGGGTGAGTACAATATAGATTGAACTTGAGAGTTTTATGCTAATTGGTCCCCAAAGACTCATGGGAGTGAAATGAAAATTCAAGGGTAAATCCTATATCTGACGGTCGACTTTTTCAACTCTTTCTTGGGTAATTCGAAGGTGGATCACTCCAGGTTAAAGAAATTGTACAACAGACCTCCCTATAGAGCCATCAAGCATACTTTGTGTGGTTAGAGGTCTATGGCTCGGTGGTTCCATTACAAGGACAACGGCCACCATAACACCTCCCCATATGCTTTTCTAAATAGAGAATCTCGCACCTGGCTAAGGCTAGTAAATACTAGCTTGATTTTGGGAAAGAAGTTCACCAAGGTCTCTCCCGATCGAGTATGTTTAGTCTATGCTTTGATGACTGATGTTCCTGTCAACATTAGTGTAGTGATACGCGCTTCTATGCGCAAAGCAATGATGCAAAAAGGACACCATTCAGCTTTGGAAGCTTGCTGACCGCCATTTTAAAAAACAAAAAAACATTGAAGTAGAGCCAACAGATCACAAGTTGCCTCAGAACCCAAAGAGAGTGGACGTCACAAATGTGAAGGATCCAGAGATAAATAAAGGCACAATTCTTACCACTACTGAACATCACGCATGAGATGAGAGCTTCTTCTGCCATCTTTATGGCATGACGAAGCTCACGATGATGAGTGGAGGCCGTGTGCCTACTGATGCAGAGCTATGTCAGCTAGATTATAACTATCCACTTAATGACTATGCTAGAGCTATGTGTGGAGCAGGGACTGGTTTTGAAGAGCCATTAGATGATGATGTACCAACGGATGAGGATCACCGATTGTTAGATTCAGACATGGAGGATGAATCTAGTGAGGAGGACTCTAATGATGATTCTGATACAGGTGGCATTACCCTTGATATGGAAGAAGAGTCCTACTAGCCAGGTTATTATTTATGTATTTGCACTGGGGATAGTTTTTGTTTAAAGTGTGGGGTATCTAGAAGTGCTTCTAGATTGCTTACTGTTTTGTTTTCTTTTTAGTGCATTTTATTTTGCCATTTTTAATTTGTTAGTTTAATGCATTTGTTTTGTTTCTGTGTATATGTTAGTTTGCTTTTTAGTCATAGTTAGGTGTTTTTCTCAATGATAGATGGATGACGACCGTCTTAAGAGAAAATCAGTCATGTGTAGGACCTAACAAGTGAATGTAATTTGTTCTAGTGAGCCACACCACAATATAAGCATGTGATAAATCTTTACTGTTGAGATACCTATATTCTAGTTTATGACTCGTGTGGTGATTGTTGGCTTAAAGTAAATTCATATAACTATTTAGTTAAGAGTCTATAATGCTCCTTTTTGAAGTTAAGCATATGCCATGTGTGTGTGAGGGTATTCACATATTCCTTGTTGCAACTGATGCTAGAACTTGCCTGGTGTGTGAGCAAAACGAAATAATGAATGTGAGTTTAGGAGATAAGTTAGGCACTTCTTTGATAGCCATTTTTTATACCATCTTTTGAACCACCTTTGTGCATAATCTTAGCTAGCCCCGTTGAGCCTTTAGCTTATTCTTTAGTAACCTCATGTGTAGCCTAAGCCTTCCTTGATTAACCTCAATTTGATCCAAATCTCCTAAGCGCTTTAGTAATTTTTTTTTGTTTTAGTAAGGAGTTGTAAATAGAAGGAGAAAAAGGTGAAGATAAAGCACAAAAGTAATAATTTTTGGTGTGTGAATCTAATATGATTGGTTGGGAGTGAGATGTATATAAAAATATAGAAAAGGCATAAGAAATGTTCAAAATGATATGATGTGAGCATGGAAAATACTCCCGCCATAAATTATATGAATGAGCTTTATGCAATGGGGTGAAAGAAAAAGATGGGTGAAGATTAGTAGAGGTGAAAATTGGCTGTGAGAGTTTGGTATTCATTGTCTAATGTAGTGTACTAAAGCGTTAGGGAAGATAGTCACTATTACTGGCCAGAATAGTTCCTACCCATCCCTTAGCCTATGTTACAACCCGTAAAGACCTATATGATACTAATCTTAACATTCTGATATTAGTGGAGCACTATACTAAGGGCAAACATATGGTCATCATTTGTAATTTGATAATTCTTTGTAAGAGTGAGCGCAACTTGATTCCTATACCCATTTAGCTAGAAATTGAATTATTGTGAGTGATATTGGGTAACTATTTTGTTGTGAGAGAACATGTTGATGAAAAGTTGGGTAATTTATATGATTTATTTGCTTAAATGGTATGCATGAATTTTCCAACTTGATGAGTCTATTCTTGAGGATAGATAGTCTTTAGTAATGGTTCATGAATCTACTTCTTATTTCATATTCGTTGTGTGAGACTATTTGAGATTTTGTGTTTCCTTTGTGGGTTTTAAATCTTGTGCATGTGTGAATGTATACTTTGTTCGAGGACGAACAAAGCTTTTAAGTGTGGGATGGTGATCTTGCGTGTATTTATACGCCTAAGCACCATAACTTGCCCATATTTTAGCTAAGTTTTAGAGCAAAGTGCCTAGTTCTTATGTTTTTACTCTACTTTGATGTAATTGAGCTAACCTATATGATTAATATGATTTCAGGTGTTAATGAGGTAGATAAAGACATGATGGGACTACGGATTGTGGATGACAAATCACACAAGAGGAAAAGTAGTTTGTTGGATCAAATGTGACGTCTAGAAACTATGTCCAAGATTAATTGATCATTTATAATTAGTTTGGAGACTTAGAAGGTAATTATGAGAGAAGAGATTATTATAAGACTTGATGCTGGATTTTTATTCATTATTCATGATTCTGTATTAGTTTTTGAATGAGGAGAAGGGCGGCTTACCTTGGGAGAGAGAGAGAAACATATTTTTCTCTTGTTTTCACCATTCGCACACCAAGATCATCTTCTAGTATTTGGTATGATGAATATACTTATGATGATTTTTGATTTGTCCATGAGTAGCTAAGCTCATTGGTAAGGGTTATGGAAACTTTGTAGCATATTATTTATTTCTATGGGTTTCGAATTCATTATGCATTGATTTACTTATATCATGATTTTTTCGTTATGCTTGAATTCTCATGGTTGCAAACATAGAGAATGTGCCATTGAAACATAACTTGTTCAACAGAAGGGTTAATATTTGGAAAAGAAAGTAGAGACAAAAAATAGGGTTTCCAACCTCTATTTCACACGTTAATGCCTTAACAGGATTAACAACTTGGAGATTTCATATAATTGAGTAAACACTTTTGAGTCGAGAGAACTAAAGTGAATTAATCCTTGATGGTTGAGAAACGTTTGGATTGAGAATTAGAATATGTTTCTCTATAAGTACATGCATATATGAACTCTTAACACCCATAGTTAGAAGATATTAAAAACTATAAGGTGGACATAACCCTACCTTGTTATTCTCTATATTCAACTATTATTACAAAAATTGCTTCACTGTTACACTGAAACTATTATTTCATACTTAAATCAAAACCCCTTTTGTTTCGGAACCTTCGATCAAAAGTCTAATAACAACCACAATACTTAGTGAACATAGTATTCCCTGTGGGATTCGAAACCTAACCCAGGTGGGTTCTATATTTGACAGTGACCACTTACACTCTTGTAAAAGAGTTGTAATTTGGGCGTATTAGTTATCCATGGGGAGTCTAGTTAATGCTGATGAGTATTAGCAGTAGTTTAGTGAATAATATTCACGTTAAGCTAACCTTGGAGTTCTTCTCTTGGACTCTGAGAATGGTGGTGTGTTTATGAAAGAGGGGGCGAAGTCATCCCCTGTTGCTCAAATAAAGGAGAAGCAGGTACTGGATCCTCTCTTAATAAAGATTACAGGGGATGTTGTCACGACCCGAACTAGGGCCTGGCCGTGACGGACATCCCAAACCATAAAGGCCAGGACACCCTATTCTATCTAGTAATCATGTACAATATTCAAATAATAAAAAAAGATATGGAAATATAAACTAATACAGAAATATGGTCATATTCTAGATTCAATTCAACAATGAAGAATGAAATCCAAGTGTGCCGTAAGGGTTGAAGTGATTGAGTATGATACGCCACAGGGCACTCGGCTAGCGTAAAATATATACCTGGATCGGGAAATCACAATTTTAGGCAATGAGTTGTCTGAACTCGTGCCTTCTTTGGGGAAGCACCTAAGCTCTGTTTATGCCTAATTTTAGCCTGTTATGAAGTATGCATCATTATAGTTTCAAAATCTGAAATTCTGATTTCAAACATGTATTCTTTTCTGTTCTAAATTACCATGGTATTATCTGAGTTGGTGTCGTCACATCAAGACTTGAAAGTCCTATTTCTGAGCCATAATGCATCATGCATGATTCTTTCATCAAAAACTCAATTCAAACCACCCAAACATGCAAATAGTATAAGATATTTCATGTTCCGAAAGCACAAGTCAAAACTATGCAAGGATTATAGTTCTTTCAATAACAACATGGTGGTCTTGAAGTCTTTGTCAAACCATGCAACTCTTTCTATTAGATATTTATATTTAATATTTATCAATACAAACAACCCTCTTTTTTGATTCAAAAATCATATTCATGCATAGTATAAATCAATACATTTCGTATCATGCTTTTCAAGATGCATTTCAAAACAATCCATATCATATAAAAAATAGGATAAATCAGATCAAAAGAGGGATTTCATGTGAGTCATGCTCTCAATTCAAACATCACATTAAAACACATACATACATATACATAGGATTTCAAATCACTTCGGGGAAAGGCCTAAAGACCAAACAATATTAATTAGAGCTTCTAAAACTTGCTAGTGATGGTAAGATTCAAACCCTTTCTATAAAATCATGATTTCTAAATCTTTAGCACGAATTAAAGAAGGTTTTATATGCCCATAATTTTTAAGGAAAACCCCATGTACCTTAGATTTCGTAGTTAGAAGAATGGAACCAAGATCTTGATCCTTTTCTTGGAATTATTGATCTTAGGGACGAGTTCTTGAATCTTTGGGGAAAAAGAGGATGATTTTAATTTGGGGAGAATGTGAATTTTGGGACTCAAATGCTATTCTAGGGCTTAAATTATTTGTTATAGACGAAATTTGGGTGAGGGGGAATGACCAAAACTCCCTAGACCCATTAGAAACTGATTTGACATGAAAAATTTTTTTCGCAACGCGCAGGCCGATGCATCGCTTTGACATCGCATCGGCTTACTACCTCACACAGAAAATGTCATAACTTTTCATTCGGTTATTGGATTTTAGCAAAATTGGTATCATTGGAAAGATAATTTAATTATCTACAATTTGGTGGGTCTTGAGATGAAAAATTCTATGTTTATAAAGAGTTATACTCATTTAAATTAGACCCTTGTAGAATCAAATATCCAACTTTGGATGAATGAAAGGTTCTTAGCTCAACTTTGCTTTAGGCTACTTCTATGAACATTTTTCTCCCCATAATCACTTAATATGCTAGGATAAATATCATGGAACATGAATAAATATATATAAACCATGGAATTTAAGCTTACGCACTTAGAAATGATGGTTCAATTTCTAGCTCAAAAATGTGGGGTGTTACATTATCTCCCCCTTGGGATCATTCATCCCCGAATGATGGGTAGGAACTTATTGATGCTTAAAGGTATGGAATAACTCAGATATGATGTGCCTTCTAAGAAAGGACAAAACTGATCTGAAGCATTTAACTTCTTTCGTGAAACTGATTTCTGAGCTAACTTAACTTTTCTTGATTCAAGGAGCTGATTCGTGCTGAGAGTTTAGGATTCCCTTGAAATGTTGATGGTCCAATCATACATATTGAATTGAGAAGTTAAAACTTATGCAAGTACGAATCATGAGGCAACAAGACTTAGATCGTACCTAAGCCTTACACTGTCTGAGCTAAAATACTTGGAAAAATTTGAGATGATGTGCTGAACTCTTATAAACTGAGTCATGACTACATAATTGAGTCTGAAACATGATGCTTGGACTGAACTAAATTCACAATTTACATGGATGAAATATATTATCTCTTGGGATGGTTATACGCATGAGACTTCGGATAGTAGGATTGGGTGAAAAGGTGGAAAAAACAACAGTAACTTATCTGCCTAACTGTTAAGCTGAATTGCTGTCTACATAGATTGAATTATACTAGACACTTATAATTAACTGGAGTATCACTTCAACACTCTTTATAAAGAAGTTCTAGTAGCATTAGGGAGCAAGGAATCTTGGGTATGATTTACGCAAAACACCCAACTAAAAAGCTGAAATAACTAGGCACCAACGCGATTGGCAACGCAGTGTATCGATTCCATCGACGTGATACCCTATACGTCACGCCTTAATAGTGCCAAGCCTAAAATAATTTTTTGCCTGCATCTTCTGCATGAAATTTATCAATGCAATGGGTGACGCGGCGCATCAAGATTGCATTGGTCCACTATTTTGGTACACCCAACAAGGTCTAAACGTGGTTTAAAAATTCCAAAACTTGTCCAGGATATGCCTTCGACACCCCCGATCATAAATCAAATCAAAAATCAACAAATGGGGGATGGGAAGGTCGAAAATGAAATACTCAAGGATTGGAGCTCAAAAATGAGACTAAGTCTCTTTGACACTTAGAATAATTTTCTGATCTTTAACTTTATGAGTATGCTACTAAGAGTTAATGCATGTACGACTTTTGTAGATACCAAGTTTGTCACTAAAAGGTTAGAAAATAAGACCTTGAAGCATGGAAGGATACTATACGACTTGACACTTAACTGAGGCCAGATGAATAGCAAATCAACATCAGGGATTCATCAAAGTTATCTGAATTGGGGAATACGTGGCTATAAGCTGAATTTTGCCAATCATTAGGAGTATAGTATGACTTATGGGAACTGAGTACACTATAAAGCATGAGTACATGAGTCATGAGGCATGACCTCAATTTAGAGTTCATAACATATGGAGTGTGATTCCAACTACTGAATGAATTGAAAATCCTTATTTTGTAATTGGAAGAGTACATGATTCTTTATCATAAGTATGAACATGAACTATGATCATGGGACTATAACGTAAGGCATGAGTAGGTATTGGGATAACTGAAAAATACCGAGATAAGAATGGGTTGAGTTTCACCCTCATTTTCTGATGTTCTATATCATACTAACATCACTACTAGAATCTGAGAGCCTAACTTGGTTATTCACTCTATTATCTTCCCCTTAGTTTCAAGCCATCATCTTAAGTTTGAGAGATCCCTTACCAAACTCTAAACTGAACCACACTAGCTGCACTCTGGGGTCTGGAATACGACAATACACGCAATTAAATAGAACATAACCCAAATGACTACACTGGACGTGGGAAAACCCACTGCTAATACTACCTTCTTAGATACACTCTATCTTTCTATAGCCCCCCGATAATCACATATAATACTTAAACACTTACTAACTTCGAATCTTCATGAGTATCCCCATAGGCGGAGTGCACACCCTCTAGAGCTTCAACTCTTATTCCTGTCGGTTCAACCTTCAAAAATTCAAACTTAGATTCTAACACTTAACATAGATATCACCAAGCCTTTGATGAATCATACTACTTCCGACATAGCCTACCAATATCGCTACTCCAAACTTGTATCTCTCTACTATGAGAATCAAGATCATATCAAAAGGCTCAACATTATCAATCAAAACTCCTTAACTTGGCTATTTAGAATACCATATACCATCTAACTAGTCTTTCTCTACCTAACAACTCAACGGTACCACTAGCCACATATAACATGTAATAGCCTTAGAAAAATACCGCAACCTTATATCACCTTGGCATACTTCTACTTCATACATACAACATCATACTTCATTTTGAATCAAATAAACTTAAGCTTTTGCATGCACTGTTCAAGCCTATTAGATCACTTTCATAAAACTAGTATCATTAACTAAGAAATAATAACATCCACCTTTATGGCCATCAACTATTCAAACTTAATGTCTAGTGCTAAATATGATTTACAACCCAACCTTACACACAATTCTCACTTGGAAACTATGATATAAAACATCAAGAAACAATAGTACACTATAACTCCGTAGCCACAATAATTGATTATGGCCTTACAATTTTCCTTATTATAATTCACTAACAAACACTATTTCAACACATCAAACCTATAGTCTAGCATCAATCATCTACCACCAATGAAGAATGCAACATAATATACTAGTCCATCAAATCGACATATTCTACCCAAATATCTTATTTTATTTAGATACAACCCACAACCAAAACACCTTTATGACATCACTGCTATGCCTCAAAATCTACTACATACCTTCTCACAAATAGTACTAGTTTACAACTACCAAAGAAAAGAAGGTCAAGAGGGTAGAGTCACATAATAGACATGGTCAACCTTAATCTTATATTATAACCCCTTACAATCTTATCTACTTATTTGGCTTTCTCACATCACACTTACTTACCCAAGTAAATATTTAGACTACCTTCAAATTCCTCAAACAACTGTGTGTCTATAATTATAACTTACTGGCTAATCTAGCCATTTTCATATGTAGAGCAAACAATAACTTACCTTAGCTAATAACTCCTTCTCTACCTTATACTAAACTAACACTCAAGGCCATATCACTTTATTACCAACTCAATTTCATGAAAAAAAAATTCGGCTATACATACATTCAATAAATCACCCTTATCACTTTTCTTGCCATTACGCCTCTAAACCCCTAGTTCCAACCAATACATGAATCAACAAGATGAACAACAAGTTGCTAGTGAATTGAAATAGGCCTCTCACGGCTTCACTAGACTTTGATTTTATGTTATAAACAAGAAATGAGAGGAATGCCAAGGCAACTATGCTAGTGAATTGAAAGAGCCCCACATAGCTTCACTAGACTTTTAGTTTCAACGACACAATGATAACAAGAGTACAAGAGATAGAAACTTGACACACAATAATCAATGATCTAAGAATACATATCTTACTCTGTATAAATAAAAATCTAAGTCAAACACTTTCCCCACAGACTACCATACTATCCACACATGCTACTAGCTACCATATTAGTTTATCACTAAAAAGTGGTAAATCATCTTCAAACATCAGTTATTCAACTAAAATATTTATTTACATAAAAGTTACCCCCACTTTGACTTCTAACTTTGTGACTTCACATCACCAGCTTCTTGGTCCAACATCACTACCAATAGGTCATGACACTAACACTTAACTTATACTACTACTCGGGTTGAAATACAGTTCCAATATTCTGCTACACATCATCCCCCCCTTAAGCATGACATCTGCAACATAAATTTTTGAAATGGACCAAATACACTTAATACCACAGGCTGAAAAGCACGATTTCATCAAGATCAAGGTTCACACTAGAATCAATACACTCTAAAGCACTAAAGGACTCTTCTCAAGCCCTTGCATTATTTTTAAAATCTTATATAATTTAATTAGAAAGAACCATATCATTTAGACTCTAAACTTCTGCACTTGAATCACCCCAATAATGAGACATATTTAAGAATATCAGAGTAAGGAAAGAATTGGGATAACTGTTACTTTTGTATGGGTGACACCATAGCATGAATTAGAGTATGAAAGAGGAACATTCTGACTTTATTGCACAAAATAGAACATGAAAAAAGAGAGACAATCCTAAATGCCTTGTAGCCTCCTGCTTATAAGTGTGGCATATGACACACCTATAAATAAGACTCTACCCAATGCGATTTCGCAGACACCCTAGGACCATAAATCATGCTCTGATACCAAATTTTCCAAGACCTGAACTAGGGCCTGGCCGTGACGGATATCTCAAACCATGAAGGCCAAGTGCCCTATTCTATTTGGTAATCATGCACAACATTCATATAATAAAAACAGGTGCCGAAATATAATCTAATATGGAAACATGGTCATATTCTAGATTCAGTTCACCAATGAAGAATGAAATCCAATACCAACTAACAACATTTGAAAACCATCTGCAAAATCTCTACTACATGATCAAATAACAACTTTCTAAAAACTGGGACAAGGCCCTCAGTAGACCAAAACCCTAACTAATAATAAATATCTAAAATTAAATATACCTTCTAAAATATAGAAGGCTCACCAACTAGACTCTACACTGTTGTCTGAAGAAATCTACTGCTTATCAGGACCCCTAGATTGTGCCTCAGAACCTGGAAGGTAGGGGGTTAATACAGATATACTGGTATGTGAAGAAATCCATAATAAAGCTTGTATATAAATAAAATAGTTGAAATTTAGTCATAAACATCATGAAAGATATAATTTCAAAACACATGGGCATTTTTGAAAAGATAAAACCTTTCTGTCAATGCAATCTATTCTTCATATTACTTTTGAGTTAGGTGGCACTCCCCTAAAAGTCTGATATTCCATGGTCTATATGAAATCCTAAATTGACTCAGTGGGGAAGCCCCCAACCCAAGTGTACCACAAGAGTTGGAGTGTTTGATACACCACAGGGCACTAGGCCAACGTAAAATAATATACCCAGATCGATAAATCATGGTTTTGGGCAATGATTTATCTGAACTCTTGCCTTCTTCGGGGAAGCACCTAAACTTTGTTTATGCCCAATTTTAGCCTGTTCTGAAGTATGCATCATTCTAGTTTCAAAATCTAAAATTTTAATTTTAAACATGCATTCTATTCTGTTCTAAATTATGATGGCATTATCTAAGTTGGTGTCGTCACACCAAGACCTGCAAGTCCTAATTCTAAGACATAATGCATCATGTATGATTCTTTCATCAAAAACTCAATTCAGACCACCCAAACATGCAAATAGTATAAGAGATTTCATGTTTCGAAAGAACAAGTCAAAACTATGCAAGGATTATCATTCTTTCAATAATAATATGGTGGTATTGAAATCTTTGTCAAACCATGCAACTCTTTCCATTAGATATTTATATTCAATATTTATCAATACAAACAACCTTCTCTTTTGATTCAAAAATCATATTCATGTCAATGTATAAATCAATATATTTCATATCATGCTTTTCAAGATGCATTTCAAAACAATCTATATCATATAAAAATGGGACAAATCATATCAAAAGAGGGATTTTATGTGAGTCATTCTCTTAATTCAAACATCACATTAAAACACAAACATACATAGATGAAATTTGTGTGAGGGGGAATGACCAAAACGCCCCTAGACCCATTTGAAAATGATTTGGTGTGAAATTTTTTTCCATATTGCGCAGGCCAACGTGTCACGTTGATATCTTATCATCTTACTGCTTCACACGAAAATGTCATAACTGTTTGCTCGATTATCAGATTTTAGAGAAATTAGTATCGTCAGAAAGCTAATTCAATTATATACAATTTGGTGGGTATTGAGATGCAGAATTATATGTGTATAAAGAGTTATACTCATTTAAAGTAGACCTTTGTAGAATCAAATATCCAACTTTGGATGAATGAAAGGTTCTTAGCTCAACCTTACTTTAGGCCACTTATATGAACATATTTCACCCCATAATCACTTCATATGATATGATAAAGATCATGGAACATGAATAAATATATATAACACATGGAATTTGAGCTTACGTGCATAGGAATAATAATTCAATTTCTAGCTCAAAAATGTAGGGTGTTACAGATATGGGGCGGCCAAATTGTAGATTTTATGATTGGTGGTGATGGTATATGAGGTACCAATGAAGATTATATGCTCCCGATATAGATGGTTATAGAGAGAGGATCTTGGCTGAGGCTCATGACTCGCGTGATGTCATTCATTCTGGTTTGACAAAGATGTATCATAATATCAAGGAGATTTATTAGTGGAACATATGAAGCAATATGTGGCCACTTTTGTAGCTAAATGCATGGTGTGCCAACAAGTGAAGGATAAGCACTTGAGGTCTGATAGGTTGACTCAAGAGATTAAACTGCCGATGTAGAATTGGGAGGTAATTAATATAGATTTTGTTACCGCTCTTCCTCGGTCTCGAAATCAGTTTGATTCGATATGGGTCATCGTGGATAGAATGACTAATTCTTCTCACTTCTTTCCAGTAAGTACATATTATTCCTTAGAGGATTATGCGAGGTTGTTCTTCCAAGAGATTGTGAAGTTACATGGGGTACCTGTTTCTATCATGTCAGATCGCAGTACTCAATTCTTATTACATTTTTGGCATTCTTTTTAGAGAGGTTTTAGAATTAAGGTGAGCCTTAGTACTGCTTTCTACCTGCAGTCGGATGGGCAAGCAGAAAAAACTATTTATACATTGGAAGATATGCTTCAGTCTTGTGTGATCTACTATAGTGGCAGTTGGGTTGATCATTTTCCTCTTATAGAGTTTGCGTACAATAATAGCTACCACTCTAGTATTGGTATGGCTCAATTTAAGGCATTATATTATTGGAGGTGTAGATCTCCTATTGGGTTATTTAAAATTGGGGAGGCTAAGATATTTGGCTCGAATTTGGATCACCAGAATGGAGAAGGTGAAGGTGATTTGAGATAGACTTAAAGCTACCCAAAGTAGCCAAAAGTCCTGTGCATATGTAAGGCATATGGAGTTAGAGTTTGAGTTTGGCGATTGGGTGTTCTTAAAGGTATCTCCCATGAAGGGAATAATGTGATTTGGGAAGAAGGGGAAGCTCAGTCCTCGGTATGTGGACCCATACTTGGTCTTGAAGAGTGTTGGTAGTGTTACATATCAGTTGGAATTGCCTCCTAGTTTGAGCTCCATTCATCCAGTGTTTTATGTTTTGATGTTGAGAAAGTGCATGGGATGATCCTTCGATGATTCTTCTTTTGGAGGAGGTAGGTATTTTGGATTCCTTATCATAGATAGAAGTCCTGGTTAAAATTTTATATTGGTAAGTTCGTCGGTTGTGGATAAAGAATGTAAGGTTAAGAGGCTATTTGGGAAGCTGAAGAGGACATAAAGTCTAAGTATCCATTCTTGTTTTTCACTCAAAATAATTTGCTTAAGGTATGTGATTCTGACTTTGTTAAAGAAAAGAGTGATTTACTTAGAATCTTTATTTTTTGAGTTTGTTAAAGGTAAGAGTAGAGGAATATGGAATCAAATTGTGCTAACAATTGCATTATCCTATTATTCAAGGACGAATGATCCAAGATGGGGAGAATTGAAACACCCCAAATTTTGGCCCTTGAAAATTTCTTGAGCTTTGAGCTCGCTGCCCTAGTTATGAATAGACCCTATGAGTCATAGGGTGTCCTGACTCAGTAAGTTTATGGCTTGATTTTGCTCTAAGTTCAAGTAGCTCACCAAGAGCCGTATGGATATGTTATGAGTCGTTAGGTGTATTTGTAGGGTGTCCAGTGTAAGTTCCAAATTATGTTCTGTGTTGAATACGACTGGACCCTGTGAGTTATAGGGTACCATTATGAGTGGTACCATTGAATCGTATTGATAACAGAGTAAGGTGCCTTGGTGGTACTACCTTGGTTACGATTCATGGTGACGAGTCGTAAGAAGTGGTTACGAGTCAAGTGGTTGACTCATAATCAATGTCAGAACTTTTTTAGCTTTTAAGTTAAGGGCATTCAGGATATTTCCCCTTTTAACCAAATAGAAACCCACGTCTTATAGCCTCTTTAGGTGTCATTATCTCATAGAAACAATCTAAGTAATATCTCAAATACTCCCAAATTCTCAAGGTCAAAAAAACTTAGGATTTTAAAGATGTTAATCAATTAGGCTCTCAAGGGTGATTTCTCTCCGTACATCTTACTAAAAATATGTGATTTAAAGTATTGTTCATGAGATTGTTATGATGGTTTTGAAACAAGGGTTGGGGTTTTTGAATGTTTATGAATTGAACAATGTGTCTCATGGTTTATATATTATTTCCATGTTTTTAATATGGTTTTGAACTTATGGGTGCATGGGTAGGGTGAATGAACTAGGGAATTATGATTTTCCCAAACTTGTGACTTTTAAAGTGGTTATGACCCAATCCCATAACTATTGCATGATATAAAGGGATATTTGAAATACAATAGTACGATTTAATAAACAAAGGGAGTCGGTGACCCCCTCTGTGTATTAATGAACAAAGGGAGTTTTTTTCTCCAAGTTACTAGGAATTGTTTTTGTTGAAACCAATAGGGGTTGCACCACATAGTGAGGAACCAGGTCCCTCAAATTCAATCTTAGGAAAAATCACAGTGAAGAAACAATGAAGTCCTAGAAAACTAAAGGCTTTGCATGAAAAAAATAACAAAAAGATTTAACGTGGAAACCCTTTTACTCAAGGAAGGAAAAACCACGTCTTGCCCTCACAAGCATGAAAGAAATCCACTATAATCAACCTCTTGATAACAGACATGATTTCTACCTAACTCAAGGCTCCTCCTGCTTGTAGTAACTCTACTACTAGCTGATCTTGACAACTCTGCCAAGAACCCTCTACACTGATTAACTCTAATCAGTGTTTGGACTTAGGCAACTCTACCAAAGCACACTCAATAAAGAAGAAAAGTTCATTACTATTATAAACTATGTAATTTTTTTATAAATTAGATCTCACTCAAGACACTCTCTAATTTAGCATACAAAAATAAGGACGTGAGATAAACTTGGGTTTTTTATTTTTTCCTCTTTTCACTCTTTGAATTTGCAAAAAAAACCATTTGATGAAGAGTCATCTTTTCATTTTATAGATAAGTGATGATTAAGGATGAAATATCATTAGAACAGGTATCCTATTCAGTACAATCAATACATGATAGTTTGTTACACATGAGGACAACCCTGTGCTGACACACGTGCCAGCTGTACTATACCATGAACATCCAGGGACCTGGTCCCTTGTAGTTAGCTGCTCATAAAAAAAACTACATATAACAATTTTCTCCCTTTTTGAAGATGACAGAACAGCCATACTACTTGAGCACATCCATTACCTTTAATAGGCCTGATTACCACTCTGAAGATGAATGTTCCCCCTATCATAATGCTTCCACCATCATGCAATAGGGGGACCTGGTCCCTTGTTGTTATTTGCAACAAAAACTCTGAGTGTATTTTCTTACCCCATCACTGTGCTTTACCATACTTCCCCGTATCAGCATGCACCACATATGAGCACATACACACATGCGGATATATGCCGTGTCCTTACACATAAAGTTTGTATTCCCCACTTGGGCATCATTGAAAAAGATTAACAGTAGACCAAGAGTAAAGATAAGTACGTGCTAATTAACTCATGGCCAATGGGGAAACACTAACATGAGGAATAACTTAAATAAACGAGACAAATGAAATACACAGGCTAAATTCAAGCATTCATAAAATAGAAGTCAGTACCAATACAATTATACCAAAAATAAACACATAAAATAACTGTATTCAAAAGCCAATACTATAAGAAAAACACGAGACTAACACAAGATTGATTAAAGGACAAGGATAACAGTGCTTAGGTAGAGAAAGGTTTGGGGAAAAGGGACTTAAGTAGCATATCCATTCTTACATTTTCAACATTGTGGGAATCAAAAAAATTGTTTGGTGAGGAGCTTTACTGCAAATTCAGTTCTTGAACATTACCAGTTAGTTCTGCCACTTTTACCTGAGTCTTGTATTTTCAGCTGCAAGTTCATCAGCGGCACCTAGTCCCTCAGAAGACAACTTCTGATTCTACAACTTTAGGTGTACTATTTCAGCATCGTTGGTAGATAAATTGATCATTAGCTCCTCCATTTCATTTCTCAACTCATATTTAACAACTAGCAGTGAAGACACTTGAGACAAAAATCTAGCATTGCCCTCTATGCGATCATTCTCCATAAGAATTGTCAGGCTGATCATCCGCTTGGTAGTTCCAGGTGTTTCCTTAGTTCCATACACACCATAATGTTCAAACACCTTTTTCAAGAGATATCCATATGGCATTCCATGTCTACCTTCCTTTTCATAAATCACTTTAAGTATATGCCCTGTCATTAGAGCAGGAAGACTTATCAATTCAAACTTGCTTAAGGATTCAATAAAAAACAAGTCAACATTTGAAGGAATTGTTCTTTATTCAAACCTTGGAAATAGGACCTTATTGATGAACTCAAATACCAGCTGATACTCACTTTTTACAAACTTCTTTTTTTACTGCAGCTGTTGTTGTACTTTCTACTTTTGATGCCTCAATTATGAATTCAGTTGTAGGCTATTGATTTAATACAGTTCTTACCCCATAATAGGTACATCCAAGATTCTTCCTAGTATTTATTCATCTAGCCTAAGTATCTTTCTCTGCACTTTTGCAGTCAAACTCAAACCATCATTTGAGAATTCCATAAAGTGGTAGAATTCTCTCACTTCACCTTCAAAGAAATTAGGATTTGGTTGTTCTAGCATGTGCAATGAACCCTGATTTCTCACATATTTATCTAGTTATACCATCTCTGGGTTTTCATAAATTCATGGATTAAACACTCTCCCATGCAGAATTTTTTGTGTTCTCAGGTTGCCAATCTTCCTTTCTCTAGACATGTCTATATTTTCCTCATTCTTTTTCTTTGTTTTTGGCTCACTACTTGGCTCTCTTTTTCCATCAATTTTTCTCTTATTGGTATCAGGTCGCTCAAAGTCTTTTCTTTTCTTAACAACTCTATGTTTCTGCCTCATTCTAGTAGAGCTACCAATCTTTGACTTAGAGGACCTGGTCCTCTCATAATCCTCAACTTCCTTTCTTCTTTCTTTAGTAGCAGTAGCAACTACTGAATCTATTTTTTCCTTTTCCAATCTCCACAACTTCCATATTTTCTTTCACCTCTACTGTAATAGATTTCTTCAGCCTTCTTCTTTTCATGGATGAAGCTTTGTTGGCCTTCATGGTATCTTCTATCATTTTATTTTTAGAACCTCTTGTAGAATAGGTTTTAGTTATATTTACCTCAGAGTCCATCATTTTATCCTTTCCCTTACTTTTCCTTAGTTTCTTCATAGTCCATCTCAGAGGTAATTTTTCCTCATTTTCCTCATTTAGAGGTAACTATATATCTTTTTCCCTATTTACTTTATCATTAACACTTACTTCTTATTCAATTCCATCAATTGAGATTTATTTGGTGTCATATGCAAGTAGGAGTAAGTTTTCAACTACACAGTTCTCATTTGAGAAAAGATCAACCCTTTTTACCAGAATTTCTTAAAAAAATAATTGAGCAAAAATGGGGTTTAAATCTAAGAGTGTAGGAGAATCAGGTGTTTGAAGTGTTTTAGAGGATTCAACTTTTTTGGACTTTTTAGTTGACCTAGGAAATTGAAAGTTTTCTGGTAGTTTTGAATTACCTGGAGAAAAATGAGTTTTAGGTTGAGAAAATTCTTGGTCTATTGGTGACCCAAACCTTTGGTTTGGATTATCTATCATGATTGGTTGAGCATAAACATCCAAGGTTAAGGAGGGTTCTCTTGAGACTAACTTGATTGTGGTTTTTGGACAATCTAAGGAAGATTCAGTTAGAAGAATTAACTTAGATTGTTGTTGTGGACTAAAGCTGATGTTTCCATAGTTTAAATTTCAGAAGAACCACGATGTTCAACTTGGGGATGTCTAATTTGACACTCTAGAGCTTTATCTACTTTATGTTTTTTTGCTGGGTTTGAGGAAGTAGTAATGTCGTCCAGTTGATTTTGAGAGACAGTGATGAGTTGGGACCAATTTAGCTTAGAGAAGTCTTGTAGATTTGGGAAGATAATTTGGACAAGTTAAAGAATAATGACAAAAAGGCCTTATTTAGAAATTTTAAGAAGAGACTAGTGTCCTTAAAAGATTTTCTTTTAGAACTGACATGACAGAACCGAATAAGTGAGACTCTTTATTTTGAAATAGACTTGATAGCTTAGAGAAGAGAAAAATGCATGGATTTTCAGACAACATTTTGTGATTACTTAAGCATCATATAGGTACTAACCTAACAAATGGGACCAGGTCTCTCTCTTTTAGAATCCTATACTTGTGTTTGCTTTAATTGTTCTCCTCCTAAGCTATTCCCATGGATGTATACCTGGAACGGTATGGAGCTAAGTTATATTAACATAAACCTACATTATAATGGATACCAATCTCCTGAACATAACTAAATTTTAGAAGAGACACTGATTAATATATTAGGTCATGTTGGTTTGATCAATACATGATCTAACCTCTGAATACCCTTTTTTTAAACTTGTTATCCAGGAAGATTTGAGGATTATGTCCCTGACTAGACTTTACTCACTTTGCTGGAACTTCTTTTTCTAAGATGAGTCTGTTTAGGACCAGGTCCTTGAAATTAACTATTTTAAAATATGACACCTCCACCTTGGAGTGCCTAGAGAGAGAGAGAACATACTCAAATCTTCTAAAATTAAGCACTGAACACTTACTTTTAATGAACATTCCTGTCTGTAATCCCCTTTCTCCAACCTAGAACCATGATTACTTGTTTGAGTTAGCAATCCACTTGAGTTTGAGTTCCAATAAGAAGACAATGTTGTGATCAAATTTGTTTTGTCCCATATAGATAGAGAATTCTTCTTTATCTTATTCAAATACTTGAACCCATTTTACTGTGTATTATCCAGCTGACCATATCCGAAATTATTCATTTCAACACTTATCCATCTATAACAATTCCCTTTAGTATGCCTATCTTTCCCATAATGATTGGACATAGGTTTGAGAGCCTTGTTTCTAGCATCATTGACAGTCTTTCCTTGCCACCTAGAATGTTGGAATTCTCCTTGATATCCTAAATTTCTACAATAACAAACACCTTGACTAATCAAATTATAAAGAATATGTGAAGAACCAGTCCATTTGACAGACTTGATAAGCTCTTCTCTCAAACGGACCAAGTCCTTTTCTAACTCTTTATTATTGTGAAGTGCATACATAAGGTGTTTTTGTGAATCCTTCAATTTATCTTCAAGATCAATCAGAAGCATTAAGGATTCCCTCTTCCCTTTACCATCTAAATCATTTACCTTTTTTAGTTGACTCATGCATGTCAGATTTTTAGAGTTCAATTTAGTGATCGTTTCTTCAGTCTCAAATATTTGTAGAGTTAAGGCAATCAACTCATGTTCTTAATTATTTACTTTCTTCTCTAAGGTATTCTTCTCAGCAGTTAATTCACATAGAGAGTCTATCAACACACTATCAAGATTTTTTTTATCTTCCTAGTAGTGTAGTTATCTAGGTTTTCCATAAGATCAAAGAGTGTTACCTTATTTTCTTCTTTGTCCTCGGTGTTTACCAAGAATGCAAATCAGGAATCATAGATAACTAAACTTTCTTCCACTACTAGAATAGAAACATCTCCAGTCTTCTCATATTTACCTGAATCACTGGAAGAATCTCCCAATGTTGCCACTAAAGAACACTAGAAACCTGAGTTTATTTTCTTATCATCCTTTTTCATCATGAAACCATCTCCATACTCTTTTTATTTCCCAGATTTTGTGGACAAGTCTTCCCAAGCATCCAATACCTTATTTACTATACAACTAGATACATCTTTTATTTTTTTTATTTAAGGATTTTTATTTTTCTTTTGCATTGGGTAGTTCCAGATAAATTCTTCAGAGCTACCACCCTTTCTCATAGATATAACAATCCTTATTGCTAGAAGTGAAACATCAGTGTCTTCTTTACCTAAGTCAGATTCTAAAGCCTTCAAAGTCAGGAATCTCTTCCCTTTTGCTTTCTTTCTCTCCACCCCTAGTTCAATTATATCAACCATGATGACCAAACTACTCTAGGTATGATCTTTTTAGAGTGAACCTACTCTTATACAAATTGTTGAAACCCTTAGGTGTTGCACCACACAGTGAGGGAACAGGTCCCTCAAAGTCAATCTCAGGCAAAAAAAAATACTAAAGCAACAATGAAGTGCTGTAAAACTAAAGGCTTTGGAGAAAATAAACAAAACAAAGATTTAATTTGGAAACCCCCTTGCTCAAAGATGGAAAAACCAATGCCTGCCCTCACAAGAACCAAAGAAATCCACTATAATCAACCTCTTGATTACAAACATAATTTTATCCTAACTCTAGGCTTGTCCTGTTTGTAGTAACTCTACTACTAGCCTATCTTGACAACTCTGCCAAGAACCCTCTATACTGATTAACTTTAATCAGTTTTGGACTTAGAAATCTCTACCTAAGTGATGTTCCAACATTTAACGAAACATTTTACACCTTTTACAAGAGATAATTGTATGTTTTTAAGTAACTATTAAAGTATTTGATTCTGGGTTTTACTTGTTCTCAGGGAAATAACTCAGAAGACGAAATAAATTGGAAAAGTAAGAACAAATTTCTATGTGATGGACTTATTGATGGACAATCACTATGTCAATGGTCCATCGCTGTGGCTGTCAAACTTAAACAAAATGGAAGTCAATTCATGGTCCCAGTAATAGACTGGGTGATGGGCCATCAGTCTTGTAATGGACTAGCACTGAGACCATCATCATTAAACAGAAGCAACAGGGTCCAGTATTCAAGTGACAAACTTACTGATGGGTCATCAAGCTTGCGATGGACCATCACTTTGGCTGTCAACCTATTATGTGAAAACTTATGTTTTAATTTCAAATTTCCACTTTCTGGAAGCCTATAAATACCCAACTTAGGGTTAGATTAGGCATATTTGGCTATTGAAACACAATTGTAATGTTGAATTCACTGAGAAACAAGTTGATATCTTGGGATTTTATTTTATTTCACCATCAATCTAAAATTTGGAACAATCTCTTGTATCTTTTGTATGTATTTTTGAATTATTTATGAAATATACAATGGAAACCTTGTCTTTATTTATGTTTGGATAAAACTCCCATAACTAGGGTTATGGGATCCTTGGTATAATTCATTGTTAGGGTTGTGGGAATGATCAAATCCTTCAGATTTGTCCAAATGCATAACCTTCTCTTTAGTTTAATGATTCTTCTTGGTTGCAAACTTAAAGGATGTGCCTATAGACACCACTTGTTTGAGTAGAAGAGTTGGTGTAAGGAAAAGAGAAGAGTTACAAGAAAATTAGAGAAATTAATCTTTGCTTTTATGATTGATGCATTAACATGATAAAATCCTTGAGGATTTAATTGATTAATCAAATTCACTCTTTAAGTTCAACAAAAATAAAGTGAACCATCTTTTAGGGTTGAGAACAATTAGATGGATTTTATTGCATAATTAGTCTTGCAATTGGATTAGTTAGACAAGGATTTGAGATAATTCACAACCCTCATTGTTGAAACACCTTGGTGACCATAACCCTAGTTTACTATTTCTCATTGATTTTACTTTTGCAAGATAATTACTAGCTCATACATTGAGTGAACTCTAAACAATCTTTGTTAACAATATAAGCCCCTATTATTTTTAAAAATATTTGATTAACAGTTAATTAATAATCATAAGACTTAGTTAACACCATATTCCCTGTGGGATTCGAACCCAACCTAGTTGGGTTATATATTTGATAATGACTGCTTGCACTCTTTTAGAGAGTTGTAATTTGGGCGTATCAAATTTTGGTGCCGTTGCCGAGGAATATGGTTGTCAATTAAGTAAATGAGTGTTAATTGACTTTTGGTCAAGTTTCCTAATTTTACCTTTATTTATTATTTTTTTAATCAACTTTAGGTTCTTTTTGTGTAGGCCACAAACTATAGGGCCAGGAAGACCATTATTACCTTTCAACTCGGAACCCCAACAAATTTAGAGCATGGCTGAATAACTAGAAACTGAAAGATTAGCCGCTTTGGCTAATGCACAAGTTAACCAACAAAATGTGTACAATCTTGGTCATGTAGCTAACACATATGATGATGACCTGGGAGATAATGACTTGGTTTACCCTATGAATAGGAGACTATAGAGAATGTAAATGCATAAGTAAATCAAAATTATCCAGTTAGAGGGAGAGTGAACCATCAATAACCTGCTGTGCAGTTTGATTTGGATAATGAAGATGACGCTGATTTAGATGGATCTAGTCCTACAGGAGAAATTATTCCACCACCATTAGCACCGGGAGTGAAGTTTAACATCACAAGCACAATGATCCAATTGATAAATCTTAAGGGTCTATTTGGTGGACTACCAAGGGATCATCCTAATATGCACCTAGTGAATTTTATCAACATTTACAAGCCTTTTGATAATCCTAGGGTGGCATAAAGTGCTCTGTAGAGGTAACCCTATGGCTGAATGAGTTAGCACTCGATTCTATAACAAACTGGAGGAAATTGAAATGAGCTTTCCTAGAAAGGTTCTTTTCGCCTTCCAGAATATTATAGTTGAGGGATGAGATTAGAAACTTTAAATTATTACCAAATAAATCCCTTTATGAGAAATGGGTAAGATTCAAAAAGAATTTGATGCAATACCCAAACCATGACATGACTAATAAGCATTTGATGGAAATATTCTATAGGGCTATGAATTCAATTATAAAGCCAACTGTAGATAATGCTGCAGCGGGAGATTTCATGGAGCTTACTTTTACTGAGGTTGTGGAGCTATTAGAGAGAATGACTAAGACAAATAGAGCTTGGAATACCAAGGATTCGAGGTAGCAAGAAATACTAGTTCTAGTGGAATATTAGTAGAATAATATAGGAGAGAAGAGGAGTGTGATTAGGATATGGCTCACATAAAGACACAGATGGATTTGCTCACAAAACATTTACTTTCAAGAAAGGTAGAAAAGGTAAAAGCTGTGGGGTCATATAGTAGGGGAGCTGAATTAAATTCGGAGGAGGAGGTGAACTACTTGAAAAATCAAGGGGTTTCTGAGGCATTGGCCAAGGAAATCAAGGTTGAAATTACTCCGACAAGGCTGGTTATAAAGATCGTGACCTAGGTGGATGAAAGAATAGAACTAATAAGAATGGGTTGTATATACCACCTAAGAATCGAAAAAATTCCTCAAATAATTCTGGGAAGATGTCGATGGAAGATATGATGGCTAAGTGATTGAAAGTCATAAAGTCGACTAATGCTCAAGTAAGGGAGATGACGAGTGACTTATCATCCATGAGTCAATTAGTTGACTCACACTCTATATCTATTAAGTGATTGGAGCAATAGATAAATCAACTTTGGGCAGTATTCAGTCAAAGAAAGAGTAGGACATTGCCAAGTAACATAGTGCAGAACCTGAGAAATAATGGCTCATGTATGGCTATCACCACTAGAAGTGGTAAAACATTACCTGGCCCTTGATTGAGTGTATCCGTTCAAGATATTGCAATAAATTTAAAGAGAAGGCAAATGATAACCATCCAGTGGAGTCTGAGTAGCTTGAAAATATAGAAAATCCATCTAAACAGAAGCCAACTGGTAATGTTAAGAAGGACAAAGGAAAGGAGGCAGAGGCTATTGTAACAAAGCTACCTCCTTTATTTCCACACAAATTATAAAAGAAGATGGATGAGACTAATTTTAGTAAATTTATGGCTATGTTAAAGTAGTTGACAGTAAATGTGACTTTAGTTGAGGCACCATAGCAGATGCCATGATATGCTAAGTTTGTAAAAGACTTTGTGACAAAGAAGAGAACCATGAGCTATGAACTAGTGGATAATATTTATCATTGTAGCGCTATTGCTACAAGATCGCTAGTGCAGAAGAAAGCTAATCCAGGAGCATTCATTGTCCCTTGTACTATCAGATTGTTTAACTTTGTAAAAGCCCTTTGTGATCGTAGAGCAAGCATTAACCACATACCGTTAGCAGTTTTCAAATAGTTGGGTTTGGGAGATCCTACGCCTACTAATATGAAATTTTTGATAGATGACAGGTCAGTTAAAAGACTGGTGGGAATTCTTTATGATGTTCTGGTTAAAGTTTCTAGTTTTATATTCCCAGCGGACTTTGTGATTTTGGATTGTGATGTGGATTTTGAATTACCCATAATCTTGGGTGGACCATTCTTAGTGATCGGGAGAGTACAAATTGATTTGGAGTTCAATAAGCCAGAATTCAGGCTCAATGACGAAGAGGTTAACTTTGATGTGTGCCAATCTATGAAGCAACAAACGGAGATAATTGTTATTTTAGTTATTGATGTATTCTATAAATATGATCAAGAGGTATCAATGGAAGAAAGATTTACGGTGGAAACTCTAGCGGCAGTGTTGATGAACTTCGACAGTGAATGAATTGATGAGTACGATGAGACTGTATGTGTATTGACCGGTATAGGGTCGTACTCTTATGCTTCCGAGAAACTAGATTTAGGATTAAAGAAATCATACCATACCACCTGCCAAGCCTTTGATTAAAGAAACACCAATGTTGGAATTGAAGAAGCTTCCAGGACATTTACGGTATGTGTTACTATGTGATAGAAATACTTTACCAGTTATTATTGCAGCGGATTTGGGGGAGTATCAGGTTGAGGCTCTTATTTCTATACTGAGGCACTATAAGTGAGCTATTAGGTGGACTATTGCTGATATCATAGGCATTCCACTTGGAATTTGCACACATAAGATCCAATTGGAAGAAGAATGCACTCCTACGATAGAACATCAATGCAGGTTGAGCCCACCAATACAAGAAGTAGTGAAGAAGGAGATAATAAAATGGCTTGAAGATGGAGTATTTTACCTAATCTTTGATAGTAAGTGGGTGAGCCCTATGCAGTACGGGCCTAAGAAAGAAGGTGTGATAGTTGTAGCAAATGAGAGAAATAAGCTGATTCCATTCAGACCGGGGACTGGTTGGTGAGTCTGTATGGATTACAGGAAGCTGAATTCCTGGATGTTCAAAGATCATTTTCCAATGCCCTTCATGGACTAAATGCTTGATTTGTTGGAAGAAAGGGGTTGCTGTTTCCTTGATGGTTACTCAGGAGACAATCGAAAATCGATTGCTCATGAGATCAAAAGAAAAAAACTTTCACATGCCCCCATGGAACTTTTACATTCAAATGAATGTCGTTAATATTGTGTAATGTAACAGCTACATTCTAAAGGTGTATGATGTTGATATTTTCAGATATGGTTAAGGACACTTTGGAAGTGTTCATGGATGACTTTTTGGTGGTAGGTGATTCCTTCGATTTTTGTTTGGTGAATTTAGGGAAGGAATTGCAGTGATATGAAGAATTCAACCTAGTCTTAAATTGGAAGAAGTGCCATTTCATGTTAAAGGAAGGAATAATGTTAGGACATAAAATCTCAACACAAAGGATTGAGGTTGATAGGGATAAAATCAAAGTTATTGAAAAGCTACCTCTTCCTATCTCAGTTTAAGGAGTTCATAATGTTCTTGGCCATGCTGGGTTCTACCGAAGGTTCATTAAAGATTTTTCTAAGATTGCAAACCCGCTTTGAAAGTTGTTGGAAAAGGAGAGCAAGTTTGAGTTTGATGATAATTTCATGAAGACATTCCAATGCCTTAAAGAGATGTTAGTTGCTGCACCTGTCATTATTTCTCTGGATTATTCTAAGACATTTAAAATAATGTGTGATGCAAGTAAAGTAAAGCTTGGGGATATTATGGGAAAGAATAAGGAGAAGTTTTTTCATACCATATATTGCACTAGTAAGGTGTTAAATAGGGTGCAGAAAAACTACACTGTCACAGAATAAGAACTCTTAGCTATGGTGTACACATTTGACAAGTTTCGATCTTATCTATTAGGGACCAAAGTAGTGGTTCACACTGACCATGATGCACTAAGATACTTAATGGAAATGAAAGATGCCAAATCGAGACTTATCAGATAGGTGTTGTTGCTGCAAGAGTTTGA
The DNA here is from genome assembly GCF_002878395.1 of Capsicum annuum. Classification (NCBI taxonomy): domain Eukaryota; kingdom Viridiplantae; phylum Streptophyta; class Magnoliopsida; order Solanales; family Solanaceae; genus Capsicum; species Capsicum annuum. The sequence goes on along the minus strand of NC_061113.1, from coordinate 137,376,800 downwards.
TTTCAATGTCAAAGATCGAAAGGGGTGTAAAAATCAAGTAGCGGACCACTTGTCCAGGTTAGAGAATGACTATTATACTATAGAAAAGCTAGAGATTGATGATTGTTTTATGGATAAGCATATTCTAGCTGTTGCTTTTGACTTGATACGTGGTATGCTGATTTTGCTAATTTTGTTGTTAGCAACATCATTCCTGATAACCTGTCATCCCTTAGAAGAAAAAGTTTCTCCATGATGATACAAGGTATTTTTTGAATGAGCCCTACTTATATAGATGTTGTGCAGACAATATCATTAGAAGGTTCATACCATAGGTTGACATGCACAATATTTTGGAGGCTTTCCATGCTTCCCTAGTTTGGGGGTACCATGTAGGTGACCGCATTGCTAGGAAGGTTTTAAAAAGTGGTTATTATTGGCCATCACTACTTAAGGAGGCTTATGAATTTGTTAAAAAATATGATCAATGTCAAAGGCAAGTTTAAATCTCCAAGCAACACGAGATACCAATGATGAATATGTTAGAGATAGAATTATTCAACGTGTGGGGTATATACTTCATGGGTCCTTTTGTAAGTTCCTATGGCCACAAATACATCTTGGTTGTTGTGGACTAAGTGTCCAAGTGGGTTAGCATTCTTAAAGAAGAACATTTTCTCATGATTTGGAGTACCACGAACGATTATAAGTTATGGAGGATAACACTTCTATAACAAGGTTTTTTGGTCTGCCCTATTGAAGTACGGTGTGAAACAACACAAAGTGGTTACTTCATATCAACCACAAACTAGTGGAGGTTTCAAACAGAGAAATCAAGGCGATCTTGGCCAAGATTATGAATGCAAATAGAAGTGACTGGTCACGAAATCTTAATGATGCTCTTTGGGCATACCTAATGGCTTTTAAAATACCTATAAGAATGTCACCGTATCAGATTATTTTTGGAAAAGCATGCCATTTACCAATTGAGATTGAACACAAAGCCTTGTGGGCTCTCAAAAGATTGAACATGAAGTGGAAAGAGGCAACAGATTTGAGATTAAATCAGCTGGATGAAATAGATGAGTTTTATCTCGGTGTGTATGAAAGAACTAATTTATATAAAGAGAGAATGAAGAAATACCACAAACAAAGAATTGAGAAGAGGGACTTGCGGGTTGGTAATTTGGTATTTCTCCTTAACTCGAGGATTAACCTCTTCCCTGGTAAGATGAAATAGAAATGGTCTAGGCCTTTCAAAATCACTCAAATCTACTCATCTGGAGTAGTTGACTTGGAAAATAAAGTCGGTAGTGTCTCTTAGGTGAATGGGTAATGAGTAAATCAATACATTGGTTCGATAGACTCAGTGAGCTGGTTGAGTATAGTTTATATTGATGAAGTATGAATAATCAAGTAAATTGAGTTGTGGCACTATATTAAATCAGGCGCTAGTGGGAGGCAACCCACAATGTTTCTTACTAGCATTAGTTAAGATTATTTGTTTTTTCTGGTATAATTAATTTGGTTGTTAAGTATGCAGGAGTTGTGCTTCAGAGAGAAGGAATTAAATAAGATGACACGATGTGATGGAGATACTGATGGACCGTCAGTAACCTAATGGGCCATCACAATAGCCTTCAGAACCATGACAAATCAAAGTGACATTTTGGATAAGGTGTAAGGGGAATAGCGATGAACTTCCACTTAGACCATCACCATTGGGAAAAAAATCCAATTTTTTGGACAAGAACTGACGGTAAGTACGACGGACCCTTATAACAGCGATGGCCTATTACTTGGACCTTCAAGATGAGTCGACTGGCATGAGGTTCTGGTAAGTTATGACAACTTAGTCGACAGACCGTCAGTCACCTGATGGACTATCAGCTAGACCATAAAAGAAACCCTTGGTTTAAAATCTATGGGTCGGAGCAAATTGAGCCCAAGGGAGTATTTAAATCGACCCAAATGAATTTAAATAGATAACAGGAATCAGTTACATGCATGTACTTGTCTCTCCAACTCCCAAATCGGTTGAAACTCCTACATATTCATTCTCTTTAAACTAAATTAATCCTCTCAAAGGACTCTTTAAGTTATTTTTGCTTTTTAAACCACCATCCATTTCTTCTATTTTTATCAGCCTTAAACTTTAAACTCTTACTTGTTAAAGCATAAAGTTGTTATTGTTTATAGTTTGTGGAGTCTAAGAAGAGTGAAGAATAGCAAAAAGAATAAGGTATGATTCTAACCTCTTCTCTTTGTTTAAAAGGCTGAGCATGCTAAGATGTAAGTACAAGGGCTTTCTAAAGAGTATTTGTTTTTGAATATAATTGTGAGTTGAACACTGCTATGATCTGGTTGGGGTGAAGTATGAGTAACCCATATTCTAAGATGCTCACAAATTGGGGTAAAAATAGGCTTGTCAGTATAAAATTTTTGAATACAAAGCCTAAATCGACCAGGTGTTTGACAAAATGCCACAAAGAGACATGAACCTGAAAAAAAATAACTGACGTCTAAAGTAATGAGCTGTTAACCTTGTGATGGACCATCACTATGACCGTGGCCAACTAAACTTTGAAATAGGTTCTGATAACCAATGATAAATAGAGCGATGAGCCGTCATACACCTAACAGACTGTCAACCTATCCTTCAACGAGTTACTATTTCTTTACTAAGATGTGACGGATAAGGCGATGGGCCGTCAGTCACTCGACGAACCTTCACTTTAAATTAGTAACTCTTCTTTCTTTGCTATTACAACTTGTTAGATCTTTTGACTTTGTAATATGATCTTATATTCTATTCTCAGGCATTATGACATAAAAACTACCTTTAAGGAGAGATGGTGGGCGATCTCAACAATCTCAAGACACCACTACTTCAAGGGGCAGAGGTGAATAGGAAAGGGATGATAAAGCCCCAGCCTTCAACACCTTCCAAAGTAAGAAGAAAAAATAAGCACTCAGAATAATGGGCTCCAGCCTACTCAGAACAATGGGCTCCACACCTTCCAAAGAGATGTGATCAGATGCAAAGACCCAAAAGTATGTAAATATATTCGGTGAAAGGTTGAGGGTGCAAATAAACACTTCTATAATGGGCTCCAGCCTACTCAGAACAAACCTATAAAGTGACCCATTGCTGAAGAGTATCAAATAGTCACATCTGATCTCCATGAGTACCCAAATTTAGAAAGGAGGTTCAATGAGTATGAGCTACTAGGCTTGAGTAAGCTTTTGTGTTTTTTTTTATCAAAACTTAGTTCGAGAATTTTGTAGTAATACTTGGCATTATTAGAGAAGGATTTTCCCAATGGCTCCAAAATTGTAGACATGAGGAACAAAACTAAAGTTAATTATTTCTGAAAACATTTGATTAACAGTTAATTAATAATCATAAGACACAGTTAACCCCAACCTATTTGGGTTATGTATTTGACAACGACTGCTTGCACTCCCTTAGGAGAGTTGTAATTTGGGAACTAAGCAAACTCAATCAAGAAGAAAAGTTCATTACTCTTATAAACTGAGTAATTTATTTACAAATTAGATCTTACTCAAGACACACTCTAATTTAGCAAAACAAAAATACGAATTTGAGCTAAACTTGAGTTTTTGCCTTTTTTCTCTCTTCACTCTTTGAATTTGTATTTGATGAAGAAGAATCATTTTCCTTTTATAGATAAATGATGACTAGGGATAAAATATCATTGGACTAGGTGTCCTATTCAGTACAAGTAGCACCTGCAAGTTTGTTACACAAGAGGACAAAATTGTACAGACACGTGTGCCAACTGTATTTTACAATGAACATCCAGGGAACTGGTCCCTTGAAGTTAAATACTCATCACCAAAATTTGATATAGTAATTTACCCCTTTTTGATGATGACAAACCAGCCATACAACTTTGAGCACATACATCACATTTAATCAGTATAATTACCACTCTGAAGATAAATGTTTCCCCTATCATCATGCTTCCACCATCATGCAATAGAGGGACCTGGTCCCTTGTTGTTAATTGAAGCAAAAACTTTGAGCATATTTGCTTCCCCCTGTCACTGTGACTAACCATACTTCCCCTTATCAACATACACCATACATGAGTGCAAACACATATGAGTGCACATTTCTGGTCTTTATACATGAGGTTAGTATTCCCCCTTTTGGCATCATTGTAAAGGATTAATGGTAAACCTAGAGTAAAGATAAGTACAAGCTGATTAACTTAAGTCCAGTGGGGCAACACTAAAATGAGTAACAACTTAAATAAAGGAGACAAATGAAGTACACAGGTAGAATTCATGCATTCATAAAATAGAAGTCAGTACCTGTAAAATCATACATAAAATAAAAACATAAATAACTATCTTCAAAACCAATACAAGAAGAAAAACATAATACTGACACAATATTGATTAGGGGATAGGGACAACAGGGCTTAGGTAGAGGGAGGTTTGGGGGAAAGGGACTTAAGCAACATATCCATTCTTGCATTTTTAGCATTGTAAGCATCTAACAACTATTTGGTGAGAACCTTTACGTTAGATTTCAGCTCTTGAACTTCACCAGTTAGTTCTGCCACTTTTGCCTGAGTCTTGCATTTTCAGCTGCAAGTTCATCAACGGTACCTGGTCTCTCAGAAGACAACTTCTATTTCTATAACTTCAGGTGTACTATTTCAACATCTTTGGCAGCCAACTTGATCCTTATTTCCTCTATTTCCTTTCTCAACTTTTCTTGAACAACTAGAAGATCAAACACTTGAGACACAGATCCAGCCATGCCTTCTATGCATTTATTCTCTGAAAGAGTTGTCAGGTTGATCATCTACTTAGCTGTTCCAGGTGTTCCCTTAGTTCCATACACACCATAATTTTCAAACACCTTGTTCAAGAGAAATCCATATGGCATTCCATGTACACCTTCCTTTTCATAAATCACTTTATGCCTATGCTCTATCATTAGAGCAAGAAGAATTATCAATCTAAACTTGCTCAAGGATTCTATAAAAACCAAGTCAACACTAGAGGCAATTGTTCTTTTTTTTGGACCTTGGAAACAAGACCTTGTTTATGAACTCAAATACCAGTTAATACTTAATTTTTAGAAACTTCTTTTTCACTGCAGCTATTGATATCCCTCCTATCTTTGATACCTCAATCATGAATTTAGTGGTAGGCTGTTGACTTACTATGGTTCTTAACCTTACAAAAGCTACATCCAGGATTCTTCCTAGTGTTTTTTCATCAGCCTAAGAACCTTTCCTTGCACTTGTGCAGTCAAAATCAAACCATCATCTAAAAATTCCATGGAGTTGTAGAATTTTATCAATTCACCTTCAAATAAAATAGGGGTTGGTTCTTCTAGCAGGTCCAACCAACCCTAATACCTTACATACTCAACCAGTTCTACTATCCCTGGTTTTTAATAAATTCTTAGATCAAACACTATCTCTCAGACAAAACTTTTTATGTTCTAAGGTTCCCAATCCCCCATTCTCTAGACATGTCTTTCTTTTCCTCAGTCTTTTTCTTTCTTTTGGGCTCACTACTTGGGTCTCCTTATTTATCAATTTTTCACTTCTTGGTACCAGGTCCCTCAGAGTCTTTTCTTTTCTTGACAGCTATATATTTCTACCTCGGTACAGTAGAGCTACCAGTCTTTAACTTAGACGACTTCCTCTCATCATCCTCAACATCCTTTTCTCTTTCTATATTAGTAGTAACAACTACTATATCTATGTCTTCCCCCTTTTTAATCTCCACAACTTCAATATTTTATTTCTCCTTTACTGTAATAGATTTCTTCAGCCTTATTTATTCCATGGTTGAAGTTTTGTTAAACTTCATGTCTTCTTCTATCATTTTCTTTCCAGAACCTCTTGTAGAATAGGTTCTACTCAATTTTACCTCAGAATTCATCATTTTCTCTTTCCTCTATTTTCCCTTAGTTTCTTTATAGTCCATCTCAAAGGCACTTTATCCTCATGATCCTCATTCTTCTTATTTGGAGGTAAAAAAATATATTTTCCCCCTTACTTCATTATTAATAGTTACTTCATGTTCCATTCCATTAATTGAGCTTTCTTTGGTGTCATATACAAGTAGGAGTGATTTTTCAGCTACCCAGTTCTCATTTGAGGAAATATCAACCCTTTATAATACAATTTCTTTGCCAAATAACTAAGCAAAATTGGGATTTGAATTTGAGGGTGTAGGAGAATCAGGTGTTTGAAGTGTTTCAAAGAATTTAGCTTTTTTGGATTTTTCAGATGACCCAGGAAATTGGAAGTTTTCAGGTAGTTTTGAATTCCCTGGAGAAAAGAGAGTTTTAGGTTGAGAAATTTCTTGGTGCATTAGTGATCCAAACCCTTGGTTTGGATTATCTATTATGGTCGGATGAGTATAAACTTCCAAGGTTTAGGAGGTTTCAATGGAGACTGACTCGATTGTGGGTTCTACACATTGTAAGGAAAATTTAGTTAGAAGAATCGACTCAGATTGTTGTTGGGGACTAAAGGTGATATTTCCATAGTTTAAATTTCAGAAGAATCAAGTTGTTCAACTTGGGGATGTCTAGTTTGACATTTGGTCTTTTATCTACATCAAGTTCTTTTGATGGGTTTGAGGAAGTAGTAATGTCATCCATTTGATTTTGAGAGACAATGATAAACTGGGACCAGTTTGGATTAGAGAAGACTTGTAGATATGAAAAGATGATTTGGAAAATTTGTATAATAATAACAAGAAGGTCTGATATAGAAATTTTAAGAAGTGTTCTATGTTATTAAAAATGTTCCTTTTAAACTGACAAGATAGAACCTAATAAGTTTGACCCTTCATTTTGAAATAGAATTGACATCTTAGAGAAGAGAAAAATACATGACTTTTTAGATAAAATTTTATGATTACTTAAGCATTATGTAGGTACTAACCCAAGAGATTGGACCAGGTCTCTCTCTTTTATAATCATGTACTTGTGTTTGCTTCAATTGTTCTCCTCCTAAGCTGTTCCCATGGATGTATACCTGCAATGGTATGGAGCTGAGTTAGATTAACACGCACCTACATTATCATGGATACCTGTCACCTAAATGTAGCTAAATTTGAGAAGAGACACTGATTCACATTTTAGGTCAGGTTGGCTTGATCAATCCATGCTTTAGCCTCTAGACACCCTTTTGTTTAACTCCTTCTCAAGGACGATTTAAGGATCAGGTCCCTAACTTGACTATACTAACCTTGCTGGAACTTCTTTTTCTAAGATGATTCGTCTAAGGACCAGGTACTTTGAAATAAAATATTTCATAATATGATACCTCGGCCTCGGAGTGCCTTGAGATAGAGAACACAGTCAGATCTTCTAAAATTAAGCACTAAAGACTTACTTTTAATGAACATTCCTGACTACAATCCCCTTTTTCCAAACTAGAACCATTATCACTTTTTTGATTTGGGAACCCACTTGAGTTTGAGGTCTTAGTAAGAAGACAATGGTTTGATCAAAACTTTCTAGGACCATCTACATAGAGAATTCTTCTTCATCTTATTCAAATACTTGAACCTATTTGACAGTGTATTGTCCAACTGACCAATCTAAATTTGTTCATTTCAGTATTTATCCAGCTATGACAATTCCCTTTAGCTTTCCCATCTTTCCAACAATGATTGCAAATAGCTTTGGGAGCCTTGTTTCTAGCATCACTAGTAGTCTTTCCTTGCCACCTAGAACATTGGAATTCTCCTTGATATCCTAAACCTCTACAATCACTAACACCCTGACTAATTAGATAATAAAGAATATGTGAAGAAGCTGTCTATTTAAGAGATTTGTTGAGCTCTTCTCTTAAACGGACAAGGTCCCTTTCTAAATCTTCATTGTTTTGAAGTGCATACATATGGTGTTTTTGTGAATCCTTCAATTTCTATTCAATATCAATCTGAAGCATTGAGTCTTCCTTCTTTCTTTTACCATCTAAATCATTTACCTTTTTTAGTTGACTCGTGCAATTCAGAGTTTTAGAGTTCAAGTTAGTGACCATTTCTCTAATCTGAGATATTTGAAGAGTTAAGCCAATAAACTCATGTTCTCGATTCTCTACTTTCTTCTCTAAGGCATTCTTCTCAGCAGTTAATTCATATACAGAGTCTATTAACACACTAGCAGGATCTTTTTTATTTTTTTTTATCTTCCTAGCAGTGTCGTTATCTAGGTTTTCCTTAGATAAAAAGGTGATACCTCCTTTTCTTCTTCATCTACTATTTTTTCCATGAATTCAAACAAGGAATCATAGATAACTGGACTATCTTCCTCTACTAGCATAGAAACATCTCTAGTCTTCTCATCTTCACCTAAATAACTAGAAGAGTCTCCCTATATTTCCATTAGAGAACACAAGGAACTTGAGATTATTTTCCTATTATCCTTTTTCAGCATGAAACCATCTCCGTACCCTTTATCTTTCCCAGATTTGGTGGATAAGTCTTTCTAAGTATCAAACACCTTTTTTACTATACAACTAGCTATATCTTTTATTTTTGATGTCTCAGAATTTTGATTCTTCTTTTACATTGGGTAGTTCCTCATAAATTCTTCAAAGCTACCACCTTTTTCATAGATCTAACAATCTTTGTTACTAGAAGTGAAACATCATAGTCTTTTTTACCTCAGTCAGATTGTAAAGCCTTCAAAGTTAGGAATCTCTTTCTTTTTACTTCTTTTCTCTCCACCCCTAGTTCAATTATAGCAGCCATAATGACTAAACCAATCTAGGTATGAGCCTTTTAGAGTGAACTTTCTTTGATACCAATTGTTGAAACACTTAGGGGTTGAACCACACAGTGAGGGACCAGGTCCCTTAAAGTCAATCTCAGGTAACATCATAATAAAGAAACAATAAAGTGCTAGAAAACTAAAAGCTTTTCCAGAAATAAACAACAGAAAGATTTAACGTGGAAACCCCTTGGTCAAGGAAGGAAAAATCATGGCTTTCCATTACAAGCACAAAAAAAAATCCACTCTAATCAACCTCTTGATAACAGACACGATTTTAGCTGAACTCTAGGCTCCCCCTATTTGTAGTAACTCTACTACTAGCCTATCTTCACAACTCTGCCAAGAATCCTCTACACTGATTAACTCTAATTAGTGTTTAGACTTAGGATACTCTACCTAAGAACACTCATTCGAGAAGAAAAATTAATGATACTTATAAACTAAGTAATTTACTTACAAATTAGATCTTACTCAAGACACTCTCTAATTTAGCTCACAAAAATAAGGACTTGAGCTAAACATGGGTTTTTGCCTTTTTCCTCTCTTCACTTTTTTAATTTGCAAAAAATCTATTTAATGAAGAAGCGTTTTTTTCCTTTTATAGATGAGTGATGATTAGGGTTGAAATATCACTGGACCAAGTGTCCTATTCAATAGAAGAAACACCTGTAATTTTGTTACATATGAGGACAAACATATGCATACACGCGTGCCAGCTGTACTGTACCATGAACATCCAGGGACCTGGTCCCTTGTAGTTAGCTGCTCATCATCAAAACTACATATAACAATTTCCCCCATTTTTGATGATGACAAACCAGCCATACAACTTTGAGCACATCCATCACATTTAATCAATGTGATTACCACTCTAAAGATGAATGTTTTCCCTATCATCATGATTCTACCATCATACAACAGAGGGAACTAGTCCCTTGTTGTTATTTGCAAATAAAAATCTAAGCACATTTGCTTTTCCCTCTCATTGTGCCTTACCATACTTCCCCCTATCAGCATGTACCTTACATGAGCGCACACACATATGAGCACACATGCCTGGTCCTTATACTTGAAGTCAATATTCCCTCTTTTTGTATCATTGAAAAGTGTTAACAGTAAACCAAGAATAAAGATAAGTACATGTTATTAACTCATGTCCACTGGGGTAACACTAACATGAGGAATAACTTGCAATAAAAAAGACAAATAAAGTAAACTGGCAGAATTCATTCATTCATAAAATAGAATTTTGTACAAGTATAATCATACAAAAAATAAACACAAAAATTAACTATCTTCAAAAGACAATATAAGAAGTAAAACATGAGACTAACATAAGACTGATTAGAGAACAGGGATAATATAGGGCTTAGGTATAGGGGGGTTTGGTGGAAAGTGACTTAAGCAACATATCCATTCTTCCAATTTCAACATTGTGAGCATCCACCAATAGTTTGGTGAGAATATTTACTTCAACATTAAGTTCTTGAACTTCACCAGTTAGTTCTGCCACTTTTGCCTGGAGACTTGCATTTTCAGCTGCAAGATCATCGTTAGCACCTGGTCCCTCAGAAGACAACTTCTAATTCTGCAACTTTAGGTGCACTATTTAAAAATCTTTGGCAGCCAACTTGATCCTTAGCTCCTATATTTCCTTTCCCAACTTTTCTTGAATAGCTAGCAACTCAGACACTTGAGACACAGATCCAATTTTTCGCTCTATGCATTAATTCTCAACAAGAATTGTTAGGATAATCATCTTCTTGGTTGTTCTAGGTGTTCCTTTAGTTCTATACACACCATAATGTTCAAACACCCTTTTTAAGAGATACCCATATGGCATTCCATATCAGCCTTTCTTTTCTTGAATCACTTTATGTATATGCTTTATTATTAGAGTAGAATGACTTATCAATACAAACTTGCTCAAGGATTCTATCAAAAACAAGTCAATACTAGAGGCAATTGCTCTTTTTTCCAGACCTTGGAAATAGGATATTGTTGATGAACTCAAATACCAGCTGATATTCACTTTTTAGAAACTTCTTTTTTACTACAGCTGTTGATATCGCTCCTTACTTTGATGCCGCAATTATGAATTTAGTGGTAGGCTGTTGACTTACTACAGTTCTTACCCCTATAAGAGCTATATCTAGGATTCTTCCTAGTGTTTTTTCATCTAGCCTAAGAACCTTTCCGCAGTCAAACTACAACTATCATCTAAGAATTCTATGGAGTGGTAGAATTCTATCAATTCACCTTCAAAGACAATAGGAGTTGGTTCTTCTAGCAGGTGCAACCAACCCTGATGCCTCACATACTTAACTAGTTCTACCATCCCTAGTTTTCCATAAATTCTTGGATCAAACACTCTCTTAGACATAATATTTTGTGTTCTCAGGTTCCCAATCCCCTTTTTTCTAGACATGTCTTTCCTTTCCTCATTCTTTTTCTTTTTTTTTGAGCTTAGTACTTTGCTCTCTTTTTTCATCAATTTTTGTCTTCTTGGTATTAGGTCTCTTAAAGTCTTTTTTTTTCTTGACAACTCTATGTTTCTGCCTCATTCCTATAGAGCTACCAATCCTTGACTTAGAGGACCTGTTCCTCTCATAATCCTCAACTTCCTTTCTTCTTTCTTTAGTAGTAGTAGCAACTACTGAATATGTCTTTTCATTTTCCAATCTCCACAACTTCCACATTTTCTTTCACCTCTACTGTAATAGATTTCTTCAGCCTTCTTCTTTTCATGGCCATAGCTTTATTGGAATTTATGGTATCTTCTGTCATTTTATTTTAGAACCTCTTGTAGAATAGGTTTTAGTTATTTTTACCTCAGAGTCCATCATTTTCTCCTTTCTCTACTTTCTCTTAGTTTCTTCATAGTCCATATCAAAGTCACTTTATCCTTATATTCCCCATTCTCCTAATTTGGAGGTAACAATATATATTTTACGCCATTTACTTCATCATTAACACCTACTTCCTGTTCCACTCCATTAACTAAGCTTGTTTTGGTGTCACATGTAAGAAGGAGTGAGCTTTCAGCTTCCCAATTCCCATTTAAGGAAAGATCTACCCTTTTTACAAGAATTTTTTCACCAAATAATTGAGAAAAAATGGGGTTTGAATTTAAAGGTGTAGGAGAATCAGGTGTTTCAAGTGTTTCAAAGGATTCAGCTTTTTCAGATATTTTAGATTTTTCAAATAACCTAGGAAATTAGAAGTTTTTAGGTAGTTTTGAATTCCTTGGAGAAAAAGGGAGTTTTAGGCTGAGAAATTTCTTGGTCTATTGGTGACCCAAACAATTGTTTTGGATTATATATCATAATTGGCTGAGCATAAACATCCAAGGTTAAGGAGAGTTCAATGCAAACTAACTTGATTGTGGTTTTTGGACATGCTAAGGAAGATTCAGTTAGAAGAATTGACTCAAGTTATTGTTGGGGACTAGAGGTGATATTTCCATAGTTTAAATTTCAGAAGAATCAAAATGTTTAACTTGGGTATGTCCAGTTTGACACTCTGGATCTTTATCTACTTTATGTTCTTTTGTTGGGTTTAAGGAAGTAGTAATGTCATCCACTTGATTTTGAGAGACAGTGATGAGCTGGGACCAGTTTGGCTTAGACAAGATTTGTAGATTTGGGAAGATGATTTGGACAATTTGAAGAATAATGATAAAAAGGTTTGATTTAGAAATTTTAAGAAGTGACCAATGTCCTTAAAAGATGTTCCTTTAGAGATGACATGATAGAACCTAATAAGTATGGCTCTTTAATTTGAAACTGACTTGACAACTTAGAGAAGAGAAAAATACATGGCTTTTTAGACAACATATTTTGATTACTTAAGCATCATGTAGGTACTAACCTAAGAGATGGGACTAGGTCCCTCTCTTTTTGAATCCTGTATTGTGTTTGCTTTAATTGTTCTCGTCCTAAGCTGTTCCCATGGATGTATACCTACAATGATATGGAGCTGAGTTATATTAACATGCACCTACATTATCATGGATAACTGTCTCCTAAACATAGCCAAATTTTGAAAGAGACACTGATTCATATATTAGGTTAGGTTGGCTTGATCAATCCATGCTCTAGCCTCTGCACACCCCTTTTTTAACTTGTTCTCAAGGAATATATGAGGATCAAGTCCCTGACTTGACTTTACTCATCTTTCTAGAAATTTTTTTCTAAGATGATTCTTCTATGGACCAGGTCCCTTGAAATCAACTGTTTAAAAATATGACATATCCTTTTTGGAGTACCTTGAAAGAGAGAGAACACAGTCAGATCTTCTAAAATTAAGAATTTAAAACTTAAATTTAATGAACGTTCTTGAATGAAATCCACTATCTCCAACTCGGAACTATGATCACTTATTTTATTTGGGAACCCACTTGAGTTTGAGTTCACTGTAAGAAGACAATGGTGTGATCAAAATTTTCTTGACCTATTTAGGTAGAGAATTCTTATTCATATTATTCAAATACTTGAATATATTTAACTGTGTATTCTCTTACTGACCATATATGAATTAATTCATTTCAGCACTTATCCAACTTTGACAATTCCCTTTAGTATGCCCATCTTTCCTCCAATGATTGCACATTAGTTTTAGAGCCTTATTTTTAGCATCATTGATAGTCTTTCCTTGACACCTAGAACATTAGAATTATCCTTGATATCCCAAACCTCTACAATCACTAACACCTTGTCTAATCAGATTAAAAGAATATGGGCAGAAGCCATCCATTTAAGAGACTTGTTGAGCTCTTCTTTCAAACCGACCAAGTCCCTTTCTAACTCTTCATTGTTGTGAAGTGCATACATAAGGTTTTTTTGTGAATCCTTCAATTTCTCTTCAAGATCAATATAAAGCATTGAGGCTTCCTTCTTCCCTTTACCATCTAATTATTTACCTTTTTTGGTTGACTCATTCAATTCAGATTTTTAGAGTTCAATTTAGTGACCGTGTCTTCACTTTTAGATATTCAAAGAGTCAAGGCAACTAACTCATGTTCTTGATTCTCTACTTTTTTATCTAAGGAAAATAAGGAATCATAGTTAACTAGATTGTCTTTCACTGCTAGCATAGAAACATCTCTAGTCTTCTCATCTTCACCTAAATCATTAGGAGGGTCTCCCCATGTTGCCATTAGAGAACACTAGGAACCTGAGATTATTTTCTCATCATCCTTTTTCAGCATAAAACCATCTCCATACTCTTTGTCTTTCCTAGATTTGGTGGACAAGTCTTCCCAAGCATCTAATAACTTCTTTACTATACAGCTAACTATATCTTTTCTTCTTGATGTTTTAGGATTTTGATTCTTCTCTTGCATTGGGTAGTTCCTCATGAATTCTTCAGAGCTACCACCTTTTTTCCTAGATATAACAATCTTTGTTTCCAGAAGTGTAACATTAGTGCCTTCTTTACCTGAGTCTAATTCTAAAGCCTTCAAAGTTAGGAATCTCTTCCTTTTTGCTTCATTTCTCTCTACCCCTAGTTCAATTATAGCAGCCATAATGACCAGATAACTCTAGATATGAGCCTTTTATAGTGGACCTACTCTGATACCTATTGTTGAAACACTTAAGGGTTGCATCACATAGTGATGGACTAGATCCTTCAAAGTTAATCTCAAGCAAAAACACAGTAAAGCAACAATGAAGTGTTGGAAAACTAAAGGCTTTGCAGGAAATAAATAATACAAAGATTTAATGTGGAAACCCCCTTACTTAAGGAAGGAAAAATCCTGGCTTTCCCTCAAAAGCACCAAAGAAATCAATTATAATTAACCTCTTAATAACATACATGATTTCAGACTAACTCTAGGCTCTTTTTTCTTATAGTAACTCTACTACTAGCCTATCTTAACAACTCTGCAAAAACCATCTATTGGCCTGTTGTTGTTATCTTTTAAGTGTAGTTGGTATGACGATACCAATGTGCACCGTAATATGGAATATGGATAAATAAGTGGGAATATGTTATACTTGTTTTAATTGGGCTCTAATGAGAGTTGTTTAGCTGAGTTATGAAAGTTGAGGTTCGAGTGAACGATGTAGAAACTGCATTTACCGATGCAGGGGTCAAAGTGACCTAAGAGGCTTTAGTCCCCCTTATTTTTATTCATGATTAGAGAGGTTTGAGTCCCTCATAAATCATTATATGATCAGGTGCTTAAACCACCTTGGTATATTTTGGGAGGTTTGAGTCCCCCATGTGTATATATATATGAGATTATTCTCCAATTCATGCGGCTACATGCATTAGGGCCCGATCAAAGGTGAAGCCATGGCCTGTATAGTCCGTTGGTACTAGTATATGATGGTTGAGCTACACAATTTAGGCTAAAGTTTTGAAATACATGTTAAGCCTTGTTCTCTTTCCTGACATATGATATATATATATATGTGCATTGGTTTTGAATGATTTTAAACTGTTAATCATATCATTATGTTATCCTTATCCCTGAGTTACATGCTATCATTCACCTCGCTAACCATCTTAAAATGTTGTATCCCCACGCGATGTAGGAATTGGTCATACTCCTACTCCTTCTGCTCAGTGACTTAGATTCGGGATCAGCTATCAAGTCAGATCAAAGTGGTGAGTTTTCATACTTCAAAAAACCCCATTTCATGATTATAGTTTCCTTTACTATTCTTTTGGATTTGATTTTTTGATATTATTAGGGGTATGTCTTGATACTTTATTGATATTTAATTTTGGATCATAGTTTAGAATGATTTATTCAGAATACTATTTCTATTAGGTGGCATTGGTCAGTTATTTGGCTGGTCTTTGGTGGCTGGCTATGGACATGCATTTAGAACTTTCTTAGACTATTATACGCTATCTAGTTATATGTTCAAAATTCAGTCGACCTTAGGGTGTGGAGTGTTTTGTATGGTTAGGTGTAGAGGTGATCTCCGATCCACATAGAACTTGAGATACCCATCATGGCCAGTCCCTGGTTTAGGTTGTGACAGTAAAAAATATGGAATATAGGTATGGGACCTACTTTTTATTAAAACCACTTCAGATGGGAATTTTGACTGCTCCACTGAGTTTGAAACATCAAATTTGGTATGGTAGCATAGTTTGCTTGCATATACAGGATTCTGAATGAATCCTGAGGGATTGGCAGAGACTTGAAAAATTCCAAGTCTCAGTTATATCTGGTGTACGCGCTAATAGCGAGCCAGGGATCGCGATCCTGATACCTTTAGTAGGCACCAAATACCGTGATCGTGGTGCCATGTCGCGATAGAAACTCCCATTGCCAGCCTCAAGATTTAACAACCGCAAGGGTCGGGTTGCGATAGCGACTCTCGAGCACCTGGAAATGGTACAAATACCCCATTTTTAATTTTTTTGCCCATTCATCATCCACTCTCCTGATATTTAAACCCTAAAGAGTTAGTAAGCTTGGGATATGGGTGATTAGGGAGCTTGGGCAACAATTATTACATGATTTTTCTTTAGATTTGTGATAAGATTTCTTCATTTCCATAATTGATTTTCTCT
Organism: Capsicum annuum; assembly: GCF_002878395.1. Classification (NCBI taxonomy): domain Eukaryota; kingdom Viridiplantae; phylum Streptophyta; class Magnoliopsida; order Solanales; family Solanaceae; genus Capsicum; species Capsicum annuum. The sequence continues at coordinate 137,360,497 of NC_061113.1, read as the reverse complement.
TTACTTTCTTAAAATCCCTAAATCTAGGTGTCTTGATTTTAGCACCAATATAGCTCAAATTTTACCTATTTTTAAGGTAATTAATCCTTGAGAATGAGGAAATATTGGGTTGACTTTGAAATACAATTTTCATGAATAAGACCCACATGGGATTTTGGTGTTACTTTTTGGACCTGAAGCATAATGGTACAATATAGGTACCGTTATTCTGGTTGTGATGAGTAGATCGTGATTTTGATAGCGTGGCATCTTTTGGAAGCTTCTCAGAAGAGAAAGTTAGTGATTTAGTAGATTCTTGTGGTTCTTCGGCATCCAACTAGGCTAGGTTTCATCCTCCTTATAGATTAAGATAGTTCGTAGTATATTTATGATATCATGTTAGATTTGGGATGGGTTTTAGGTATTGGAGATATGATTGGGAATAATTAGTTTAGTTGGTCCATTTAGGCTATTTAGAAACTGTAATTTAGGCATAAATGACTTAGTTGCTCATGCTTTAGGAAACATTACTACCTTAGAGTTGAATTGTGCCTTTGTTAACTCTAAGAGTGGATTTAGATACCTTAGCTTAGTTCGGGTTAGAATTTGTCTCACCCTAGGCAAAGATTCAGGTAGTTCTTGTACACCTTTTATACGTTTGTTGTATGCCTTGAAATTTATTATTCCCACCCTATGTCAAGATCCGTGTAGTTCTTGTACACCTTTTATATGCTTATTTTACTCCTTGAAATTACTTAGTGAGGTAATATTGAGAAACTTTGGCACTTGATGGTAATAATGGGTTGAATATTGAGAGTTAAGACTTATTGATTATGCTAGTAATTATGTTGTCGATTATGCTAGTGATTATTGTTTTGCTTATTATATTGATTATATACAATTACTGATTTGAGTCCGTATATTAACTATAATATTGATGATATATGATTGCCGGTTGAAGTCCAGGAATTTACTAGTTGAGTCTTGCTATGAATTATGATATTGATTACATAGTTATCTATTTGTTCAAGCCGATTATTGATTATGTTTACTGGTTTGAGTCTGGCTATGAATTATGATATTGATTACATATTTATTGGTCGGAGTTTGGCTATTACTATGATGTTGATCATGATATGGATGATATGACATTGAGGACTTTGGGGTGTAATAATTATGAATAAGGATCTAGGGTAAGTCTAAAGGTGAGAAGATGGTTATAATGAGGCACGACATGGATGGATTCTAGTTATATCTTGGGAAATGGAAAATAACGATGGTTCGATTTATACTTTCTTAATTGTACCCTCCTAGATTATAGAGGCCTGGATTGGGTTATTTAATTTTTTGCACTTATTGGCTTATGGGCCACAATTTTATAGTTATTATTGTGTCTGATCTTTAGATTATGTTATTATTTTGGTTACTTACTTATTCATGTACAACAATGTTGGATTTGATTTAGGTTTTCATCTATCTTGACTTAGTTATGTTATCTTTTATTTTATCGTATGTATATATATATCATGATTTAGCTTAGTTAAATAATAATGCCTACTAAGTACCCATAGTTTTAGTGCTTATTCTACACTTCTGTACCTTTTTGGTGCAAATTTGAGTACCAGTTGCCATCACTGATTTGATGATAATACTGTGGTTGATTTGGAGATAGGGTAAGATCTTAGAGTTAGAGTCACCCCATTTCCTTCTATCTTACTTATATCTAGTCTTTAGTTTAGAGATAGGATTGTATTCATTGTTCTAGAATTTGAGTTGTATTTATAGTAGCTCTTGTATTGGCTCTACCAGGTTGTGGGATAGTTTTCAATGTATGATTATATTTTAGACTATTCTATTGCTTTGCCTGTTTCTATCTTTATCATCTGTTCTGCCCATTTTGAGGTATTTCTACCTAATTAGCCCATTGCCAATAGCTCCTGGCTAAGATTATTAGTTGAATAGAATAAGCTGCCATCATGACTTATAAATTAGATCATGATAAATTGGTATTAGAGCCTAGGCTTCACTAGTATTATTGGTACAAGAGAAAGTATCTAGTAGAGTCCTGTGGATCAGAATGATGACGTCCGTTTTTTATCTTTGGGAGGATATAGGACATCTTAGGAGTTTTTCACTTCTTTTACTCATTTTGTGCTAAGTATCTGAATTGGTTTATAAAGCATTCCTTTGACTTTACTCTTTTGCAGATGGCTAGACATATTCTACCACTACACGAGACGAAGGTCCTGAGATAGAGCCTAGGGATCTTTTCTTTATTTGTAGATGAGCTAAAGGTCACGGACTACCTCGAGATTGTCCACCAGCTAGGGGATAGGATAGGAGGTCTCCACCAAACCTTATTTCTGCTCTTGCACCAGAGGTTCTTTTACCCTAACCAACAATGGGCCAGGGACTAGCCAGGTTACACTAGGGTTTATTTCTTCTTCAATGCTCATAGATGATTTGGTTCAACTTTTAGGGTTAGTTGGTGGTGCACCATCTGATGGTGCACTTCCTACAGATCAAAGTGGTACTGAGGCTCCCAGAGTTGAAGTTCTTCCTCCATCGGTAGTTGCTCAGTTGGTAGTTGGACAACCCGTGGTTCCCCAACCTACTATGTCTGCCGAGAAGCAGAAGATAATTGGTAGGTACTTAATATTAGCTCCGCCTAGGTTTTCTGGTGCACCGGGCGAGGATGCATATGAGTTCCTAATTACTTATGAGGATAGGCTCTATAATTTGGGCCTTATTGAGACTCATGGTGTGGACTACACTATCGTTTAGTTGAACTTGGGAGCTCGACATTAGTGGAAATTTCATCTTGATTCTAGGTCAACTGGATCTTCTAGTTTTACCTGGGCTTAATTTTTTGAGATCATTTTGGAGATGTACATGCCTCATAGACTTAAGGATCAGTACTCGAGGTTGGAGTAGGGATCTATAACTATTGTGGGGTAGGAGGCTCATTTTCATAAGTTAGCTAGGCATGCTACTTCTATTCTAGATACTGAGTATGAGAGAGTTTGTTACTTTGTTCATAGATTGAGACCTCCTCTTCTTATGTCTACTCAGAGCTTTTTTATTGTGGGTAGGTCTCTTGCTATGGTCTCTGATCATGCTCAGGTGATAGAGGAGATATATCATAAGGCCTAAGAGGGTATCGATAAGAGGCTGAGGTATCAGGGTGGTTTTAATAGAAGTCATAGTAGCTTTTGGTTAAGAAGTAGTAGTTCGCAGGGTAGGTACCCACTACATGAGTCATATCAGCCTCAATGTTAGCCTAGTAAGCCTGTTCAGGCATCGCTCTAGGTTACTAATGGGGTTAATTTTGTATTAGTGATCGCCTTGGTTAGGGCAGTGTCAGCCTTCAAGAGGTTCGTTTTCTAATTACTTTAGTTGAGGCAACTATTCCAAATTAGTTGGATATTCTAGTTTTGGTTCAGCTCATGTAACTTGTTATAGTTGTGGTGGTCATGGTAATTATTTGCAAGAGTGACCTAGTCATAGGGTGATTATTATTTTAGCTCAGAGTGTTTCCCCTATTTTAGTAGTTCATCCCTCAGCTAGAGGTGGTTTGCATGGTTGTAGGGGTAGTCGAGGAAGTTCTCAGGCAGGTAGGACAAGAGATCAATTTGGAGCCCAGCCAGGTGGCGGGCGTGGTCAGTTGTATGTAGTACCTACTAGACTCAAAGCTTAGTCTTTGGATGATTTTGTCACAAGTATAATTTTGGTGTGTCATCAGTCGGCCCTTGTTTTATTTGATTTGTGATCCACTTATTCTTATATGTATAGGTATTATTCCCCATGGTTAGAGTTATCTTGAGATTTATTATTAGTGTTATTACTTATATCTACTCCCATGGTTGATTCTATAGTAATGGATCGGGTGTTTATATCTTGTGTTATGACTGTTAGAGATGTTAAATCTCATGCTGATTTTATTACACTGGACATGGTAGATTTTGATATAATTTTAGGAATTATTCCACTATCATGCGGTCATGGATTGTTTTGCCAAGACTGTTACCTTATCCATTCCTGATATACCCTCGATTGTATGGAAGAGATCTGTTAGCTGTGAGTCGACAAGGATTATTTATTATATGTGTGCTAAGAGACTGATTTTGAGGTGTTACGAGTCCTATCTTACTTATATTCATGATATTAGTATGGAGAGTTCGTCGCTTGACACGGTTCCTATAGTTAGTAAGTTTTCTACTGTTTTCCCTATCAATCTACCTGGTATACCTCCTTTCTATGAGATTAAGTTTGTGATTGATCTTGAGCCTGACACCCAACCTATTTCTATAGTGCCTTATTGTATGGCTCCTATCAATATTAAGGAGCTGAATTCTCAGCTTTATAATCTTTTTGGTAAGAGTTTCATTAGACCGAGTATGTCTCCTTAGGGAGCTCCTGTGTTGTCTATCAAGAAGAAAGATCTATGCGGATGTGTCTTAATTATAGGTAGCTTAATAAGGTTACAATAAAGAACAGTTATCCTATGCCTTGCATTGATGATTTATTCGACCAGCTTCATAGTGCAGCGGTGTTTGCTAAGATTGATTTGAGATCTGGCTATCATCAGTTAAGGATTTAGGTTGAGGATATCCCAAAGACACCCTGTAGTACCCTTTATGGTTATTATGAGTTCCTGGTGATGTCCTTTGGGTTGACTAATTACCCATTAATATTTATGGATTTGATGAACTGAGTGTTTAGGTCATATTTGGATTTCTTTGTGATTATGTTCATCGGTGATATCTTTATGTGTTAGAGAAGTAGAGAGGAGCATGCATAATATTTGAGGGGGCTACTCCAAACTTTTAGAGATTATGTGCTTTTTGCCTAATTCTCTAAGTGTGAGTTTTGGCTTGAGTAAGTGACATTATTAGGGCATGTGGTGTCTAAGGATGGGATCATGGTAAACCTGACAAAGATTGAGGCCACTCGTGATTAGTCCATGCCTACATCTCCGACCTAGGTTTGTAGCTTTATCGATTTGGCTGGTTATTATAGATGGTTCATAGAGGGTTTTGCTACTATTTTAGCCCCTATGACCAGATTAACTTGGAAGAAGGTTCCTTTTTGATGGTCTGAGGAGTGTGAGTTGATCTTTGGAAAGCTCACGAATTTTCTTATTTCAGCTTCTATTCTAGCTCTTTCTATTGAGGGTGAGGGATTCACTATGTATTATGATGCTTTTGGTGTTGGTTTGGGTTTTATATTAACGCAGTAGAGTCGTTTCAATACTTAAACATCAAGGAAACTTAATGTGCACGAGCGCAACTACCCTACTCATGATTTGGAGTTGGAGGTGGTAGGTTTTGCACTTAAGATTTGGAGGCATTATCTTTATGGTGTGCATTATGAGACTTTCACAGATGGTTACAGTCTTCAAAATTTATGACCTAGAAGGAGCTTAATGCTATGCGTCGTACATGGATAGAGTTGCTTAAGGACTATGATATTTCCAATTTTTATCATCTAGCAAGGAAAATATAGTAGGAGATGCCTTAAGCTAAAAGACAATGAGTATGAGTAGCTTGGCTTGTATTTTAGTTTCTCAGAGGCTATTGGCATGGGGCATTCAACCCTTATCCAACTTGATGGTTTGCCTTGATATTTTAGACCCTTGGAGGATTCTTGCTAGTGTTGAGGTGAGTTCTTTTCTATTTGATTTGAGATGGCTAGTTTGAGGATAATAGGCTTCTCATATTCTGTGATCAGGTGTTGAGTAGTGGTCCATGAAGGCTAGCAGATATTTTTAGGGTGTTTTGTAATTTGATAGCCGCATTTGCATTTTAAGGATTGATGACTTGATTTAGTTGATTTTGCACGAGGCTCCGAGCTCCAGATATTCCATTCATTTGAGTATAGCTAAGATGTATGGATATTTGAGATAATACTATTGGCAGAGTGGCATAAAAAGAGATGTGGCAGATTTTATAGCTCGTTGCCTATGTTGTCAGCAGGTGAAGGCCAAGCATCAACAACCTAGAGGATCAATTCAAAGGTTTCCCATTCCAAAGTGGAAATAAGAGCAAATCACTATGGACTTTTTAGTGGTTTGCTTACCGCTTCCCATGGTTCTGATGGTATTTGGGTCACTCTAGACCGATTAACCAAGCTGGCATATTTCATCCCTATTCTGATGTCCTTCATTACTGAAAGGTTAGCCCTATTTCTATGTGTTTGAGATAGTCTATTTGCATGGTATGCCTACATCAAATATTTTAGATTGGGGTTCCGTGTTTACTTCTAGCTTTTAGAGAGCTCTTCAGGAGAAGTTGGGCACTCGGGCGGATCTTAGTACAACCTTTCATTCACAGACTGACGACTAGTTAGAGTAGACTATTCAGGTCCTTGAGGATATGCTCTGGGCCTGTGTTATGAATTTTGGAGGCTATTGGGAGGAGAACTTAGCCTTGGTAGAGTTTGCATATAATAATAATTATCATTCAAGTATTAATATGGTTCTTTTTGATGCTTTGTATGACAGGCAATGTCGTTCCTTGATTAGATGGTTTGAGACTTTAGAGGTTAGACCCTGTGGTACTGATTTACTTAAGAAGTTATTAGATAGAGTCAGGGTGATTCAGGATAGATATAGAGCAGCTCAGAGTTGGTAGAAGGCCTATGCAGATCGTAGGATTTGTTCCTTGAGATTTAGAGTTAGTGATCAAGTGTTATTCTATGTATCACCCATGAATGTTGTGATGAGGTTTGGGAGGAAGGACAAGTTCAAGCCCAGGTATATTGGACCATTTAAGATTCTTCGTACAGTTGATGAAGTGGCTTATAAGTTAACCTTACCTCCAGATTTTGCTGTTGCCTATTTGATTTTCTATATTTCTATGTTGCGGTGATACAATCTCAATCCTTTCTATGTGCTTAGATGGGATTCAGTCCAGATGGATGAGCGGTTGACTTTCCTGGAGCACCATGTGCTTATCTTGGCTAGTGATGCCAGGCAGTTGCCCAATAGAGAGATTCCCATAGTTAAGGTTTAGTGAAGGCACCAAACAGTAGAAAAGGCCACTTGGGAGATCGAGAGATAGATGCAAACCTGATATCCTTACCTGTTCGAGACTTTAGGTACATCCTAATCCTTGACTTTTGCGGATGAAGGTCCTTTTAGTAGTGGATATTATAATGACCCTTCAGGTTATTTTTTGTATTTATAATTATTTTTCACTATTAGAGCTTTCCTGTAGTTTCCCCAAGTCATTTATGACTTTCTGGGACTAATAGTTCGATACCATGCAGTTCGTTTGATTTTTAGAGTCGATTCCCTATTTCAAAATCTTCGTTGGTTCAAATTGGCTATCGGCCAAAAATTTAGTAAAACGACCTCATATGCTAATTCTAACTTTTCCAAGAGATTTGGAAAGTTGATTTTTTGCTAGGAGGACTCTTGGTTTGGGTCCCAAGTCACTCGAGCTCATTTTGACTTATTGATCAAAGAGTGAAGAAAATAAAATATGGGTGTGGAACCCACGTTTTGTTGAAATGACCTTTGATGGGAATTTTGACTATGCCACTAAGTCTGAAATATCAAATTTGGTATGGTAGCATAGTTTGTTTGCATATATGGAATTCCAAATAAATATCGAGGGGTTGACAGAGACATAGAAAATTACAAGTCTCATCTGTATCGGGTATATTCATTAATAGCAAGTTGGGGGCCACGATCACAATACCCATGGTAAGAACTAAGTACCACGATCATGGTGCCATGTCGCAATATCAACATACATTGGTAGCCTCATGAGGTAGCGATCGCAAGGGTCAAGTCGCGATAACGACTCTCGAGCACTTGGAAAAGGTATAAATACCCCATTTCAACTTGTTTTTGCCCATTCCTCATCCATTCTTTTAAGAATTAAACCCTAAAGTATGGGTAAGCTTGGGATTAGATCTTGTGGGTGATTTGGGAGCTTGGGTAATGATCATTACGCAATTTTTGTTTGGATTTGTGGTAAGATTTGTTCATTTCCATAGTTTATTTTTCCTTTTCTTCCTTAAAATCCCTAAATCTTGGTAGCTTGATTTTAGCACCAATATAGCTCAGATTTCACGCATTTTTTAGGGTAATTACTCCTTCGGCATGAGGGAATATTGGGTTGACTTTGGAAATCTGATTTTTGTGAATGAGACGCACATGGGATTTTGGTGTGATTTTTTGGAACCGAAGTACAATAGTGCAATATGGGTACCATTATTCTCCATTTGATGAGAAAATTGTCATTTATTTAGTGTGGCATCTTGCGGAAGCTTCTCGTAAGGTAAAGTCAATGATTTAATGGATTTTTGTAGTTTCTTCGAGCTTTCTTTGACATCTAATTAGGATAGATTTCACCCTCCTTATAGATTGAGCTATTTCATAGTATATTTATGATATCATGTTAGATTTGGGATAGGTTTTAGGTGTTGGAGATATGATTCACAATACTTGAGTTTGTTGGTCCATTTAGACTATTCGAAAATGGTAATTTAGGCATAGATGACTTAGTTTTCCATGCTTTAGGCAACATTACTACCTTAGTATTTAATTGTGGCTTAGTTAACATCTAAGAGTAGATTTAGATACCTTAGCCTAGACTGGGGTATAATTTTCCTTGAAGTGAATTTTGGTGATTTAGAAGTAGGCCCTTTTACACACCTTAGGCTAAGATTTGTGTAGTTCTAGTAAACATTTTATACGCTTATTGTATGCCTTCAAATTACTTAGGTAATAGTGAGAAACTTTGGCACTTGATGGTGATGATAGGTTGAATATTGAGAGTTGAGACTTATTGAAGATGCTAGTGATTATGTTGTTGATTATGCTATTGCTTATGATATTAAATATTTACAATTACCAGCTTGAGTTTGGATATTGATTATAATATTGATGGTATATGGTTGCTGGTTTAGGTCTGAGTATTTACTATGATATGATGATACACGATTTCTGGCTTGAGTCTGGATATTGATAATGACACTAATGATATATTTATTAGTTCAATCCCAGATATTAATTATGTTCACTGGTTTGAGTCCAGCTATAGAATATTATATTGATTACATACTTACCGGTTCGACTTCAGCTAATACTATGCTGTTGATCATGATATTGATGGCATGACATTGAGCACTTTGGGGTGAAATAATTGAGAATAAGGATTCAAGCTAAGTGTAATGGTGAAAAAATGGTTATAATGAGGTACAATATGGATGGACTCTAGTTGTATCTTAGGAAATGGAAAATGATGATGGTTTGATTTATACTTTACTTAATTGTACCTCCTAGGTTTATTGGGATCTGAATTAGGTTATTTACTTTTTTGCACTTATTGGCGTATGGGGTTCAATTTTGTAGTTATAATTGCATGTGTATGATCTTTTATGATTATATTATAATTTTGGTTACTTACTCATTTATGTACAATGATGTTGGAGTTGATTCAGGTTTGCCTTTATCTTGACTTAGTTATGTTACCTTGTATTTATTATATCTATATTATGATTAAGCTCAACTAGTCGATGATGCCTACTGAGTACCTGAAATACCCTGGGTTTTGCCCTTTGGAAATTTCTTGAGTTATCAATCTTTTATGGATCATATGACTTACCATACGAGTCATATGGTAAGGGTACGAGTCAGGTAACCTATATCGTAGGATGTCTAGTGCTCGGTGGTCAAGTTTTTTTATGGGTATAGTTTGATGGTATGGGTCGTATGGTTGGTATGGGTCCTTAGGTTGATCTTTAACTTAATCTAAAACTTAGTAACTTAACTTGGTTCTAAGTATGAGTGGCTTACTTTGAGTCGTAAGGATAGGGTACAGGTGGTATAGTGAAGTCGTGTGTTATCCAGTGTTAACCCCATTTTGATACTATCCTGGATACAACTTAGGGGTACTAGTCATATGGTATGGGCATGAGTTGGGCAAGGGAGTTGTATGGTAGAAAGTATATGGGTGTCTAACCTTCTAATTTGGGTACAACTGGATGGTACCAGTCGTATGATATGGGTACAAGTGAGGGGTCCAAACCATACCCTCCTGTGGTGATTTTTATAGTTTAAGTTAGGGGTATTGTTGATATTTCCCCTCTTAACCTCTTTTGACCCCATGACTTAAAACACTTTTGGGACTTTATTTACTATATTATTCTCAATCAAAAACACTTTAAACACTCTCAAATCTCTCTCAAACTTTTGGTTCAAGAAAAGTCTAGGGTTTTCTCAATGTGATTCAATTTGGGGCTTTCAAGAATAAATATCTCCATCTCCTTTGGTATTTAAGGCATGTTACTCCTCCCTCATTGTTAGTTCAACAAAAAAGATATTTTAGTTAATGGTTTTCATGGCATAATTGTGGTTTTGTGTTTATTTTGAAATATATGTTGGAGGTTTTGGTTACTAATAGTAGGATAATGTTTCCTATGTTCTATATATGGTTTTTCCTATTATAATGTCAATTTAAACATGTGGTTCCATGGGAATGGTTAATTGGTTCTTGATTTTGGTTTTGGAAATTATATGTTCTGAACATATTTGTTAAAATGCCTATGAGAATGGTTTTGTCGCATAGTTTAACTTTTATTGAAACCTTTGCATTTCATAATATGGCAATGGAACTTAAATAGGTTTGGTTTGTTTTAAATGGTTTGGAAAGGCTTTGGTATCCATGGTTTGGTTTTAAAAACCTTATGGGATACACAGTTATGAAGTATATGTTGGGGGTTTTGGTTACTAATGGTTGGATAATATTTTCCCATGTTCCAATTATGGGTTTTCAGGTTATAATGTTGGTTTAAACATGTGGTTGAATGGGAATGGTTAATTGGTTCATGATTTTGGTTATGGAAACTATATGTCCTCAACATGTTTGTGAAAATGCCTATTAGAATAGGTTTTTCACATAGGTTGACTTTTATTGAAATCTTTGTATTTCATAATATGTCATGGAACTTAAATTGGTTTGGTTGGTTTTGAATGGTTTGCAAAGGACTTGGTGGCCATGTCCTTGGTTTTAAAAACCTTGTGGGGTACACAGGAATCCCCCAAGTGATCTTTATAATAGAGTACATGGGTTACATGGGAATCCCCTAAGTGTTGGCTAATGACATTACTTGCAAGCTATAACCGGTATGATGATACCATATCATAATGCCTTGGTAATTAACTCTTGGAATTGGTGGTTTGGTTATGTGCTAACGGTTTTAATTTGGCAATAATGGCGGGGTATGATAGCTTAACATGAAGGTGTGAGTCTGATGGACGGACATTGGAAACTCATATTTGACAAAATGAATATTGGTCATGGTGACCCTATACTTGTGTGGTACATGGGAATCCCCTAAGTTATACTTATATATATGTATCATAGAGGGGGAAGGGTACACAGGAATCCTCAACCCCTATGATATCTCAAATTTGTCCAGCTACACGTATTGGGGCCTATTCAGAGGGTAATAGTGGACCCATATTGCCCGTGGATGGTTTTAGGATGGTTAAGCTATACAACCTAGGTTAAAATTTTATATGCATGCTAAGCTCGGTTCCCTTTCCCGACATAAAATATATATACATGTATGAATGTGATTGTACTTAGTTTCTTACTTGGTTTTAAATATTGGAATTATTTTATCCTTATTCCTGAGTACACGCAAGTATTCACCCTCTAACCCATCTTTGGGTTTCGTATCCCCACGTGATGCAGGAATCGTCCATACCACTCCTCCTAATCAGTGACTTAGATTTGGGGATAACTTTGTGTTGGATTGAAGTGGTGAGCTTTCATAATCCGAAAGACTCCATTTCAAGTTATGGACTTCTCTACATATGTTTGTTATTTGTTAGAATTTGGTTTTTGGCTATGTTCGGGGGCATGTCCTGACTCGATATTATTTTAATTTTGGATAGAGGATTTATAAGACTACTTTAGGATGGCATGGGCTGTGTCGAAATTGGTTTTAACCTTGGCATTAGTATTAGTATTGGGGCTGACACCATTTGAATGTATTTAATTTATGATTGTTCCATCTTGGTATATGTACGAAATTCATCCGATATAGGATGTAGGGTGATTATGGTTGGGCATTTGGGGTGGTTTCTAATCCCAGTTGGGCTTGAGGCACCCGACATAACTAGGCCCTGGTTCGAGTCGTGTTAGATTGTTATCAAAGTACCATGTTCAAGGCTAGTTGTTAGTCCATATGGCGGGGCTCTAATACCAATCTGACATAACCCAAACTTGGTGGCGACAACTTCAGGTGATAAGGCACACTCATAAGGGAGAGGTTACAAGGCATTTAGGGATATTTCTCTCTCTTGTGTTGTGTTCTTAAGCTGTAGAGTCTGAGTCATTAATTCTTCTCTAATTCTTGTTTGTTCACTTTTCGGGCCATGACTCAACAATTTGAAGCTCCCACAAACTCCTTCATCCTAACTGGGGATAATGTTGATGGGATATGCTCTACTCATGGGATACATACGTGGTGTGGGGGCCCAATTCCGGATTGTTCTAGTGTTCCCCCAGTTCCTTCTAGTCTATCTCAAACTCTTCAGGATGATATAATGAATGCCAAGTTTCTTCAGTTTATTCCTATGTTAGCATAATTGTTAGTTATATAGCCTGAGCATGGGGTTCCTGTTACTCTATCTTCTGAGGCCACAAAGTTGGCGAGTTTATGAGATTGACCTCTCTGACCTTTACTACTGTTAAGGTGGATGGGTATCGTTAGGTTTTTCTCGATTAGATAGAAAAGATCTTTCGTGTTATGCATGCCACGAATATGGAAGGCGTAGAGTTTGCCGCCTACCAGCTGAAAGATGTGGTATACCAATAGTATGAGGAATGGGATTAGGAAAGGGGTGATGATGTTGAGTCATCTCCGTGGGAAGATTTTTCTAGTATTTTTTTGGACAGCTTCTTTCCTTAGGAGTTAAGGAAAACAAAAAATGAAGAGTTTGTTAATCTGAAGCAGGGTAAGATGTTATTCAAGGAGTATGCCTTGAAGTTTCACCAATTATCGTAGTATACTTCAAAGTTGATTTCTGGTATGAGGGTGAGGATGAGGAAGTTTTCTTTTGGATTATCTTATGAGTTGATCCTTGAAAGTTAAGTAGCCTTGTTGATCAAGGACATGGATATCCCTAGGTTGGTGGTATACATGCAGCAAGTATAGGAAGAAAAGAATAAGTAGGTTGAGATAGTAGAGAGGTAGGGAAAAAACTTAAGGTTCTTTGAGTAGGGTGGTAGCCAACAACAAAGGGGTAGGGATGGTGGTAAATGGAGCAAGAAGAAATAGGGAAACTTGGGGTCTTATTCGATAGCTAGTTCTCCCTTTCTGAAGCCATCGAGTGATAATCGTTACCATCATTGCGATAACTTCACGGCACAGGGCACCCAATATCAGGTTAGTGAGGTCAGTAAGCTCTATTATATCCTCCTTGCTGATTTTGTGGTCGATTGTATTGGGGTTTCTATGATGAGGGAAGGGATAATCTCTTCAACTATGGTTAGCCAGGGCATATTTTGAAATTATCCTATTGGTAAGGTTGCCTCTGGGGCAAACTAGGTTCCTATTTCCTCTTCTTCATCTCTATCACCAAAGGTTGAACCATCTGGCCCCGACACTAGTCGAAACTTTCTTTATGCTCTCACTACTCATTAGGAGTCTGAGGCATCACTTGATGTCATGACTGGTATGTTGAAACTCTTTTCTCGTGATGTGTACTATTTACTTAATTAGGGCTCTACTCTATCTTTTGTGACCCTATTTGTGACATGCATTTTGGTTTTGGTCTAGAGCGTGTTTCGGACTTTTTTTCTATTTCTACCCCGGTAGGTAACTCTGTGATTGCTAGAAGAGTCTATAGGGAGTGTGTGGTATCTATTGGCGGTAAAGAAATGTTGGTGTATCTGTTTGAATTAGATATGATGGATTTTGATGTCATATTAGGGATAGATTAGTTGCACTCGTGCTATGTGTCTCTAGACTGTCGGACCATAAGGTTATCTTCAATTTCCCTAATTAGTTGGTTATTGAGTGGGAGGGTGATTCCCTAGCTCCTAAGGGGTAGTTTATATCAAATCTTAAAGCTCAGAGGTTGATCTATAAGGGGTGTCTCTATTATCTAGTCTGGGTTAAAGATTCTAACTCGGAGGGTCCTTTGCATCCGTCCATGTGGTAAATGAATTTCCTAAGGTATTCTATGATGAACTTTCTGGTGTTCTTCCTAATAGGGAGATTGAGTTTGGGATTGATCTTATTCTGGACACTCATCCAATTTCTATTCCTTCATATAAAATGGCTTTGACTGAGTTGAAAGAGCTTAAAGAGCAATTAAAGGATCTTTTAGATAAGGGTTTCATCCATCCTAGTATGTATTCATGGGGTGCACTTGTGTTATTCTTGCGTGAAAAGGATAGTTCCCTTCGGATGTGTATTGATTACCAGCAGTTGAATAAGGTGATGGTAAAGAATAAGTATCCCCTTCCATGAATAAATGATTTGTTTGATCGGTTGTAGGGTGCTAAGCATTTCTCTAAGATTGATCTTCGATCGGGTATCATCAATTAAAGATTAGGGAGGAGGATATTCCTAAGACTGCATTCCATACTCGATATGGGCATTATGATTTTTTGGTTGTCTTTTGGGTTGATCAATACCCCAATGATATTCATGGATTTGATGAATAGGGTCTTTCATTAGTTTTTGACTTGTACGTCATTGTGTTCATAGAAAATATTTAGGTGTACTTTAAGAGTGAGGTGGATTATGTCGATCTCCTCTGTTTGGTGTTGCAGACCTTTAAAGAGCAGTATTGTATGCCAAGTTTTGAAATGTAAATTCTGGTTGAACTCTGTCACTTTTTTGGGTCATATCATTTCTAGTAAAGGGCTTATGGTATATCCACAGAAGGTTGCGATGGTTATGTAGTGGCCTAGACCCACGACTCCAGCCGAAATTTTGAAATTCTTAGGTTTAGCTGGTTACTACAGGATGTTCATAGAGAGGTTTTCTTCTATAGCTTCCTCATTGACTAAGTTGACTCAGAAGATGGTAAATTTCTTATGGTGTGATGCTCGTGAGAGTAGTTTCGAGAAGCTGAACGATAAAATAATTTCGGCATTAGTTTTGACTTTGCCTGAAGGAACAAATAAGTTTGTAGTTTATTGTGATGCATCCCATGTGGGGCTTGGGTGCATTCTGATGCATCATAGTAAGGTGATAACTTATGCCTCTAGGAAGTTAAAGGTACATGAGAGGAATTATCCTACTCATAATTTGGAATTGATTGATGTGGTGTTCGTGTTAAAAATCTGGCGTCACTATTTATATGGGATTGATGTGGAATCTTTTCTGATCAAAAGATCCTGAAGTATGTGTTTACTCAGAAAGAGATTAACCTCAGGCAAAAGAGATGGCTTAAGCTGCTCAAGGATTATGACATGAGTCTTCACTACCATCCAGGTAAAGTTAATATAGTTGTTAATGCTCTTAGCAGGTTATCCATAGGGAGTCTAGCTCATGTGGATAAGGAGAAGCAAGAGTTGGTAAAGGACATTCACCGTTTGGCTAACCTTGGAGTTCGTCTCTTGGACTCTGAGAATGGTGTTGTGTTCATTTAGAAATTGGCACAATCTTCTCTTGGTGCTAAAATTAAAGAGAAGCAAGTGGTAGATCCTATGTTGATGAGGATCAAGGGTGATGTTGGTGGGAGGAAGGTGATGGCCTTTGAGATTTATGGTGATGGTACTTTGCGGTACCAAGGGAGATTATACGTTCCTAATATCGATGGGTTGTGAGAAAGGATCTTGGCTAAGGCGCATGAGTCGCACTATGTTGTTTATCTCAGTTCGATGAAAATGTATCATGACCATAAAGATATGTATTGGTGGAACAATATGAAGAAGGATGTGGCTAATTTTATAGCTAAGTGCATGGTGAATCATCAAGTGAAGGTTGAGCACATGAGGCCCAGAGATTTGTATCAAGAATTAAGTTTCCCAAAGAGAAGTGGGAAGTGATCAATATGGATTTTGTTACCGATCTTCCTCGGTCTCAAAATCAATTTGATTCAGTTTGGGTTATCGTGGATAGGATGATGAAGTTCATTCGCTTTTTGCTGTGTGAGGACTAACTTCTCGATGGAGGAATATACAAGGTTGTATCTTCATGAGATTGTGAAGTTTCATGGGGTATCCGATTCTATCATTTTGGATCGCAGTATGAAATTTTATCTCACTTTTGGTAGTCATTTCAGAAAGGGTTGGGGACTAAGGTTAGTCTGAGTACTGCTTTCTATCCAAAGTCAGATGACAAGCAGCGAGAATAATTTAGTCATTGAAGGATATGCTTTATGCTTGCGTTATTGACTATGGTGGTAGTTGGGTTGAGCATTTACCTCATATAGAGTTTACTTACAATAATAGCTACCACTCTAGCATTGGGATGGCTCCATTTGAAGCATTGTATGGTAGGATATGTAGATCTCCTATTAGGTTGTTTGAGATTGGTAAGGCAAATATGTCATGGAGAAGGTGAAGGTGATTTGATATAGGCTTAAGGCTGTCCAAAGTCGCCAAATGTCCTATGCGGATATGAGGAAAAGAGAGTTAGAGTTTGACATTGGGGATAAGGTATTCTTAAAGGTGTCTCCCATGAAGGAAGTAATCCGGTTTGCTAAAAAGGGGAAACTCAATCCCCAGTATATTGGTTCGTACTCAATTTTGAGAAGGGTTGGTAATGTTTCGTATGAGTTGGAGTTTCCTTCTAGTTAGAGCTCCATTTATCTGGTGTTCTATTTTTCTAGGTTGAGGAGGTGTATAGTGATCCACCTCAAATGGTGCCTATCAAGGATATTGGTATTTTGGATTACTTGTCTTATGAGGAGGTCTCGATTGAGATCTTAGATCGATAGGTTCATCAGTTGTGAACTATGGATGTAGCTTCGATCAAGGTTCTAGGAGGAACCACAAGGTTGAACAGGCTACATGGGAAACAGAAGAGGACATAAAGTCGAAGTATCCATTCTTATTTTCTGCTCTAGAAATTTATGCGAAAGGTATGTGTTCTTCATCATACTTTTGTTTTCAAACTTTGTCAAAGAAAATATTGACTTCCTTGCACCTTTATTTTCTAAGTTAGTTAAAGGCCAGAGTCGAGGTGTTGAGGTGTAAATCGTGCTTGTACTGACTTGTTCTATCATTCGAGGATGAATGATCCAAGTGGGGGAGAATTGGAACAACATAGGTTTTGGTCCTTGGAAATTTCCTGAGTTTTAAGCCTTCTTTGTACCATACGACTCACCATACGAGTTGTATGGTGAGGGTACGCATCAGGTGATCCATCTCGTAAGATGTCCAGTGCTTGGTGGTCAAGTTTCTATTATTGGTATGGTTTGGTAGTATAGGTCATATGGTTGGTGATGGGTCATTAGGTTAATCCTTTACTTAATCTGAAACTTAGTAATTTGACTTGTCTATGAGTATGAGTGGCTCACTATAAGCCGTAATAATAGGGTACGACTAGTATAGTGAAGTCATATGTTGTCTAGTATCAACCCTTTTTTTATTCTGTCCTAGATATGAATTAGGGGTACTAGTCGTATGGCATGGGTACGAGTTGGGCAAGGGAATTGTATGATGGACAATATGTTGGTGTCCAACCTTCTGATTTGGGTACGACTGAATAGTACCAGTCGTATGATGTGGGTATGAGTGAGGGGTCCAAACTGTGCCCTTATGCGGTGATTTTTATAGTTTAAGTTGGGGGTATTTCGTACATTTCCCCTCTTAACCTCTTTTTACCCCACGACTTAAAACAATATTAGGACTTCATTTACCCTATTATTCTCACTAAAAAATACTTTAAACATTCTCAAATCTCTCTCAAGCATTTGGTTCAAGAAAAGGTTAGGATTTTCTCAAGGTGATTTAATTAGGGGCTTTCAAGAGTAAATCTCTCTGTCTCCTTTGGTATCTAAGGCAGGTTACTCTTCCCTCATTCTTAGTTCAAATAAAACAATGTTTTACTTAATGGTTTTCATGGCATAATTGTGGGTTTGTGTTGGTTTTGAAATATATGTTGGGGGTTTTGGTTACTAATGGTTGGATAATGTTTTCCCATGTTCTATTTATGTTTTTTCATGTTATAATATTGGTTTAAACATGTGGTTGAATGGGAATGGTTAATTGGTTCTTTATTTTTGTTTTAGAAACTGTATGCCATCAACATGTTTGTTAAAATGCCTATGAGAATGGTTTTGTCACATAGTTTGACTTTTATTGAAATCTTTGCATTTCATAATATGGTAATGGAACTTAAATTGGTTTGGTTGGTTTAAAATTATTTGGAAAGGCCTTGGTGGCAATGGCTTTAGTTTTAAAAACCTTGCGGGGTACACGGGGATCCCCCAAGTGATCCTTATAATGGAGTCCATGGGGTAAATGGGAATCCTTTAAGTGTTGGTTAATGATATTTTTATCAAGCTATAGTCGGTATGACGATACCACTTCATAATGCCTTGGTAATTAACTCTTGGACGTGGTGGTTTGGTTATGAACTAAAGGTTTTAATTGGGAAATAATGGCGGGGTGTGATAGCTGATCGTAAAGGAGTGAGTTCGATGGACGGACACTGAAAACTCATGTTTACTGACATGAGGGTTGGTCATGGTGACCATATACTTGTCGGGTACACAAGAATCCCCTAAGTTATACTTGAATATATGTATCATAGAGAGAGAAGGGTACACGGGAATCCCTGACCCCTATAATATCTCTAATTCGTGTAGCTACACGCATTGGGGCCCATTCAGGGGGTAAAACTAAACCCATATAGCCCATGGGTGGTTTTAGGACTGTCAAGCTACACATCCCAGGTTAAGATTTTAAATGCGTGCTAAACCTGGTTCCCTTTGCTGCCATGGAATATATATACATGTATGAATGTGGTTGCACTTGGTTTCTTACTTGGTTTTAAATGTTAGCATTAGTTTATCCTTATTCCTGAGTACATGCTAATGTTCACCCACTAACCCGTCTTCAGGCGCTGTATCCCCACACGATGTAAGAACTAGCCATACTACTCCTCTTTCTCAATGACTTGACTTTGGGGACAACTTTCTGTCGGATTGAAGTGGTGAGATTCCATACTCCGGAAGACTCCATTCTATGTAAGGGACTTTTCTACATACTTTTGTTATTTCTTAGACTTTGGTTTTGGGCTATGGTCAGGGGCATGTCCAGACCGAATATTGTTTTAATTTTGGATAGAGG
This sequence comes from Capsicum annuum, assembly GCF_002878395.1. Taxonomy (NCBI): domain Eukaryota; kingdom Viridiplantae; phylum Streptophyta; class Magnoliopsida; order Solanales; family Solanaceae; genus Capsicum; species Capsicum annuum. The sequence goes on along the minus strand of NC_061113.1, from coordinate 137,341,238 downwards.
CTTTGTGAGACTACTTTGGGTTGGCTTGGGTGGTGTCGGTATTGGTGTTAGCCTTGGCATTGGTATTGGCATTGGTATTGGGGATGACACCATTTGAATATATTTGATTTATGATTGTTCCATCTTGGTATATGTATGAAATTCATCCGACATAGGGTGTAGGGAGGTTACGATTGGGCATTACGGGTGGCCTCCGGTCTCAGTTGGGATTGAGGAACCCAATACGACTAGGCCTTGGTTCGGGTTGTGTCAGTTCCCGTGGTTTTGGTACTCATACTACACTTCTATTTCTTTTTGGTGAAAATTCGAGTTCCAGTTGCCGCCGCTGATTCAACAATCGTGCTATGGTTGATTCAGAGATAGGGCGAGCTCTTGGAGTCGGAGTTGCCCCATTTTCTTCTATCAAACTTTTGTCTAGCCTTTACTTTTGTTATAGGATTGTATTAACTATTCTAGAACTTGGGTTACATTTATTGTTGCTCTTGTACTAGCTCTACCAAGCCATGGGACAATTTTCTATATATGACTATCTTTAGACTATTCTATTGATTTGCTTGTTTCTATCTTTATCATTTGTTTTCTCTTTTTTGAGGCATTTCCACTAAATTAGCCTATTGCCAATAGCTTTGAGCTAAGGTTCGGCTTACCTACTTGTGGGATAGAATAGCTGCCATTATGACTCGTAAATCAGGTAGTGATAATGTGCCGAAGTGAATCCTACTTTAATATGGACTTGGCAAAAATCTTCATGGCCATAGAAAACCCACTCCTCTTAGGAGTCCAATTATTGCAATCCCACATCTATTAGAACTTTGCAATAATTGCCATCTTTGGACTTCTTCTAATTGAACTAGTGGTCAATCACCTTTTTCTTCTAGAATTATAACACCAAAGTAACCTCAATTAGGAGTAAACCACCCACATTATATGTCTATAAATAGGGAGCTTTTAGTTATTTTTTTTATCAATTAAAGTATTGCAATCCACATCAAGGAAGCATAATGCTAGGTAATTATTTTCTTCACCTATTATTTTTGTCATTTGTCCAGCCCAACATGTTAGTGGTAGAAAATTCATATCAAATTATAGGAATGTCAAAACCATAAACGGTTTGATATGCAGAAACTAGACTTTGAGATCTACAACATATCCAAAATTCAGCCTTAAATCGTTCAATAAAATTCTAGAAACCTCTTTGAAGTTAGCCTTAAATTTTATCATGCTGAAAATTTTGGTTCTATGTGTCTTTACTAAAACTTTCATATCTTGAGGTAGGAATGACGAAATCTCAGGCCACTTGATTTTTATAAACCTAGAAACAAAGATCTATAATATATTCGGAATTCATGATTTTATTCCAAGATCTTTTCAGATGTTATCCCAAAATCGACATTGGATTTTGATTTACCAACCATTTCAGATTTGCGCGATGATACCAAAGAAATTATCTCTCAAGTTGGAGTATCGAAATCATTGTCTCCTTGATTCTATAGATACCAGAAACATGCATATATAACATATCCAAAATTTGAAATTTAACACCTCTTGGGTCATTATATATATTTTTTAAGTCGATCCTAAATTCTGTTCAATAGATAATTCTAGATTCGTATCGTCTCACCAAATAATTTATATTCTTGATGTGGGACCGTTATCAAAGGGTGTTTTGATTACTGTAAACCATATTTTAAGGGCTTCATTCTCACCAAAACATCTTGTCTCAATCCAAATTGGTGATCTATGACTTTCAAGTTCGAAATGTACTGATAGGTAACAAACTCTCTTCTATTTGTGTTTTCTTTGTGTTGTCCTTCCCTTTTTCTTTTTATAGAAAGCTTCAAAGGATCCTACATGAAGATGGAAATCTTACAGCATAAAGGGTTGTATATTCATCTCCACCTAAGAAAATGTAATTTTAATGGTAATCTTACGGCGCATAGGAATTTTTATTCGTCCCCTTCCTAAGAAAGGTAATTTTATTTGTAATTTTACGGTGCATAGGGATGGACACTCGTCCCCATCCTAAGAAAGGTAATTTTATTGGTAATATTATGGCGCACCAAGATGGATACTCATCTCTTCCCTAATAAAGGTAATTTTATTGGTAAGCTTACGGTTCATAGAGACGAATACTCATCTCCACTCTAAGAATGATAAACTCAAGAAGGTTTGAAGGATTGAAAGACTTCAACTAATTGACATAGAGCATCTGATGACTCTATCTTTCAAACATGGAAGTCTTTAATATATCAGATTTGAAAACTTCAACTTGAAGAGTTATTGAATTTGAAGACTTCAACTTATAGACATAAAGCATCTGAGGACTTCAACTTTCAGACTTTGAAGGCTTCAATATGTTAGATTTGAAAACTTCAACGTGAAGACTTAATAAATTTGAAGACTTCAACTTATAGATTTAGAGCATATGAAGACTTCAACTCACAAAATCATGCAAACTTTTAGGCTTTAATATAGTGAATTTGAGATCTCCAACATGAAACGTATTGAATTTAAAGACTTCAACTTATAGACATAGATCATATAATGACTTTAGCTATCAGCCTTTGAAGGATTTGATGTGGCATCTTTCAAGATTCCAACTTGAAGACTTAGTGAATTTGAAGACTTTAACTTATATTAAAATACTCATATTTCATAAATGTTTGTTCCCATGAGCCACCCATACTTGGTGCAGGTCTGAAGATTGATGAAACAAAAAATATATTGAACACTGACTTTTTAAGTTAGTAGGGACATATATTGTTTTACACTCATACAACTGAACTTATAAAGAAATTTCAAGTGCCTACGTACCTCAGTTAAAAGGATTAAGCCATAACGCAGTTCTGGGTGAGTGTTTATTTATATGTCTATAATTTTGTGTCCTAACTTTTGCCTAGGTCACCTATATTGAGGTTTTCAACCTAGCTAACCTTTTTTATGAGCCGTACACAGTCTATACTCTTGTAGTCCAGGAGTGGACATGCATTTTTCACTCGTGCTTTAAATAGTGTCATCTTCCTTCAAGGATAGTATTTCTTCAAGAACTTGACATTAATCGGACCAATTTTCACATCAAATACATCGACAATCTTGTAAGTACCATTTGAATATGCCTCTTGTACGACATATGGTCCATCCCACTTCAGGCTGAATTTGGCCCTAAACTTACGAGAAGTAATAATGGTTCTTCTTAATGTAAGGACTTGGTCTCTAATTTAAAAGTTTTTCAAGCAAACTCTTTTGTTGAAAGCACAAGATAGACGAGCATAGTAACATTCAAGATTTTGTTTAGCTTCTAGCCTCTTCTCATCAAAATCTTCCAACACCGCAAGACGCAACTTAGCATTTTTTTCTTTGGTGAGCCCTTCTTGTATAGCCAATCTTGAAGAAGATATTTGATGCTCAGGTGGTAGGAGTACTTTAACTCCAAAAGCAAGTGAGTATGGGGTTTCTTGTGTCGGTGTGTCGTAAGTTTTCCTATATGCATACAAAGCTTCTTCCATTCGTTCATTCAAGTCTCGTTTAAATTTGGAGGCAGCTTTCTTTAATAGGTTGCATAAAGTCTTAGAAGATTTATGTGCTTGAAACCAAAGAAATCACAAATCTTGTTCATCAGCTTGTTATAAAATGTCTTTCCATTATCAATTATTATGTACTGAGGCATTCCAAAGTGGTAGAGGATATTCACTCTGATGAAGTTTGCAACATTCTCTTTCTTTACTTCTGTAAGAGCAACAACCTTGGCCCTTTTTAGAAGTAATTTGTCATGGACAAGATATACAAGTGTCCATTAGAAGATTTTAGCGGTGTTCAAATAACATCCATTCCCCAAGCGTTGAATGATGCTATAGTTGGGGGTAATACTTTAGGAGGTTGATGTATGAAATTTGCATGAAATTGGAAAACTTTGCATCTTTTTGCATAGTCCAAGTAATATTTCACCATCATTGGCCAATAATACCCATCCTTTTAATGTGAAAATAATGCTTCATCCAAGAATAATGAGATCTACGAACTCCTAATTATGCATCTTGCACATCTTGGACTTCTTATTCCTCTCCTAAACATCATAAGAGTAATCCTTCAAATGATCTTCTATATAGTGTGTCTTTATAGTAAAGGAAGAAAGGTGCACAATGATGAATGCTAGTCCTTCTCCTATGATCCTCTAGAAATATCCCATAACATAAGTAGTTAATGATAGGTTGTCGCCAATCTTTCTTTACGACTTCAGACAGAGCGATGAGGTGCTCAACCTTATTTTCTACATCTTTATCCCTATTTGATGGTGGTGCAACCCATTATTGGTCGATAGTAACTCATGTATTATTTAGAAGAGTTAGGGTTAAGGCCAAATGATGTCGCTAAAAGATACGCCTCCAAATAAGGCTAAAGCGGTTGATGCAAAATATTGTAAACCAACTCGGGTTGGGGTCGAACCCACAAGGAATACGTGAATTATCTATCTAGTTTGCTTAAGTCAACAGGAAGTACTGGAAAATAATAGGGGTTTGTAACTGTGATCTTGAACAAGTCGCAAAACTTAACTTTGGTTGTAATCAATCAGAAATGAACACTAGGACTATGCTCCCTTGGCTGCTCAATTCAATAGGCTTATCGTGCTTTCTTGAACCAACCTAATATCTTGTATGCAAAATCTGATAAGTTATGTACTATCAACTATCTTTTGGACTCATTTCTGAGTTTCACCTTTTACCTTTTGAGTCTCAAGATGTCACCTTACTAACCCTTATCCTAGATCCTAGTTAACTATTACCTTTTGAGTCTCAAGTTATTAGATGAAAGATAACCATCTTAGGTAGATGATACTAATTATCCTAGATCAATAATTAATCTTCAAATTACTATTGTGATTTTTTTTTCTAATCTCTGCCCCTCTTGGGAAGTAAGTACTAATATACTAAATGGTATCCTAACATTTACAAGTGCTAAGAAATCTATTAAACTAAGGAAAACATAATACATACAAGAATATCAGTTAAGAACAACTTCACACTTCCCTTACACCATCAATAAGTCAGGGTTCCACAACCCTAGCTATGGGATTTGGCTGCTTATTATTTGAAATGATCAATGGAATTCATGATTGAAAGCATTAAATAATATCACAATGATCATTGAATAAAAACCCAAAGTTTAAAATTGAATTATTAACCAATATCAAGAACAAAGTAATTCTAAGATCAAAATCAAATCCTGGAATCAAATATATGTTTGTAAGTATGAAAAGTTCGTAAACTAACTATAAAATGTCAAAAGTGTATATATATATATTACAAGGAAACCCTAGGAAACCATTCTCAAACAAAAGAGGAAAATCAAGGTCGGTGGCCACTTACTGGACCACCTACGGGCCGTAGGTGACCCTTATGGACCGTAGGTGGTCCCATGTAGCTTTCCTGGTCCTCAAAGTACTGAAGAAAATCTTTGAACTCTAATCTTTTGAGATAAATTATGACACCTACGGACCATAGGTGGAAGCTATGGGCTGTAGGGGCCCTCCATAAGTGGCAATGTCTTATTTTTCAACTCCTGAGTCTTTGAATCTCATTTTATGACACCTACTTTGGCACCAACGTGCAATAAGTACCTACAGGTTGTAGGTGCACATTTTAGTGGTCCAAAACTTTAACTTTCACTCTTTTTCACCAGAATAGTTCCAAAATCCGATTTCCTACAAACATAACACAAAATATATCATATCAAATAAAAAACCTAAGTAACTTGCATATTTTCATCGTTTTAAGCGTCGACAGTTCTATAAAACCATAACACATCACCAAAGCAGCTAGGTCATTAAATTTTTTATTTTATTTTCTTGTCACATGCTGGAGGGTCACTTCTCCAAGCCATCCCATTAAATTTTGAGCATAATCATGATATGGGTGTAGATCAGGCTTTCTAACTTCATAGCTTCCCAAGAGCTACTTGATCACCAATTAAGAGTCATCAAAGACTTGTAATTTTAGTTGCTTCATATTGACTGCCATCTTAATTCCTAGTATTAATTATTGATATTCAACAACATTATTGGAGCAACAGTTTGTCAAAGTAAAAGAGTATGGGATGACCTCTCCTTGTTGAGTGACAAACACTACAGTAGCACCAGCTCCACCTTGAAGTACGGCACCATCATAGTATATATTCCATGTGGGTCTGGTTTTAATAACCATTGTATCTTTATAAGGAAGTTTATTGATCAATTTTTAATCATCAGTTATCGGGTGCTATATCAATAAGTCCTCCAATGCTTATTCTTTTACAATATTTTAGGGAATGTACACGATCTCAAACTATTGAAACTAAAGGTACCACCTTGAAAGTCGATTACGAAGGACTGGTTTTGATATCACAAACTTGATGGGATTTTCCCTAGACACAAGACGGATGACATGAGCTTAAAAGTAGTGTTTCATTTCTTGGATTTAGAAGACCAACGCTAAACACAAATTTTCAATCAGAGAATAATTTAGCTTCTTTGGTGTCATCATTCTGCTAAGATAGTAAAACAAATTTTCTTTTCTTTCACTATTTTCTTGGGCTAGTAGTGCTCCAACTGACCTTTCTTATGCCGCGATATAGAATATCAATGGTTTTCTAGGTATAGGTACCTCAAGAACTGGAGGCTTCATCAAGTATGATTTAGTACTTTTAAAGATCTTATTATAATCTTGGTCCTATTCGAAAGGAGTATCCTTCTTCATGAGATGGCTAAATGGTTGACACTTCCCGGCAAGGTTTGAGATGAACATCCTAAAATATACTAGCCTCCCTTGAGAGCTTTTTAACTCATAAATATTTTGAGGTTCGAACATATTCAAAATTGCATCTTCCTTAGTCTTATCAATTTTAATTCCTCGGTATCATACAATAAAGCCAAGAAACTTTCCTGAAGTAAGTTTGAATGCACATTTCAAAGGATTCATCCTAAGTTGATATCTTTGAAGCAACTCGAATACCATTCTTAGGTCTTTCAAGTAGTCATCCTTGTTTTTTGACTTCACTACTAAGTAATCCACATAGTATTCAATATTTTTATGGAGTAGGCCATCAAAAATATTTTGCATAGCCATTTGATAAGTTGCACCAACATTCTTCATACTGAAAGGCACCACCTTATAGTAGTAAATGCCTTTGGGCATATGAAATGCAGTGCCCTATTTATTCTTTAGTGCCATGTAGATTTGGTTATTGCTGGATGAACCATCCATGAATGACATCACCTTATAACCAGTAGTATTATCAATCATTAACTTAGGAATGGGAATTGGAAAATCATCCTTAGGGCAGCCACTGTTGAGATCCCTAAAGTCGACAAAAACTTAAATTTGTCCATTTTTCTTCCTTATAAGAAAAACACTTGAAATACACATGGGGTATTAAGCTTCATGAATAATGACAACTTTGATGAGTTTGTTAACCTCATTTTAATCGATGGAACCAACTTTGGACTAAAGCATCTTTGGGCTTGCTTAATAGGACGAGCACCATTCTTGAATGCCAATAGATAGACTGCTACTTTTGGATCTAATCCAGACATCTCCTTATAACTCAAAGTACAGAAATTTCAATAATCTTTAAGTATGTCCATATAAGCGGTTTCTTAATCCATTTCTAGAAAATCTCTCAAGTAAGTTGGTATTAGGTCTTCATCAATGCCATGATTAACTTTTTTTAAGCGATCTGTTGTGTCCTTCACTCCTTTTTCAAGTTTCAAAAGAGTATCTCCAGGATCCTCATCATCTTAAGGATCATCATCGTTGATAGATATGTGAAAACACCAGGAAATATCTTCTGACTCTTCATCAACCTTCATTTGAGATGAGGCACAATTCTCTCTTTGTGTTGTAACATGATATCAAAAGCTTACACTTTCTTCATCTTCCTTACATTTCTTGGTATAAAACATGGTATGAGTCTTTGATTTTAGCACCTTCTTTCTTGAAACAACCAGTTTTGTCAATCACCTAATTCTAGAAGGAATCAGACTTTGGAAATCCTTCTGAATTCTAGGTAAACAGTAAATTATCGTGCTTTAACAACTTATCCAATGCTTGTTGCTTTTCTTCTTATTTATTAGACCCAACCTCTCAAACACAAATATTATTATGGTTTATTATCCAATTTGATAAAAAATAGAAGGTTTTTTATATGAAGAAGTGGACTCCTCTTCTATGGTGATATGGTTGCTAACCGCTCTTCTTATGGAGATGCAAACTGGAGGAGATGGAATGTGCCCAAGGCCTTCATGTTCCTACCTTGTTTTATTTTATAATAGAAGATTTTCCATTCTTGATGGTTCATTAGGATTGTATCTATCCTTTATAAATAACTTGTAAGCATTTGGATCAAAGCCTTCTTTTGTATGCTTCACAGGTAGTATCATATCTTATGGTAGATTTTGGGACACAAATTCTCCAAGTGCTTTAAGGATGAGTCTATTTTGTCAATATACTTGACAGGTAAAGTTAGCCCTTTTAGTACATTATTTTAGGAATCGGATGCATGATTTTTCTCTTACTTTACCTTTGGCGTAGCAGAGAATAGGAGTTGCCTTTTTTTGTGGATGCGATATTTTTTTTTCGAAGTGGAGAGAGGCTTCTTAGTGGAGACTTTTTTGATATCCACAATGACCTTTTTAGATGCAAGATCATCACACTTGGTATTTGGGATATAATAAATCCTTTTCGCATTCACAACATAATTCTTCAAGTAAAATTTTGCATTGACAAAGTTTGACTCAGCTTTTGTGAATGGCTTATCATCGACAGCTATTTTTATTTCCACTCCACCTTCGAGATACTTCAAGCATTGATAATAAGAGAATGAGATAATTTTGTTCTCATGCACCCAAGTCCTACCAAGCAATATGTTGTATAAATTCTTTGAATCAATCACATGCATCAACACATTTGATCATAAATCATCCATACAAATCCCTAACTTTAATATATCTTATGGCTCTTTGACCCCTTGGTTGAAACCTTAGATCATCAAGTGACTTTCAATAAGTTCATCAGTAGTGATGCCAAGTTCCTTCTTTATGTGAATTGGCAGGATGTTGACTATAGATGTCTCATCTATCAAGGTTCAATTTACCCTGTTTCCTAGCACATGACCCAAAATATACAAGGATGGTTGTTGTCACGACCCGAACTAGGGCCTGGCCATGATGGGTATCTTAAGTCCCATATGGAATAGAGATTACCCATGCACCTAACCAAACCAAACACAGCATCCCCTAATGACGGATGAATTCCAAGCATATAACAAGATAACATGCATAAAGCTTAAAAAAATCAAAACAAGTCTATAAACAACGATCGATGATCGGCCAAACAACCGATTGGTGATGTCCAAGCTACACCTCCTCTAAAAAGATGATACAGTTGCTGCCAAATACAGTAACTAAACAATGGTGGGGGTCAAATACTAAGGGAATACATAGAATCATGGCTCTCAGCTATTGTAATCAATAGGCAGAACTGGAAAAATAAATGGAGGATTTTGAGTAGTAATATCGAACAAGTGTTGAGTATCAACTTTGATTATAATTAGTCATAAGTGAACACTATAATTATTTTTCCCCAGTCTTCTCAAATCCGTAGGCTTATCATTCTAGTTTGAACCAACCTGATACCTTGCATGATGAATCGATAAGTTATGTACCATCTATAGTCATTTGTATAAGCAAACAAATTTTACCCTTTGCCTTTTTAGATTCAAGATGTAGCCTTACTAATCATTATCTTAATCCCAGTTAACTATTACCTTTTGAGTCTCTAGTTATTAGATGAAAGCTAACCATCTTAGGTAGATAATACCTAGTAGCGTGGAACAATATTTAAACTCCAAATTACTGTTGTTGTCATTATCTTTTCCTAGTCATTACTCCTCTTTTAGTATAAGTAGTGATAATCTAGGAGGGATCCTAATGTTTACAACTGCTAGAATATCTATTAAATTAATGATAATACAATGTATACATGTGTATTAGTTCAGAACAACGATAGCACTTCCCCTACTTCGTCAATCTGCCAGGGTTTCTACAACCCTAGCTAAGGATTTTTAGCCGCTCATGCTTGTGAAATAATCAACAACATTCATGATTGAAATCATAAGATGAAATCACAATAATAAGAAGTAAAAACCAAAAATCGTAACCAAATTAATCAACCAAAGTCAATATAAGAGAATCCCAAGATTAAAATTCAATCTCAAAATAAAAATATTTCTGTAAGTATCAAGATTGTGTAGCCTCTACTAAAAAACACATAAGGGGTATTTATAGTACATGGGAAACCTTAAATCCAAAGCTTGAAGGAAATAGGAGTAAAAAGGGTCGGTGGCTACTTGTGGTCCCTACATGCACCCGGTCCTTGGGCCCATGTGGCACATACGGCCTGCAGGGTGGGCATATGTAGTGACCGCATGTGGCCGGACCAAAAAATCCTTCGAGTTAGTTCTCGGGATCTTGGACTTCTGGCACATGCTTTGGCCACATGCAGTCCACATGTGCTACATGGTCTCTGCATGTTGACTTAGCACGTGCCGAAAGTTATTTCTTCAGCTCTTCTTCAATTTTCGCACATGTTTTGATCACAAATAATCTGGAAAGTTTCCTGAACATCCATAATTGCTCCCATAAGTAGAAAAAATAACCTTTTTAAAATATATTTCACGAACTTAGTATCAACATGATTTCCTGCAAAACATACCCAAAAAACATCATATCTAACAAAAAAACCTTATAAACTTTCATATTTTCCTTGTTTTAAGTGTCGAAAGTGCTATTTTTCTATAGCACATCAACTCTCTAGATAGAATTTTTGGATGTCCTCAAGAAAAAAACACAACAAAACAAAACAAAACAAAACACGATGTGTAACTAGGCGAATCTAAGCTATTCAAGGCAGTTAGTCAACACTTTAAGCTCAAATCACAACACCCCATCTGATCTCACTTGTCAAAGACAACTGTATATAAAGATAAAGCACAAAAATGTAACACAATGGGATCAATTTAAGTTATATTAGCAACAAACAACCACTTATATGTACAAGTTACACTACCCAAAACATATAAATAGCTAGTAATATAACTCATTCACCCTCATAACAAAGAAGTTCCAAATCACTCATATGAAATAATGTATGTCAATGCAGGGAAAATCAAGAGAACACCCACTATCAGAAGAGAAGTTTCGATCAATGTGTATCAAATACAATAGGATTGCCCTAATTTTATTTACCTTAGTTTTCAGGCAGTCAAGTTAGGATCACTATAGGACTTTTCTTAACTTGTAATGTAGGCTTGGGGTCTGGTATGGTACATGTGGACATATAAAGTGACTAAGCCTCCTTGGCACTACACTAACCTTGGGGTCTCACTTACTAGACAATTTCCTTTTCATTCCACCCTCATTTCTCCCTTTCTATTGTTTATTGCATATTCAGGTTGGGTGTGGTCTTTCATTCTTTATTTTTCACAATTGTTTTCTTTCTTTTTCTTTTGCTACCACACCCAGCTCTACTAAGTTTTCTCTTATTTTACCCTTCTACATACCTGCTTTACACTACACACCTCTATGTTATCCATCCTCAACTTAGAAATTTTGTCTAAGTTGAGGTGCACAATGTCCAAGGATAAATAGGGCCAAAACAGGTTCATTGTAACACAAATGGGAAGTGAATAGAATAACAAGAAAAACAGGCTATAAGGCTCAGAACACGGATCAAGGGATACTATTTCACATAAATAAGGTCATTTAGGCTAAAAGTGGACTAAAATAAAAATGGCATATGATTCTTTCCGAACTGAATATCCTTCAACCTAGACAAGACTAACCCGAAAAGTTCTGAATTCAACACACAAAGGGAACTAAGTAGCATCTCACACACACATGTCCCAAAGTTAATATTACAAGCTACTAACTATCTGGTTCATGCAATTGTTAGCAAGTGATTATCATATCCCTAATCATAATGCCATAACAGGACCCACAATGTTCACACATATATACATTTACACAGTACTAAAACACAAAATTTTGAAGGGGTATCATTTTTCACAAAAATCAATAAAAACATAATAACTTCCCTATATACTTAAAAATCTCCTAATTACACAAAAACACAACACAATAATAAACAAAACACAATATGACACAAATTTTAACCTAGATATGCCAGTTCTAACACCATACCGCGACCGACAAAAAAATAAGCATGACAACAAAAACCCACGGCAACTATGGTATATCCCACCCCCAACTAAAAATTATACACAATCTTCAATGCACTAAAATAAAGTAACATAAAGGGAATTAGGACATAATTGGGACACACTAAGCTTCCGTGTCATAATCTTCCCTAGATAAAGGTATATCCATTAGCAGAGGTCATAGTGGTGGTGGTGCACTACAAGAAGATACAACCTCCTCTAGCTCAGCATGTCTCTGCTTATCAATAAATGAAGTCTCCATCGAATTATAGGTTGCCCTTTTCAGGGCTTGCTCATATGGCATATCTAGATTCTGTAGGTCCCTCTCTCGGCCTCTTTTAGTCGCAACTATGGGGGCAACTATATCATTCTCTGTAAATAAATAAAAGTGTAAGGGACTATGTAAAGGTGATGGCTGAAAATCAAAGGGTACAACCAGACCCTTAAAAATATCTATCCATGAGTGAAACTTTGCTTGTAGCTCTAACATCGCAGCCCGATACGGAAACTATAGTCTAGCCTCAATCGTCTCTAGTGTAGTTTGAGCCCAAGGCTGGATATACTCATATAATATTTCCACCTCGGTCTCAATAATTGGTAACCAACCATCACCTCTATCTCTCCTCAACACTTGTCATATTTGGCACACTAGCCTCTATAACAACATCCTCATCAATAGTTTCTATCACAAAAAACATTCACATATTGTATGGCTGCTGCACTATCATATACACATTAAAAACAATTTGCTCATCATTTAGTTTGGAGGTGATCTTCCCCAAGTCCATATAAATCAACAAGCTACTAGTGGATAGAAAGTGTCTACCCAATATAATGTTGGATTGGAAATTCACCTCACAATCAAGAACCATGAAATCAGTGAGGAACATAAAGAATACAACCCTTACTTCCACGTCAAACAAAACACCCACTGGTTTTTTCACAGATGAGTTAGCCATCAATAACTTTATAGATGTAGGTTTGAGTTCCCCCATCCTCAACAACTTATACAAACCCAATGGCATCATTTTTACTCCTGATCCTAAGTTACACAAAGCTTGCTTGACATTGGGAGAACATAGAATGGTGACTGCTCTTAGGTCCTATTTTTTCTACTAACGATAAAGGAGGAGTTGCACCATAAAGGTGCACATTATCATTGGGTTTGGTGACTCAATCCTCACCACTGTCATACCCAAAATCATTATCACTCCATATTAACTTCTCACACTCTACCTTAGGTGTCTCATCTCTCTTACTGCTATCAATCTTTAATTCCTTAATAGTAGGTACAGGGGGATTAGCAACAGTGGCACCATAATTAGTGTTGATAGCTAGACAATGACTGATGTTTGAAGGATTCTGCACCATGTTACTCAAGAGGGTACCTAGCTACCTTTGATACAAAGTGGTAGATATCTGCCCAAACTGATGCTCTAACTGCTTGATAGCCATTGCATGTGACTCAACCTTCTGGGTTAAGCCTAAAATATCAGCCTTGATCTCCTTAAAGCTAGGCTCTTGACTTTCTTCGACCTTCACCAATTTGGTCAATATTTCTTCCATTCTTGATTTCGTATCTCATCTGCCAAGCAGAATGTACCTGTGTCTTTTCTCCTTGTAATTATCTCTCCATCTTCAGTCATCGTCTCTATCCATACTGTAATCTCTATATCTGTTATTATAGTCGTTTTGACCCTGGTTTCCTTGACCTTTGGCTAAAAAATAAGCCAATCAAAAATTCGGATATCTAGTCTCCTCTTCTAATTCAAACTCATAAGCTTTGGAAGCTGAACTCTATGCTTCTACTACATGGACTTTCTCTGAATTCACATCCACAAACTACTTTACCAGCAACCTAAGATCAATCCTTAGTAGAACAATCTCTTATGATATAAAATCATCCGCTACTCTCTGGTCACTAGCAGCTCCAATGGCGTATGTTCTAGAGCCCTTCTATACCTTCCAAGTTTGCCACCCTCAGTTAGTGAAAGAGTTCTGGTCTAGAATGTCAGAAGCTATCTCTCAGTATAATCTTATAAGAACTCCTTCAGAGATAATGTTTAATATGGCTCTGAAATTGATGGTCAGAGCTCTATAGAATAACATGAAAAAGTTCATCCCTGAAATTCGATATTTGAGCACCAAACTTAACTTTTTCTTGAACCTGAACAAAACCATATACATGGCCTCAGATTGCAGCTGCCTAAAATTATAAATCTCTTCCTTAAGCTATAATATCTTGGATGGAGGAAAGAACCTATTCAAGAATAGCCTGCATAACTCATTCCACAAACTGATAAATCCTCTTGGAAGTTTCTCTAACCATAAAGATGCTTCTCCTGTAAGCTAGAAAGGGAACATCCTCAATATGATCTCTTGTTGATTCACCCCTGGATTTGTATAAGAATTATAAATCCCAGTAAAGTTGGCCAGAGGGATGTTTGTGTCATCTGTAGGCAATCCCGCAAAAACACCCTTTAAGTATAAAAGCTGGATCATAATACTGGTTATGCTGAACTTGACACTTAGGGTCAAAATAGGAGAAACAATGGCTCCTGCCTTTATTGTCTCAACGTATCCCAGATCTTTTTTATCATCCTTGTATGAATGGACATACTGATATGCTCGGATTACTTATGCATGACCTCCCCAGACTCTATTCTTATTTCCACCGAGTGTTGCCTGTCTTTACTCAGCTAACTCTGCCTCCTGAGCTATCCACTAAGCTTCTTATGCTTCCCACCTCTTATTTTCAGCTTGAGCTAATAGCTCACCAGCTTGTCGATTAATAATATACTAAACTTCTTTGAGATAGTAACCCAACAAAGGTTGGGGTAGAATCCAAAGGGAATACATGGAATTGTGGCACTTAACTATTATAACCAACGGGCGAAATTGGAAAATTAAATAAGGAGTTTTGAGTACCAATATCTAACAAGTGGTGAGTATCAACTTTGGTTGTAATAAATTGTAGTTGAACACTAGGATTGTGTTCCCTTGGCTTCTCATCTCAATAGGCTTACCGTGCTATGTTGAACCAACCCGATACCTTGTTGCAGAATTAATAAGTTATGTACTATCTACAGTCTTTTAGATAAGCAAACAGATTTCACCCTTTACCTTTTGAGTCTTAGGATATCGCCTTACTAACCCTTATCTTGATCCCAGTTAACTATTAACTTTTGAGTCTCTAGTTATTAGATGAAAGCTAACCATCTTTCACGACCTGATTTCTGATTCATGATGGCACCTACCATATCCCACCAATAGGTAAGTCGATATCGTAACTCAGAGCTAATGCAATGGGTTACCTTGATAAGAACGTCCAACATGGACCCTATTTAAGGATACAATATATAAACAACAACGTTTCACAACCAATGATAACTGATATTCAAACAAAAATCCCATGACCAAATATTATTAATACAAGAGCTTCTAAACTTGACAATAGGAATTTACAATCTTGAGAGGGCAACTCAAACTACAAGAGCTCACCCTATCTCTAAATAGTCAACACAAGATAAACTAGCTCAACGACGACACCTAGAACCTAGGTTTGCACCAAAAAAGTACAAAAGTGTAGTATGAGTACGAAAACACGGGTACTAAGTAGGCATCATCAGCCGACTGATCTAAATTGTAATATAAAGATGATATAAAGTAAGACAATAAATTAAAGACAAGGTATAGGATCAAACCTAAATCTCTTTCAATGTAACTGCAATAAAATCTATAATATTAAGGCAATAACATGACATACTATATCAAAATACTCCAAAATCGCCATACCAACTGAGTATCATTTTAGAAGTGTAAAGTCACATGTACAATAACTAGCATTTGTCTACTATAATCATTACCAACCATCTTTAGAACACAAAGCACAAGAACTTACCACGACTTTCCATACTGTCGGGAAGTACACGAAAAAGAACACAACAAGGAACTCATTGCAGCGTCCTATACCACCAAAGAGTACACCAAGGAATACAATACAAGAACTCATCATGGCATACCATACCACTAGAGAATACGCCAAATGTTCAAATAATAATATGTCAAAATTCAAATAATAATATGTCAAAATACAACTACTCAACTATTAGCTGGAGCACTGGGTAGCACAACCCCGCAATTGCTTATACTAAGGTCCACAATCATTATCCATACCATAATTTAGTCACAACAAAACCAAAATTGTTATAGCATAATCATATAATTACTTATCCTCCAATTTTCCACTAAACTTTATGTGAGGTCTAACCTAGTTAACCTCTATTTCCATAAGCCACTAGGTTACAAGTATTATAGTTATGAGCTACCAAATAGAGAAAAACTACTAGTTTCCACTACTATCAATTATTCACATATCACAAGGCCATTTTCTAGTTAGCACTCTCATTATAGAAGTCATCAACTACGCCACCACTACATTACATAATTGAAGTCAACCTAGTTATTCATCATGCAATATTAAGCCTATTATCATTAGGGATGTTATAACATTTAGGACTAGTTCCCATATTTTTAGAAAGTAAGATCCACCAACTAGTTCACTAGACCTCTAGTATTAAAGTCGTAGTGATTTATTAGAAATAAATAGTTATCTCATAAGCCACTTAACTAGGCAAAATTCCATAACATACCAATATTCCAAGTTGAATAGATTTGCTAGGTAAGTCTTCAGTTCTACACAAGGTTTATATATCAATTAGCCTTAACCCATTAATAGGCATAAGTTACTTCTAGTTACCAATTAGGGTTAACAAGGGTACCACCTCTCATTTAGTGAATAAGGAAAAGGAATGAATAACCACTTACCAAAGGAGATATCATGTCCCACGTACATAAGCGGTTTAGATCCACACAGCCTAACCTCATAAGTATCAATGCATTTATGTTAATTTGCCCAACAGGACATCATAACATCTTTACCTCTTTCGTATTTATCGGGTTTTAACATAACATGAACATATCTTCCATATTCACCAGGTATCAATCATAACATCTACATATCTTTCAGATTTACTGGGTATTAAACATAAAATCAACATATCCTCTGGATTCACCAATTATCATTATAACATCATCACCTCTTATGGATTTACCGGGTATTAACATCACATCAACATATCCTCTAGATTCACCGGGCAACATCATAACATCAACATATCCTCCTGATTCACTAGGCAACATCATGCATCCTTACCTTATCCGGATTCACCGAGTTTCTCATCACATGAACATATCTTTTGGATTCACCAGGCATCATCATGCCATTTCATATTTCTGAAGGCAACAATATATATACACGTACATAGCCAAATCGATAAGTAAATACAAGCTCACAATAATAGAGTAATAAGGATGTAATAGAACATGTATCATCCTGATTTGCTATTAAGCATTACCACATAACATGAGCATAAACATGAGCATGAGTATCCATATGATATATACAATCATCACTTTCCCAAGGCTATCCATATCATGACCACTAGATAATCCATCAAGTATACATATTAACCAACCATTATCCACATGTATAACCCAATAATTGAGGTTCAACCATTAATAATATCAACAACCTAATTTAGACATTTATCTAGTATCTAGGTCTCTAAGGGATTTCATAGTTCAAGCTTAAGGTGGGTCAAGCCCTACTCCTAATTTCCAAGAATGCCAAAGTCCACCATCACAAGTCTAATATCTACCCAAATTAGGCTAAGTTATCTAAATCATATTATAAGGGCTTATCAATCCTTACAAATCCTATCATAGAAATTTTCTTCAAGTATTTCTCCTTAGTCAACCCAACACCAAGATAATTTCCTAAATAAGCACTAACAAAGTCAACATACTCCTAAGTTTAGGGAGCAACTCTATTCTCATTTACTAGAGCAACTGGAGTATTATCATGCTATTCATTAGACTACAAGTAGTCTATCAAAGGTTCTAGGCTAACGGTCAAGCATCATACCATGCAAGTTCGATAACTTATAAGAACCAACTAATCCTAATTATCACCATTCAACCATTTATCATCTAAACCTTATATAATCTCACAAGATATCAACAATTATACTACAATCAATCTCAATCTAACTACAAGTAAGACTAACCTACCTTGAGTCCAAGCAACTCACGAGCCAACAAGTTTTTTCTTTTCTTTGGTTGAAGCCTCCTTTTCCATGAGCAAGGCTTTAAACAATAAAATCTAAGCATTACAACAAGAATGACAATACCTATTATGGCATTATTATGCCACGGGTTCAAAAGGACACAAAACCCCCAAGTAGGTTTCACCTTTGGAAATGAGTTTCCAAGACCAACTCATTGTTTAACTACCTTTAGGGAGTTATAACCCGCAAGGAATTTGAGTCAATTAATCAAATTTGGGGCTACAATTGAGCCTCAATGATTTAGGGGTTTTGAGTCTAGAAATCATGAAATCAATACCAAACTAGAAGAGATGTTACGTTAGATTGTAGCAAGATTCAATTTAACAAGTTGGTAAAACTCTAATTCAACCCACAAGACTTACTTAGAAGATTTCACACTCCATTAGGGTTTGTAGATTTAGAGGGAGGCACAAAATGGACAAAAGCTTAGAAAAAACAACCTTCAAATAGGCTTTTCCAGCCCTAAGGTCTTGTGGTCCCGCCACCTGCCTAGCCACAATCATAACACCATGGTCGCGCCTTAGCTATCACGGTCACAACATCTCAATCAACACAAGGAATGGCTGAAGCTTTGAATTTGGTTTTGAGCTTCGACCAATGCCTCAAGATGCATCTGGGGTCCGTTTTGAACAAATAAGATATGTTAACCCATACTTTTTGATGTTCCAGACACGTTGGAAAATTTAGATTTTGCATACAAGGCTGTTTTACCAAGGTTTTTGCTTAGTGGTCAATTAGGACCAACAAAAACTTCAAATTGAGGAAGTGGTTCAAAGAACCAAATGAACCACTAAGTAACCGATCTGTCAGTTCTGGCAAGCCACTAATGACTTGGGGTGGCTATGGAGAATCTCTATTGGTGAAAATAAGCAAGAACATGAAGAATGACCTTAAGGGTCATTACAACATCCACTACTAAGGAACTTTCATCCCCAAAAGTTAAAGATAAGCAAGTACCTGAAGTCTCAAACAAGTAAGGATCTGGGCCTACATCTCACTCTTGACCTCCCAAGTATATTCCTTTACTAGGTGGTGCCTCCATTAACCCTAGACAACCAGAATCTCCCTAGTACATAGTCATCTCACATCACTAGAAAAAACAAACATGGGCTCTTCCACAAAGGTAAGCTGATCGTCCAACTAGATCGAGTCCCATCTAAGCACATGAGAAGCATCGGGAATATATTCTGCAACATGGAGACATGGAAAATTGGATGAACAACAATGAAGTTTGGAGGTAAAGCCAACTCATAGGCTGTCGCCAATAATGCGAAGAATCTTAAAAGGACCAATATAGTGAGGGCTAAGCTTACCCTTCATCCCAAATCTTACCACACCTTTCATAGGTAAAACACGAAGGAACACACGGTCACCAACTCCAAATCTCAAGGCACGGAGCCTATGGTCGGCATAGGCCTTCTTTCTACTTTGGGCCGCTCTTAGCCTATCCTGAATTACCCTGACCCTATCCAGTGAGTCTTGAAGAAAATCTGTACTGTGGGGTCTAACCTCAAAAGTCTCAAACTATCTAATAGGGGATCAACACTACCTACCACATAAATCCTCATAAGGCGCCATCTCAATACTGTAATGATAACTATTGTTGTAGGCAAACTCTGTCAATGCTAAGTTCTGATTCCACTGACCTCCAAAGTCTATAACATAAGATTGGAGCATATCTTCAAGCACCTAAATAGTCCGCTCAGATTGACCATCCATCTGCGGGTGAAAGGTTGTACTCAAATCCACTCGAGTACCCAACTACTCCTGGAATGCTCTCTAAAACCTTAAAGTAAACATAGAACAACGATTTGATATGATAGACACAAGGACCCCATGCAAATAAACTATCTCCCTAACATAAATTTGGGCTAATCTCTTAGCACTGAAGGTCATTTGAATAGAAATAAAATGAGCCGACTTAGTCAAATGATCCACAATAACCCAAATACCATCGTGACCACAGGAAGTATGAGGCAAGCCACTAATGAAATCTATGGTAATCCTTTTGTATTTCTACTTAAGAATGAGCAATCTCTAAGTCAATCTGCCTGGACACTGATGCTCGGCCTCAACCTGTAGACAACATAGGAAACGAGCTACAAAGTCTGCCACATCCTTCTTCATACCATCCTACGAGTACAACTACCTCAAATCTCTATACATCTTGGCTGTACTAGGATGAATAGAATATCTAGAACTATGAACCTCATGCAGAATTGACTGAATCAAGTCATCAAGTTGGGGTACACAAATACGACCCTGAATCTCAAGATACCCTCTAAATCCACGATGTGTCTCCCAGACTCACCACTCACCACCCGATCACACAGAAGGTACAACTTACTTCCTCAAACTAATGGTCATGAATCTTCCCAAACAGGGAGGACCTCACCTCCACATAAGTCAAAATCCTCATAGGATTTGATATATCGAGGCGACCAATTAAATTGGCTAAGGACTGGATATACCGTGCTAAGGGCCTCTGAGAAACTGAAATACAAGCCAAACTACCTATACTCATTGCCTTTTGACTCAAGGAATCCACCATAATATTTGACTTACCCGGATGATACAAGATAGATATATCGTAGTCCTTTAGCAACTCATCCACCTACGCTGGCGGGCATTAAGCTCCCGTTGGGTCATAAGATGTTAAAGACTATGGTGATCAGTGAAAATCTCATAGTGCACACCATATAGGTAATTCCTTAAATTCTTGAACGTGAAAACTACCGCCGCCAACTCTAAATCATAAGTGGGGTAGTTGCGCTCATGCACCTTAAGATGTCTAGAAGCATAGGCAATGACACGACCCCACTACATTAAAACACAACCAAGACCAATACCAGAAGTATCACAAAACACAGTAAATCCCCTGCTTTCAACTGGAAGAGCCAATACCGAGGCTGAAGTGAGACAATCCTTGAGCTTTTCAAAGCTCAACTCACACTCTTTGGACCATCGAAAGGGAACTTCTTTTTAAGTCAATCTACTCATAAGAGCTGAGAAGGTAGCAAATCTGTTAATAAAGTACCTATAATAACTAGCAAAACCAATATAATTGCAAAACTCAGTTGTAAACGTAGATCTAATCCAATCACGAATCGATCAAATCTTAGCTGGCTACCATAATACCTACCTTTGACACCACATATTCGAGAAACAAACTCAAGCTAAAACTTGCACTTGGAGAACTTATCAAAATGCACATGCTCTCTCAAAACCTGGAGCACCATTCTAAAATGTTGTGCATGCTCCTCACTACTCCTCAAATACACAAGGATATCATTAATGAACACAATAACAAAGGAGTCTAGATAAGGTCTGAACATACAGTTCATCAGTTCCATAAATGTGGTTGGGGCATTAGTCATCCTAAAACACCTTAGCAAAAACTCATAGTGACCATAATGGGTCCTAAAGGTTAATCCTCAACTGATGATAACCAGACCTCAAATATATCTTAGAGAATATAGCTATGCCCTGAAGCTAATCAAACAAATCATCGATGCGAGGCATAGGATAACGGTTCTTCACCGTTACCTTATTAAGCTATCTATAGTCGATAGACATCCGTATCAAACCATCTTTTTTCTGTACAAACAAAATAGGGGCTCATCATGGGGACACACTCTTCTAATGAACCCCTTGCCAAAAAGATCCTAAAGCTCAGAGTTTAGCTTCTTAAGCTCTGAAGGGGCCATATGATAAGGTGACATAGAAATAAGTTGAGTACCAAGCTCAAGGTCAATAGAAAACTCAATCTCATGATTAGGAGGGATACCAGGAAGATCATCAGGAAACATATCAGGAAACTCACACAGAATAGGAACAGAGTCAATTGTCAAATAGGTTAAGTACCAGGCTTAAGGTCAATAGAAAACTCCATCTCACGATTATGGTTGGTCCTAGGGTTATGGCTGGTCCTAGGGTAAGATTGGAAGTACAAGTTTTGCAAAGAGGACAATATATACTGCAGACATATTAAAAGGCTTTCAGGTCAGAGGCAAGTTCAACTAAATTCATTACTATAACTACGTACACATGCAAAAAAAATAATTGAAAATGTACTATCAATAAGTTTTACTGACAGTCTGAACCTACTGAGCACTGAATTTTGGTCCTTAATTCCCCTTTGTTTCAGGTGTATGTTACAGCATGCCCATTTAGAAATATATCGAACATATTTGCTAGCAAGTTAATTGGGATGCTGACAAGAGAAGCAACAGGAATACACATAATTAATTTTAGGATTTTGTATGGTTTTCAATGACCATGTTTCATTCAGGGGATTTTCCTTTGGCCATCAGGACCTTCAAAACTTTGGATTATAGGAATAGATTTTCCACAACCAGGATTTCGACCAGTAGAGAGAGTTGAGGAGATAGGGCATCGAATAGCAAAGTATTGCAAGAGATTTAATGCCCCTTTTGAGTATAGCTAAGAAATGGGATTCTATCCAGCTGGATGATCTTAAGATAAATAATGGTAAGATGCTTATTGAAAATTGCTTATACAGGCGCATAAATGTGCCTGATGAAATAACACACGAAAATAGTCCAAGGGTTGATGTTCTAAGATTAATTAAGCAACTAAGCCCGATGTTTTGATTTCCACATATAAGTTAAGTTTATTTGAAACTCGATTTAAAGAGGCACTATTCCACCACTATTCTCTATTTGCCATGATGGAGGCAACTGTTTATGCAATAAAAAAGTGATTTTCTACGCTTTCTACTTGATGCGTAGGTGTGCTAATTTAACGAGAGAGAGACAAAGAGATTGTGTTTTTTCCTTTCTTTGATATCATGGATTATACCTCAATGGTATGGTAAAGAAATTTCTATATTTACATCATATGAATGAGGTTCTAGGCTTGATGAGTTTGGTCTACCAATAATTTTAAAGTATGGCTTGATATGTTTGGTTTTGGAGAATTTTAGGAAACAACCTGCAAGTTTTCATATATTTGTGTTAGTTATATTTTTGTCAATCTATGTACTAGATGTTATCCAGGATCAATAGTTTGGATAGTAATGAGTCTGTATAGGTATTAAAATATCACAAACAATGAAACAACCCAACAACAACTAAGATCAGCTATTACAACAACAACAAACCCAGTGTATTCCCACATAGTGAGGTTTGGGGAGGGTAAGATATACGCAGTCCATACCTTTACCTCTAAAGAAGTAGAAAGGTTATTTCCGATAGACCCCCGGCTCGAGACACGGAATACTACACAAATACATAGTAAAGCATGGAACAAGATGGCATAACATAAATACGACACCCACAAGTAATAGAAAACAGAGAAAAGTAAAAAGATTCATAATAAAGCATGAAACAAGGTATCATAACAAGAATGATACCCCCACTAAGTAATTCCCTACACTAGTGACCCAAACTGACCCTAGCCTTCTGCCCTAATTCGCGTTCTCCAGATCTTCCTATCTAGGGTCATGTCCTCAGTGAGCTGTAACTGCTTCATGTCCCGCCTAATCACCTCTCCCCAGTACTTTTTCGGTCTACCCCTACCCCGCCTAAAACCATCCAAAGCTAGCCTCTCACACCTAGGAATCGGGGCATCTATGCCCCTCTTTATCACGTGTCCGAACCATCTCAATCGGACTTCCCGCATCTTATTCTCCACTGGAGTCACACCAACCTTCTCCCTGATAGTCTCATTCCAAACTCTATCCCCCCTAGTCAGCCCACACATCTAAAGAAACATTCGCATTTTCACCACTTTCATTTTTTAAATGTGGGAGTTCTTAACTGGCCAACACTCCGCTCCATACAATATGGCCGGACGGGCTGCCACCCTGTAGAATTTGCCTTTAAGCTTGGGCGGTACCTTCTTATCACACAACACCCCCAAAGCGAGCTTCCACTTCATCCATCCCGCCCCAATATGGTGCAAGATATCCTCGTCAATCTCACCGTTACCTTGAATCACGGCCTCGAGATACTTGAAACTATCCCTATTACATACCACCTGTGATTCCAACTTCACCACCACCTCATTCTCCAGCCTCACGTCATTAAACTTGCATTCCTAATACTCTGTCTTGCTCCTACTCAACCTGAACCCTTTAGACTCAAGAGTTTGTCTCCACACCTCTAATTTATCATTCATACCCCCCGCATCTCATCAATCAAAACTACATCATCTGCAAAAAGCATACACCAAGTCACCTCTCCTTGAATACGCCGCGTCAACACATCCATCACTAAAGTAAACAAAAAGGGACTAAAAGTAGATCCCTGATGCAATCCTGTCAGGACAGTGAAATGCTCTGAGTCTCCTCCCGCCGTCCTCACCTGAGTTTTAGCTCCATCATACATGTCCTTAATTGCTCTGATATATGCCACCGGGACTCCACTCACCTCCAAGCATCTCCAAATCACCTTCTTGGGGACTTTGTCATATGCCTTCTCCAAGTCGATAAACACTATGTGCAGGTCCTTCTTTCTTTCCCTATACTGTTCCACCACCCTTCGTACCAGGTGAATTGCCTCCATCATCAAGTGGCCAGGCATAAATCCAAACTGGTTCTCCGAAATAGACTATTCGTCTCAGCCTCACCTCGACCACTCTCTCCTAAATCTTCATAGAGTGACTCAATAACTTAATACCCCTATAGTTATTGCAACTCTGAATGTCACCCTTGTTCTTATAAAGAGGGATCATAGTACTCCACCTCCAAGCCTCGGGCATTTTCGTCGTCTTGAAAATTTTGTTAAATAATCCTGTCAGCCACCTTAAACTAGCCTTGCCAGAAAACTTTCAAAAATCCGCCGGTATCTCATCAAGCCCCGTCGCCCTACCCCTTCGCATCCTGCGAACAACCTCTCTAACCTCCTCTACCTTAAAACGTCTACAATAACTAAAATCCCGACACTCCTCTAAGTGCTCCAGCTCCCCTAACACAATAGCTCTATCCCCTTCATCATTCAAGAGCCTATGAAAATATGACTGCCATCTATTCTTAATGTGGCCGTCCTCCACCAATACTGTACAGTCCTCCCCTTAATGCACTTTACCTGGTCGAGGTCATGACCCTTTCTCTCCTTAGCCTTAGCGAGTCTAAACAACTTTTTTTCCCCTCCTTTCTCTTGTAACCCCACATATAAGCTCTCAAAAGTTGTCGTCTTAGCCGTCGTAACTGCTAACTTAGCCTCTTTCCTAGCTAACTTGTACTCTTTTCGGTTTACCCGCTTCTCTTCTTCGTCCTTACTCTCAACCAACTTAGCATACGCCCCTTTCTTGGTCTCCACTTTTTTCTTAACCTCTTTATTCCACCACCAATCCCCCCAATGATGCCCGGCCCGGCCCCTAGAAACACCCAACACCTCACTAGCATTCTCTCTGATGTACCTAGCCACCCTATCCCACATACTATCCACGTCCCCCTACACTACCACACCCCCATTCTCGCCAACTTCTCCCCTATCTCCCACGCATTTACTGGCGTCAAGCCACTCCACTTAATTTTAGGTCTACACTCCTCACCCATTCTCTTCCTATCCTTCCTTATACCTAAATCCATAACCAAGAGCCTATGCTGGGTCAAAAGATTCTCACTCGGGATGACCTTACAGTCCTTAAACAACACCTTATCCCCTTTCCTAAGCAACAAAAAGTTAATCTAGGTCTTGGCTATCGCACTTCAGAAGGTGATCAGGTGATTGTCCTTCTTTGGGAAGCCCGAGTTCACCACCACCAGCCCAAAGGACCTCGCAAAATCCAATATAGTAGCCCTCTCTTCATTTGTTTCCCTAAAACCAAAACCACCATGCACATCACCAAAGACTCCCGATAACGCCTCGATGTGCCCATTGAAATCTCCTGCTACAACAATCTTCTCCGAGCTAGGCACGCCTCTGACCACCTCATCCAGCCTACCAAAACCATATCTTCTTCTCCTCATCCAAGCTCACTTGCGGTGCATAAGCACTACACACGTTCAGGGTAAACCCCCAAATGACCAACTTAATAGTCATCAACCTAGCGCTGATCCTCTTTATCTCTACTACCTGACCTCTAAACTATTCATCTACTAAGATGCCAACTCCATTTCTACGCCTCTCGCTCCCAGAGTATCAAAGCTTGTAACCGTCCACATCCCTAGCCTTAGACCCTACCCACTTGGTCTCTTGAACACATGCAATATTAATCCTCCTTTTTCTAAGAATCTTCACAAGCTCTATGGACTTACCCTGAAGAGTCCCTATATTCCAAGACCCAACCCTCAGCCTACCATCTCTATCCACACATCTTCCTCTACCGCCCCTGAGACCAAACCTTGGCCATCCTCCTACCCCCATCCTTTCCTCTTCCCCACCCCCACAACGGCCTCCCACCCCAACCCCCTCGAATATGACCCTATCCAACCATCAACGCCCACAGCCACTTCTACAAAAAAATATAAGAAAATCTAAACAATGGTAGTAACAAAGCAGCAACAGAAAATACAAGGCTCACACAAATTAGAAGAAATAATCAAGAAACAAAACTAAACTCAAATAGGGAGAAAAAAACAAAATCGAGGTAAGGACAAAACTAACAGTAAGAAAAATAGAGCACAATAATGGCCTGGCACGAAGAAAAAGACAAGGAGCAAAATAATATAAAGAAATCAAACTATATAAAGTTACAAAAGAACCAAAGTTTGGATGTCACCGGGACGCCTCCGTGCTGCTGATCCGGCAATGTTGGTGTTAAAAAGTATTTGCCGGAATAAGGTCGACGGAAAAGAGGCCACTGGTTACGTCGCCGGAATGTCCTCGGAGATTCGCCGAAGCGGTGGACAATAAAATCTCCAAATTAGCTTCCGAATGTTTTCGATTGATGAAGAAGAGAATAAAGCAGTTTCAAAATCTTAACAGGTACCAAATCTCGACTATCAACCAAATCAAACACGAAAATATCCCGAACAAAAGATTAATTTGAATGAACCCAAAGATTCAATGAACAGCCTGAAGCAGAAATAACGAAAATCCAGAAGAAAACCGTACTCGATTTCGCCCGAACCAAGATCAGATATTAGAAGCTTAAAATAAAATTCGACGTGTTTTATGTTTTTTTTGGCCTTTAGGTGGAGTTCCAATGAAATGGAGCTTCTGTAGGCTCTATGAGAAATATTTAACGCCAAAAGGAGAATATGACTTTAGCTTTTTTCTTAGTTAATTGATTCTTCTCATGTATGTTCTTGAATATTTATTTTTAATTTATTTTTATTATCTGAAAGGACGTTCCATAGATATGATGAAAGCAGGTCAGCAATGGAGTATCTCGCTGCGATCTGCTGGTGTTTTCCCTTTTTTCACTTCTTCCTTCAAGGTTTTGCCCTTGTCCAGATCAAGTGTGTTATACTGCAACTGTTACTCAATTATAGCACCGTCTTTTGTATTAATTTCTCTCTTTGTAGCAAGCTCAAGAATGTAACTAGTCTTTTGTATTAATTTCTCTCTTTGTAGCAAGCTCAAGAATGTAACTATGTAACTTTGCTCTTCAAATGAATATATATAATATGCAGTATATTATAAAGAAACAATGAAATTACCTTTATTAGTATTAAATCTCTTTTGCATGGTAGTTTAACAAACATGCCCGTGCGTAGCACAGGCACGACCATCTAATAATAGACATAAGTAAATTTGTTTATTGACTAGGAAAGAGGAGTTTAGCTACACTACAATATAGATAAGTATATATCAAGGTCAATTATAACCATTAGAGAAAACTTAAGCTTAGTTTCTAAATTGAGCGCATAGATTAACGTACTCTAAATAAGCTCATAGGCCCTCTCAAGTCTTTAATTAAAACAAAGGACAAGTGGATCTCATAATACTATTAAATTAAAAGAAATAAAGTTGTTTTAACAACTAGGGCAGTTGTTCGCATTAGTTGTCTCAACAACTATCAAAGTTGAAAAAAAAGATAAGTGAATCCCACAATATTATTAAATTAAAAGAAATAAAGTCGCTTTAACAATTAAGACAGTTATTCGACAACTGCATTAGTTATCTCAACAACTATCAAAGTTGTCCAACAACTTTGTAAAATTGACGAACAACTTTGATAGTTATTGAGACAACTTTTATAATTGTTTAGACAACCTATTTAGTTGTTTCATCGAAAATGTTAAAAAAAAACTGAATTTTTTTAATTCCTTTTACCTAATTTTTTAAATTTGAAAGTCCTCACTTAATTGAAAACTTATTTTGTCCCTTTTAATTTAAAGTTCTACCCAAATAAGCGTAGAAATTGTAATCTAAGTAGATTATACAGTGATTATAATACAAAATAAAAAACTCAATTTATAACTAGTTAAAATTTTTTGGTTAAACAAACTGGACGACAAAAGTAAAAGAAATAAACCAGAGAAAATAAAATACATTAGCTTTCTATCAATAAGTGGCTACAAAAATCCGAACTTGCTTACAATTTTAAAAAAAGAAATTAACAATTAATCAACTTAAATTGAAAAAATCTTTAGTTTGATCGATCATAATGACAAACAGGAAGGCCTCCAAATTGATCCAAAGTGAGATTGGAAATCAAAACATCATCATAAGAATTCACCACGCCCGAATGATCATAATCATTGGTCTTTTTCAATAAATTGTTCTTTAAAACTTGCATTGTCACCCTACATTTTTTGAGTTCTTCTAACCCTAAATTCTCCAAATACACATCTTCCCACCAATTAGAATTCTGCAGTTCTCCCTTTTCACCAGCGGCAGTGAACTCATCTTCGCCGAAACCCCTATTTTCAAATTGACGAATAACAGAATCAACAGAAGGATTTCCGAACAAAAATATTTTACCGGTCGGAGATTTGACGATGACCGCGATTTGGGCACCGCATAATACACTAATTTGATTCTCTTTCTTGAACAATCCTCCTCGCCGTTTCGAGAAGGTAACCTTCAACCTGTTCTTGTTTACTATCTTTTCTATTGCAATCTTTTGACGACCCATATTTTTTCCCTTACTTGTTTCCATTCCTTTTTTCTCTCAATCTCTCTGTCTTTCTGTTGATGGGGTTGAGGGAGAAGTAAATGAGAGAAAGGCCGCAACTCTCTCTCTATATTGACATTCTTTCTATAGGAAAGATAGATATTAGGCCAAAATATTTTTCTGCCAAAAATATGAATACTATCCCTCGACTCTCTTCAGAAGAATTGACATATAAGTACAACTCTTTAAGTATCGTTTGATTGGGAAAGAATTATCCTAAAATAATTAATTTTAGGATTAGTTATTTTAAAATTATCTCGAATTAGTTATTTTATTATGTGTATGAGCTAACTTATTTCATTAAAATGGTGTAAATGATGGAATAAGTAATCCCGGTATTAACTAAAATTTCCAACCAAACAAGGGATAAAATAATCTCCCATTTTATCTCGCAATTATTTATCCCTTATACATCACACCAATCGACCCCTTAAATTATTGACAAATTAATAGCCACAAAAATAATAGTAAAAAAACTTTAATTAATTAGCATTAAATAGTCAACTAACAAAAAGTTCTCTTTTTAAAGAACTAGTAACTGTATGTGTCTCGCACGTGTAACCTTTGATTATTTAAAATTAGATGGTTTTATCTATTATAAATTTTTTTAATGAAGTACAAAAAAATTTAAATCACTTTCCAAAGATGTTTCACAGTTCACACTTTAATATAATAATATAAACATATCATATCTCGTAAGCACATTTATATTTCACCGCTGGAAGTTTTAAGTGGTTAATGAATCATCACTTTTGCGTTTATTATACAATACTTTTTTTTCTTGATGATAGAGGTTAAGAGAGATGCATCAATTTGAACCATATTTGTAGTCCAATTTTTTTCTATATTTTTAACGTTCAATCTTTAGAAAATCTTTGGTTACTAACTTAAAACTTTTAAAAATTTGGTATTCTTATATTTTATTTATTGTAATGCTTTTATATTTATTTCTAAATTTTAGAATTCTTAAACGAATGAAAAAAGTATTAATTGTCATTAACTGTGATGAATTTGATGACTTCTACTAAGGAAATATTTTTATTATAAATATTTAATTAATTTTCAACTCTTAAAATTAGGAATAATAGTGAAAAAATGTTTTTGTCTAAAACATAGACTTTAATGAAGGGCAAAAGTTCAATCAATATTTTTAAGGTCCTTCACACTTTTAATATAGTATAGATATAGATAACAATTATTTAAAAAAAAAAAAAAAACAGGTCTATCGTGTTAATTATTTTAAGAAAATATATATAAAAATAATTTTTCGTATTTGCGTTATATAATTAAGTATAAAAATAGAAAAAAGTGACATACTTCTACATGTTGTACAATAAATTAATAAGTAAAGTGAATTTGGTTAGAACTCCATAATGATATCTTGTTCACCTTCTCTATTTCAGTACTCTTGTTCATTTCTTTTGAATTTCACAAAGAAGTATAACATGTTCATGCAAAATGTGACACCTAGTGAGTTCAAACTCCTAATATAATCCTAGAGCACATTTAAACTAATTATGAGCATATAACCTTCTTTGGAGTTAATCTCACCTTCTTCAACCCGTTAATATAAGCTACACCTCAAATTTAACTTCTACCTTCTTCTTAATTTCATCTACACATAAATAAAATATCCAATAAGTCAAAGAATTCAAATATTAGATTGAGACTTCAAATATATCAGTGAAAACTGCCTTTAATATCATGTAAAGGACAAGTTAAAGTAGTCTAGTTCAATAAAAAAAAGTGAAAAACAAGTACCATGACAATTATGATTGCTCAAGTGGTAAATACCCTCCATCTCTAAGCTAACTATATAAGCAATCAAACGTAATATTATAGAGGCACAAAAAATAAAAGAAAAAAAGAAACTAACAAAATGAGTAGATTGGGTTGTAAGAGATAACAAAAAGCCTTTATATAATGTAATGAAACCCAATTAATTCAATTAGCTATATTGTCACAACGTACAGAGAATCATCAGCGATAGTAATTAACACGACAAGAAATGTTGCTTGCTAGTTGCTTTAATAGAAGTAGAACGCACATATATAAAACAAATTAAAACTAATCTTCATGGCACGTCATACAAAAACTAACAATTACAAACTATAATAAATTACATGATAAATTAAATTATTATTTTAAAAAATATAATATTTAATATAGTTTGATCAAGTGATTTACATATTGAAAAACTAATATTAAAAATATAAGATCTATTAAGACAATAATCTCCTCTTAAGTAAACTTTTTCAAATTTATTCTTTCTCTTGTTTTTTGAACGAAGCTAGTCAACTACCATCAAATTTAATACATTATAAATAACATAGCTTTGTAGTGTTGACTTCGGATAACTCAAATCATGAGTAAAAAGAAAAGCGAGGTAGAAGAATAATTTATCAAATTAAGTTATACAAATTAGGGATAGACATAGAGGATATATATAGTAACAAATGAATAGAGAGTTTGATTTCCTCTCACATAAATGATTCTTATACTAATTACACTAAAATTGAAATAAATCGATGTCAAAGTAGTTTACTTTTTATTGGATTCTACAATTAATGTAATACCTTTTGTGTTGAGTAAAATATAAGGAAAGAATTTATATATGTAATATATTATTTGATGTAAAGCCCTATATTAATTAGGAGAATAATTTAATAACTTATATTTGAGGAAAAGAGTGAAAAGACGATTATGTTTATTACGGAGACTTTTAATGAAGGGTAAAAAGTTCAAATTATTTTTGTAACAGTCTTCACACTTTTAATAGAATATAGATTATATATAAATATTAAACTTAAATAATAAATTAGGTTCTCTTTCTCTTTTATCTTTTTCTTCTCTTTCTACTCCCTATTTCAAAGGATGAATGATTTTAATTTGTAAATATACTCCCTCTCTCTTCTTTTATACGAATCTAATATAAAAATAAATATATCAATTTATCAATGTATACATGAATCAAATGTTTACAACATATGATACCATAGGGGTGCGCGGATTTAATATATCAAATAGATTTAGTAGGTTTCTAGTGAATTTATTTTTATTAGTGCGTGGATATTTTTTAAATTTTATTTCAATATCTTTTAATAATTTACTTTTTTTGTAAGATATATTCATCAATTATTTTATCCTGTAGTAATTGCAGAGTTACAAATTTCTGTATAATAATTTATCCTATCTGTGCTATAATGTGTATCTAATTCTAGATTTTCAATGTTATTTATTATCTTGTGTTGTTCTTCTCGTAGTGAGTTTTTTAAACTATATAAACTATCACATGTGCTTTTATCTAAATTTTCTAAGGTTTTTTCTATCCATACTAATTTTTCTTTTAGGTTTTCCATTATTTTTCTAATTCGGTTTCTATAATTAATTTCATTATTTCGATTTTCTTGATTTTCTCTAGTTTGTCTAATATATTCTAACATTTTTTAATCTGAATAATATCCTTCTGCGTAAATTTCTTCGTATAACTGTTCTAGACAATTTGTAGTTTCAATTTCGTAGTCTATTACTTTTTCTAATATTATTTTCTTAATATCTATAATTTCTATGTTTTTAAGTATATATAAGATTAAAACTTTAAGATAATCTAAATGATCTATCTTTTAAAATTGGTTTTATTATGATATTTTGTAGTTGTTTGTTTTAGCCTTAGTAGTTTTTGCATATTTTTTTTAAGAAATTTTATATCTTTATTTTCCATGTATTTATCTATATTTATTTTTATCTGTTTTTCTAGTAACTGTATATTTTTTTTTTTTTATCTTTTTCTAAAAATTTTATGTAACTTATCATCGTAAGTATTTATAAGAGTAGTTAGGTAGATATGGTATATAATTTACTCTAGTCATGTAGTATTTACCAAAAGCTTTTTCTAATATGATTTTTCTTATATCTACTACTTTTATATTTCTAAGTGCATACAAAATAAGTATTTTGAATTTATCTACCATCACATCAGATAAATTATCATTCATTTTCATAAAATTGCTTTTTTCAAAATATTCCCTTCAACCATGTACATAAAATATAGTCATCTTAGCTTACTATATACTAGATTATTCTTAAATAATATGTTCTTCCGGCACTATTAACATGGTAATCCAGATACTTTTTCCCTTAAACAGCGCCTCTACTCTGGTTACTCCCCGCCACGGCTTCTTGCCTCATTGGTTTCACCTTTAGGATGGCATAGTCCTTAGGGATTTTTCTCCGTTTCCTCTTTGTTAATAAACTTCTTAACATATTATTCTTCGAATAATTCTACTATAAAGTAACTAATATGAATTTATTTTATCATATCATGATTGTTGGAAATTATGAAATTAGCTATTCATAATCATAAATAGATATACCTGTTCGGGTAGCTTTGATATTTCTGAATTTTGTTGCTCCATAGCTTTTTCCATTGAAATATGTTTATCTAATTAACTGAGTAAAATATTTTTTTGTGGAGTGGAGAGAGGAAAGTTGCTTCAACGCATGAAGGCTTGCCTTTGCAATGCCTTCTGCCTTTGTTATATATAGAACAAAAAAGTAAGTTTTACAATCTCACGTTTCAGTTTTTACAATCACATGTTTCTAACTAAAACTAAAGAAAGAAAAAAGTCAACAAAAGTGGCCTTATGGCCTAACCTATTCTAAAAAGTCATAAATGTAAGTAAGAAAAGCAATAATTGCTTTACATTATTGTATCGTAAGAAAATTTTGTACAATAAGTCCAAATATCTTCCGTTGTCGTATCTGCTCCATTATTGCTCTTTATTTGCTCCATTATTGCTCTTTATCTTATCTTTCCAGCTGGCATTTTGTCTTCTTTATTCTAGATGTACTTCTGGAATAATATTATCTTCTCCATTGCACCTCGAACATTGGTGGTCTGGATATTTATGTCCAATTATTTTACAGTATCTTGTTAGCAGTCCGTCTGAAATAAATCCTTTTTTGATTGCTCTTGCGGTAGATTGTTTTTCTGGGTTGAGTAGTGTCATTATCCATTGTCTTACGTCTTTCATATCTGCTTGTCGTAGCTCTTTCGAATTTGAATATATCATTTGATGATCTCTTGAATAGTAGCTCCATATTGGGTTTCCGTTAGTATAATTATTTGCTAATTCTTGAATGATCGTAGCTAGTCCAATAAGTTGTTTATTTGCATAAAAATCTGGTATCTCAATTCTGGGTATCTCCGGTTGTTGCGTAATATCTTCTGGTATAATCATATCTCTTGTTAATCCTATCTTTACAACTTGTATAACTGGTTTTATTTCATCATATAATATCTCTGCTGGTGCAGTATAACACTTTATATAAAATAAATTTCCTTTTATTATTCTTTTGTAGGTAGTGAATATCTTGTATAATTCCTCCATAGCTGTTAGCTCTTCTCCGTCTTGGGTATATATGGTATTTAGTAGTCCATAGTCAAAACAGGTTTTAACTAGGCTTGGGTTAGTTTTGGGTAGTGCAATTAATTTGTTATATCCTTGTAATTTTTGGGTTATATAATTGGTATTTGGTTCTTTGATGTCTGTAGCTCTGGGGTTATGGTTTAGAAAGGTTTGTACTCTGTATATATTTTCTATGTATTTCTGGGCGGTGTAGTTATATACTTTTTTGTCTTGGTTTAGGCTATCTCGGTATGTGTTAACTTGTGGGGGTATGAATAAATGGTTTTTTTGTGTTTTGGGGGTAAATGGTTTTTCAAATATTTTATTCATATTTATATTCTGGTTTCTTGGTTTATTAACTCCTTTGTTTGTACCTGCAGAAGTAGATTGATAAATGTTATGGGTTTTATGGAGTGTCCCAACGTCTCCTTCTAGCTTTGGATTTTTAATGTCTTCCGATCGACATAGCTCTGCACACTGCTGAGTTAGCTGATTTGTAGCTATAGACTTCAGTTTATCTTCATTAGTCTTTAGCTTTTCTATCTCATTACTCATACTGTCCACTTTCATTGAAAGCGTAGTTAGGGTGTTAAGTATTTTTTCTAGAGTATCTTCCTCTACTATTTCAGTCTGTGTAGCTTTGTCTTGATATGTAATCTGCAATAACATTTTTGTTAGTACTGATCACTTCAATTGTAAATGCGAAATTTAATATATTTAAAACTAGTCTCCGAATCTCTTTTGTTGTAACTGAATTTTATATTTTCTTTGTTAACCACCAGCGTACCTGTGTATTATCTGTTCGTACAATAAATTTGTTATATACAATATATGGCTCAAATGCTAATAACCATTTATATAATAAACATAATTCTTTCCTATTTATTTCCAATTTTATTTCTGTCTCGTTAAACGTACCTGAGTAGTATCTACAATGGTGTTCTATTTTTTCTGCTTCATACCGATATTTAAGTACTCCTCCGTAACTATATTCACTAGCATCTGCTTCTACTATATATATAAATTTTTTATTTTCATCTGGAAATTGTAATTTTGGTAATTCTCTACAAAGTAATTTTATTTTTTGAACTTGTTTTTTATTTTTTTCATCATAGTTATATTCTATATCCTTTTTTAATTTTTTCTGTAGTGGTTTTAAACTTTCTGCTAATTTTGGAATATATTCTCTTACTTGGTTTACTAGTCCTAAAAATGATTGTAATTTCTTTTTTGTATCTAATTCTTCTTTCGAATTTATTATTTTTTGAACTATATGTTGTTGCATTTTTACTCCATTTTTATCTATTTGTATTCCTAAAAATTCTATCTGGTTTTTCATAATTTCAACTTTCTTTTTGCTTAGACTTATTCCAAATTTTTCTATTATATCTGTAAACTGTTCTAATAATTTTAAATGTTCTTCTTTGGTTTTTGTGTATAATAATATATCATCTATGTATACTATACAATTAGATAATTGTTTAAAATAATTATCCATAAAATGTTGATATCTACCTGGTGCATTTTTATATCCAAATGGTAACACGTTCCATTCATAAAATCCTTGTGGTACCGTAAATACGGTTAATTCTTTAGATTCTTCTTCTATCTTTAGGTGGTAAAATCCTGATTTACAATCAAATTTGCTAAAATAATTATATCCTTGGATTTGTCTTATTTTTAATATCTTATTTGGTATCGGATAATTATATGTTATAGTTTTTGCATTTAGATTTCTATAATCAATAACCATCCTACTTTTTCCTCTTTTTTGTTCACTATGTTTATTTACTATAAATGCTGGACTATTATGTTTACTATTACTTTTTTGTATATATTATTTTTCTAATAATTCATCTATGTGCATTTTAAATTCTTTTAAATCATCAAAATTATATGTTAATGATTTTTGTGTTATTATGCTATTTTTATCTATTAATTCAATTTTTATAGTAGTTTTATGTTTTTCCCATCCTTTTAATGGATCTTCACTATATAATTGTTCTAATTTTTTCTGAATTATTTCTATTTTATTTATTGAAAATATAGTTATTCCTGTTTTATTTATCGAAAATACTACTAGTTCTATTGTATCTTCAGTATTTTTTATATTTTCTAACTTTTGTGTAATTTTTTCACTTCCTTTTATCCAATCAGTTTTCTTTCTTATTTTATTATTAACTCTTTTTGCTCTTACTTTTTGTTTACATGGTGTTGTAAACCACCAGTCTGTTTTGGTTATTATATGTGGGTATAATTTATCTAAAAATGGCATTCCTAAAAGTATATCTTTTGATGTTAATTCATAATTATAAATTTCTTCTATTGTTAATATCTTATCCCATACTTGTATTTTTACATTCCTAGCTTTATAAGTAATTAAGCTTCCTTCATTATTAAATCCTTTAACTATTATTGGTGTTTTTAATTTATCCCATTTGCTTTCTGGTAAGCAATTATATCTGCATAAATTAGCTTCTGCTCCTGTATCTATCGTTGGCGTATAATATCTACTGTAATATCCTTCTACTACTATCTTCATTAATACATATATCTTCATTTCATGTTAAGGCTCTTTTTAAGAATAACTTTTCTTTGTTATTTGTTAAGGTTAATTGTGTATGTTCTATATTATATGGTTTTACTTGTTCTAACCATTTTATTCCTAATATTATATCTGCTTTTTGCATTTCTTCCTTTACTTCAAAATCTATTTTTATTTTTCTCACTCCTAATATTATTTCTTTTTCTGCTATATTTTTATTATTTATTAAACTTCTTGGTAGATCTGGGCATATATCATTGTCAGTTTTTATTTCTTCATTTTTTACTAGTTATTTTGCTATATGATTTTCTTCTTGTCCTGTATTCAAAAGTATTAAATATTCTTTTTCATTTATTTTTCCCGTTATGTAATATTGGTTTAAATTACTTATTGAATTTGTTTCATAACTTGTTCTTTTTGATGAGCTTGATGATTCTGGTTTTTCATTAGCTATTCTTTTTGTTGTACTTATTCTATCATTTACTATTTCTAAATTTTCTTCTGTATCTATGTCTCTATAGGTATAATCATTATAATCTATTGTTTTTACTATTTGTTCGAATGAGCTTTCTATTTGTATTTTGTTAATCTTATTTTTTCCTGTTATTTTATGTTTTGTTGTTAATACATATGGATTTTTACATCTTGCTGTAAATATTGTACTTCATGGGGTTAATTCTATTCCTGATATTTTCCAATATAATACTAATGATTTATCTATATTTCTATCTGTTACTGCTACTGAATAATTTGCACTTATTATAAATTTAAATTTTTGATATATTAGATTTCCTTTTACAGCAGTTATTATGCTCTTTTCTATAGGTTTTATAATTCTATCATCTGCTAAATATAATTCTATTGGTGTATCT
Source organism: Capsicum annuum (assembly GCF_002878395.1). Classification (NCBI taxonomy): domain Eukaryota; kingdom Viridiplantae; phylum Streptophyta; class Magnoliopsida; order Solanales; family Solanaceae; genus Capsicum; species Capsicum annuum. The sequence goes on along the minus strand of NC_061113.1, from coordinate 137,302,948 downwards.
ATTCCTTCTCTAAAACATGCTTTTATTAATATCTCTGTACCTCCAAGGTGTACATATTTTATTGGATCTCCTTTACTTTTTATATCATTTATTTCTTTATTAATTATTCTTTTTGTTACCAGTGGTATACTAGCTTTTCCTTTTGCATATCTGCAGTCTATTACATGTTCTTTTTGACATACTACATAATATTCATCTTTTTTCCTAGTAAAAATATTTTTTATTGTTGGTATTTTAAATATTTTTTCTACACTTAAATCTAATTCTTTTCCTTTTATTTCATCAAATATGTTACTATCAAATATTATTTTTTGTTCCGTTCCTTCATCATTTAAATATTCTTCCTTTGTTATTATTTTTATATCTTCTTCAGTCATTTAATTCATCTATTTCGCTATCTATTTCATTATCTGTTTCGTTTTCTGAAATTTCATATATACTATCTTCACTTTCTAATTCATAATCTATATAATTTATCTGCATATATTCGGTTTATCTATTTTTATTTCTGATATTTGTTTATTTTTTGGATTTTTAGGTAATTTACAATCTCTAGCTAAATGTCCTAACTTTCCACAATTATAACAAGTACATTCTTTTATAGATTTCTTTTTTCTGTATGGTCTTTTATGTTTATAATTTTTTACATAATATCTTTTTCTTGGTTTCTTATATTTATATTTTGATTTTTTATATTTCTTATGTCTTTTTCTTTTCTTATAATATCTTTCTTCGCATCCAGAATTACGGCAGAGGATTAGGGCCAGTTCGGGTCGCTAGTGTAGGGAATTAATTGGTGGGGGTGTATTCCTGTTATGATTCCGTATTCAGTGTTTCGTGTTCCGTGTTCCATGTTTATTACGAATCTGTGTGCTTTCCTCTGCTTTATATTCCTGCATTCCTGCTTTACTCTGTTTTATATCCCTTATGGGTGCCGTATCTATGTTATGTCATCTGCTTCTGTGCTGTACTATGTGTTTGTGTGATATCTCGTGACTTGAGCCGGGGGTCTTTCGGAAACAGCCTTTCTACTTCATCAGAGGTAGAGGTATGGACTGCGTACATCTTACCCCCCCCAGACCCCACTAAGTGGGAATACACTGGGTTTGTTGTTGTTGTTGTTGTTGTCTTTCTTCGCATCCAAATTGGGGTGCTATTTTATTTTTGCAACAAGCTAAATTTCTTATTAATGTTTTTTCCATTTTTAATTCTTCTCTATATTTTTCACATAAGTTTCTATACCATTGTTGTAAATATTTTATTCTTGCTCCTAACGTATCTACTATTTTTGCTTCTTCCCAACTTTTTATTATTTTCGAACTAAATGGCTCGGGTAATTTATTAAAATATAATTTTCTTATTTCTTTACTTTCTTCTATACTATATGCTCCTTTGTAATAATATTCTTTAAATGCGCAAGTATATTCATCTATATAACACATATTACATATTTCTAATTTTAACATTAAATTTCTATTTGTATCTTTTTCTTCATTTTGTTCTTCTTCGATTGTTGCCGTACTACCAAATTCATCTTTTATAGCTGTTTCATATTTTTTTAATAATTCTATAGGGGTTAGTATAGTTGTTGTCGATGATGTTCCTTCTATAGGTTTATTAGTTCTTAATACTTTTTTGCTATTTTCAGTTAAATTTGCAAACCATAGCTTTACTGATCCTATTAGGGTTTTTTCTATATATTCCGGTGCATCTGTGATATTTATATTATTATCTAATAATTGTTTTGTCATATATCCTATCCATAATTGTATTGTTTTTTCTGTATCTATTACACAGTCTAGATCTAAAAAGTTATAATTTTTATTCACTATTTGTTTTGGTATCCATTTATCATATTCATTATATTTTTTAAACTTATTCTTATAATATATGGGTTTTCTTGTTTCTGTTGTTTTAGGTATTATATTTTTATTTTCTTTTTTATCAAGAGTATTTATTTCTGTGTGGGTATTTTCTAAGTTTTCCTCATTAATTTCTTTTTGTTCTTCATTGATTTCTAAATTTTTTGTATTTATTAATATTTCTGTATATGTTTCACTATCTTCGGACTCATAATTATCTGTCTCTTCAATATCTATATTATTTATTTCTAATTCTTCGTTTTTTATCTCTAATTTTTCCTTAAATTGATTTATCTCGTTTAGTAATTTCTGTTCTCTATCTTTTTCTTCTTTTTCTTTTTGTCTTTGTTCATACAGCTCTTTTAACATTTGTAATTCTTTTTCTAATTCAGCAATTCTACTATTTTTGGTTTCTTCTATTTTTCGTATTTCTTCCGTAGTTTGTTGTTTTATTTTTTCTATTTCTTTTTTCCTATCTATCTCTTCATTTTCTTTTTCTATTCTTACCATTGCTGTTAATTTATCTTCTAATTTTAATTCTTCTTTTTCTAACATTAGATATAAGTGTTCGCCTATTTTCTTATATCTTCGTCCTAGATTAGAAAATACTATTTTTATTTTTGATCCTTCGTAGTTTTCATATATTTTTTCATCTATTATAAATTCTTCTTTATTCATTTTATTGTGAATAGGTCATGTTGATATACATATTCTAAACCATCTATTTGTGATTCTAATTTTGATATTTCATCTTTTTGTGTATCTATTGAATTTTTACTAACTCCGGCAAATATATTATAATGTAGTCTTTCTATTCTTATTTTTAATTCTTTACGTTTTTCAGAGATAATTTGTTTTAGTTCTTTATATTTTTGTATTTTATTCATTTTAAATTATATTTATAATATCTTGGTGGATATCTAAATCTAATTTTATCATATTTAGGTGGTATATGTTTCATTCTTCTGGATTTTAAATGTGTTATTAATTTTGATTCAATACTAGATATTAATGTAATTAAGTAGGCTAGTTTTTGTGGATTTTCTTTTGTTTTATTTAGACTTATATATTCTGAATAATTACTAATTAAAGATTCTTTAATTTTTCTAAAAGCTTCTCTATTTTTAAATGGTCTTCGCATAATTAATTAATTATAATTAATTTTTTTTTTTAACTCTAAATCTAATTTTAACTCTAACATGTATATTCTAACTCTAATATATATCTCTTCCGTACTTTTTAAATTGCTGTGCTCTGATACCAGTCTATATTATATTAAATTCATTAAAAATTTATATTTGAATCGAATATATAAGAAATATACTTTATATTAGATTAACAAATTTCGTTGCCATTAATCTAGACGTATATATATACTTATTGCATACATCAATGTTATTTTTTAATATTAAATATTTCACTTTAATCTAACTCTCTCTCTCAATATTTCACACATCAATCTATATATATATATATATATATATATATATATATAATTTGCAACTACATAATATATATGTAAAAACAGAGGTGGAGCAAGAATTCAATCAAGAAGGATCAATATTTGAAAAACCTAGACGAAGGGAGTTCAACATCTACTATTGATACATAAAAAATAATTTTAATCATGTATAAATAGTATATGTTTTCATCGAAGGAGTTCGAATGAACTCCTACCAAAAGGCTGACTCCGCCCCTACATAAAAATATAATATGCTCAATGTATAAATAAAATTCAATCCATAAAAATTGACGTGTAAATTTTAGTTGATGAATATGATATTGTAGTATGGTCTACAACAAGAATGATAGTTGTTACTACATAATATTAATATTTAAAAAATTGAAAAAAAACTGCAGACAATATTAAGAAAAAAGTTCGTATGAGTTGAGTCACGTGTTGTTAGATATTTTAGGAAAAAAGATAGAAATCCTAAAATTTGAAGAAAAGAGAAGAAAGAAGAGAAAATAAAAATTACTGTAAAAAATCAATAAATTATCATTCAATTTTGTAACTTCTTACTAATTTAAGGAGAAATTTTAGTTAGGGTTAGAAGAGAGAGAAAGTAATACGACTATTTTTAAGGAAAATGATTTATAGGTAGTGCCTATGTGGTGCTCATTAATTGATTGGATGACTATTTCATGCCCATTTTTCAACAGTTGGCTAATGTTTGCCACTTGTATGAATTAGTTGATGCGTATGGATTGACCGGCCAGTCCAACTGAGCACGTATTAGGATAGGGTTGGATATTTGGATTATATTTTGGGAAAAGGACAGATCATTTTTTTTTTAAAAAAAATTCATAATTGGAAAGGTGGACATGCTGTAGCCAGTTAGTCAGCTTAAGTAATTTTCTTTATTAGCCATTTGGCTTAATTGGATACATGCAGTGTCTATACTCAATTTATACACTTTTATACCATATTAATACACTTTTATACTATATTGATACACTTTTTTAAAAAAAAGAAATGAAATTCTATACAAGCACATGCAGTCCCTATACTCAATTGATATTCTTTTATACCACAATAATACACTTTTATACTACATTGATACACTTGTAGTGTCCATATACTCAATTAATACTCTCATATAAATAATAATTGTAGTTAAAAATTGTATAGAATGTGTATAAAAATACTATAATTATTATATAGAATATGTGTATATATATATATATATATATATATATATATATATATAGAGAGAGAGAGAGAGAGAGAGAGAGAGAGAGAAACTATATCGTTATTATATATAAATATATATCTTTAACAATTGTATTATATTAAAAGTATATAATTATTATATAGAATATGTATATATATAAAACTTTATCATTATTATATATAAATATATATCTTTAACAATTGTATTATATAGTTACTCTTTTGATTTATTGTATCAAACTATGGAGGTGAAACACATCATCTATTGTCTAAAACATGTGTATAGTTTAAGTTGGACAAAGATTTGTTTCAGTACCCTTGGCCTATATTACATTGCTTTGTTCAATCTAATATTAATTTGTCACATTTGTAATTAATATAATTAAAAGACATTTATAATTGTAACTACAGTTAAAAGCTCAGCTAAAAGACAATTCTAAGGTAAAAGTAACTGGGAGATACAAAAAAGAGTAGAATCTTTAAAAAAGAAATGGAAAAAGAAACCCAAGAAAGCATGGACCATTAAAGATGAAAACGGAAAGAGCCGAATTGTGTTGTACCGAAAGTTAGTGATTACATGGATATACCCAAAACTGAAAGGGCCCATCCCTTAGTGGCTATTTACTGGGTTTTAAATTTAGGTGTTAGTTTTGTGAAATTATTTTAGTTTTAGGTGTTATTTTTGTCCTTTCCCCTTATATTTTTGAGCCTATTTAGAAGGGAATATTTTATTTATACAAATAAATAGTTAAATGATATAAAATTAAACGTAACCAAAAGCAACAATGTGCAAAATAGAGAGTGTAATTAGTACTAATTTTCATATATGATATTTCCTTAAATAAGTAAGGCTATTTATAGCCAATGTATAAATATGGAAATCCATCGAAATCAAAGAGGTGGGTTATGACATGGTGTTTGTGCTCATTTAGAATAAAGCCACATGGCTTTGTTATGTGACACATGGACTCCATATGTCTTCATAACACTCCCCCTTGGATGTCCATGTATAAAGAAATTTACTGAATATGCATTTGAGTGCCGCCTCATTAAAAACCTTATCAGAAAAAAACCAGTGGGATAAAAATTTTGGTTAAGGAAAAAAGAATACAACGCGTATTCTTACTCCCCTGATGAAAACCCCGATTCAACTGGTTCAGTTTTCGCATTTCAATCTTATGTACCATCTTCTCGAGAGTTGTAGTTGGTAAAGACTCGGTGGACAAATCTGTTGGATTATCACTTGAACATATTTGTTATACATCAATATCACCATTTTTCTGAAGATCAGTGAAGAATAACTATGGCGAAATGTGCTTCGTTCTATATCCCTTTATAAAGACTGCTTTTAATTGAGCTATGCATGTTGCATTGTCTTCAAATATGATTGTGGGTACCTTGATATCAAGCTTTAGGCCACATTTCTCTTTAATGGAATATATCACTGATCTCAACCATATGTATTCTCTACTTGCCTCATGAATAACTATTATCTCAGCATGATTTGAAGAAATAGCAATAATAGACTGCTTTGTAGATCTCCATGACATAGCAGTACCTCCGTATATAAAATGCATAGCCTGTTTGAGATCTTTCTTTATGTGGTTCAGATAAATAACTTGCAGATACATGACTAACAAGATCTAAACTATCTTTGTTAGTATAAAATAAACTCATATCAATAGACTCCTTTAGATATCGCAATATATGCTTACCTCTATTTTAATATCTACATGAAAGAGAAGAACTTTACCTGGAAAATTAACAGGATGGGCTATATGAAGCCTTGTGTTGTTAGCAAGATACATAGTTGTACCGATAGCATTGAGATATAATACTTCAGGACCAAAAATCTCTTCACCCTCTTTTGGAGGTCGAAATGAATCTTTACCCACCTCAAGTAATCGAACAACCATTGGAGTACTTAATAGATATGTTTTTTCCATGAAAACCATTTCAAAACCTTCTCGGTATAAGCAGTTTGGTGAATGAAGACCCCGTCTACTAAATGTTCAATTTGCAGACCAAGACAAAGTTTTGTCTTTCCAAGATCTTTCATTTTGAATTCTTTCTTTAGATATTCAATTGCCTTTTTGGATCTCTTCTGGAGTCCCAATGAGATTTGTGTCATCCACATAAACAACGAGTATAACAAACCTTGATGTCGTTTTCTTAATAAAAATATAAGGACAAACGACATCATTATGTAACCTTCGTTCATCAAGTACTAACTAAGGCGATTATAATGTATATGCCTTAATTATTTTAAATTGTATAATAATCTTTGTAATCTGATTGAAAATAATTTTTAAGACTTTAATCTCTATGCTTCAGGCATCTTTAATCCTTCTGGGATTCTCATCTAAATTTCATTATCAAGTGAAACATTCAATATTAAATACATGACATCTTCTAGTATCAGGATTGCAGTCCAAATAAACCTTATGCTTACAAGAAACATATTCCACTTGATAATTATTTCTACGTCAGCATGCTTAAATAAACGTAGAATTCAGATCCTCATAATATTATACAATATTGCTCGCTATTGTACTAATGATATCATCAACGAGATATTATTTGTATCGATTCACATTACAACATAAATTATTGAGATCTCATCGCATCATTATTTTCAGGTACCTAAACCTCTTCTTGAGGTTTCACGAAGCGTTATGTCGTTGCTCTTCAAGAACATATTGCCTCTTTATTATGATCATTTGCTCAATTTCCTTTTCAAGGATTACTTTATTTGGAACCGATTGATCTACCATCCGTTATGGATGCTATAAACTGTCCTTCAGGGACATATAGTAGGAGCATCTGTAGCTAAATATAAAATCAATTTTGGATCAGCAAATACTTCTGGAATTTAACTAGAATCATCTTTTAAATGAGATTCATACTAATGATAATTCACAACATATTTCTTAGCTGTTTATTATTTCTCCCTTATGTTAGGAAAACTAACATATACTTCAATCTACTTTTGGAGAATCCATCTGTGTAAATCATGGTATATCTATTAATTATATTCCGCACATCAAAAAGCTATTAGATGGAAAATATCTGGTTCCTGACCCTGAACCAATTGAGATGGAAGAATTGATCATAATTTATTGGTCTAATGTATACAAGTGCTATTGCATGCAATATATATTTTAGACCAATACTTTTCATCTTTGTTGTCATAAGCAATGGTTCGGATATTTATATGAGGCATTCAATGCTAAACAAACTTGAATATAACCAGCATTATCAAGATCAATTGTCTTGACTACACCATCTGAAAATTATGCTCTTGACTCAATTTAATTGAGAAGACAACTTTATGAATGTCAAACTGTAGGTTGACGATAAACGTATATGTAACTATCTTATGGATGCATCATATCAAATGACGGGTGAATGGACCCTCAGTCACCTTTTATGTTTTTCAGAATTTAGGAAATTCAGTCCCAACATTAGCTGGTTCAATTAACTTATTATGAGAACAAGTAATGTTTCTTGAAGAATCTTCTAGTTCTTAATTATATATTTAAAACTTAATATGCTCATCTTCTAGATGACAAAATCATTCATGCCACAATGAAAATTATTTAAACTAGTAAAATCCAAATTTATCATGGCATGAGTTATTTACTAGATTAAAAGGTATACTACTTCAGGAGTAGTTTGCAAGATTTTGCTATTGCACAATCTTACTACTTCGAGAGTAAATATCAGATTTACTACTTTAAAAGTAAATATCAGATTACTACTTCAGGAGTAAATTTCAAGGTTCTATTATTTTAGGAGTAGATTTAAGATAAATTTTAAACTTACTACTTCGGGAGTAAATTTTAGAATAATTCTTTCTACTCCTTCTGAATGTGGTTTTTCCAGTCAAGTGCACATTTATATACCTTAATAAATATCACATTCACCCCAGGGAATGAATCTGTAATTGTAACATTTATAAAAAATTCTCATTTTTTGAGAATGAAAGATAATTAACAATTTATCAAAAGTTTTCATTCTTCGAGAATAAAATATAATTATTACAACGTGCCATAAGCATATCAAACTATGCTATCTTGGGACCTCTATATTTTGCTATTTTAGAAGCAAATTGAGGTATACATGTAGCTGTAGAGAATTTTCTCTATCATATCTTGAATTTTAGATTTACTACTTTAGGAGTAAATTTCTGATTTTCTACTTCAAGAGTATTCATATATTCTTCAAGAAGAAATTATAAACAAAGTAAACATCATAGTATTACTAGCACATAACGTATTACACAAACTTTATTTATTTACAAGATTAGTGAGATACTATTAGCAGAAATATTAACTAATACAACTTAACAGGAACTATTTCATATTCATCATCTACATGATGATTAACATATCCTTCGGGGATTGTAAAGAAATCTGAGACATCTAAATTCACGGGCTCAACATTATCTTCAGAGATAAAGTTTGCCTCAACGTCATTATCTGCTTTCTAAAGGGATGCCTGATAGAGTTTTACCAAATGCTTTGACGCACGACAGATACGCGACTAGTGCCCCTTTTCTCCACACAGATAATATTTATTTTTAGTGTTCGTCCTTGATGATGCTTCAGGAGCTTCACCCTTCTTTTTACACTGCTGGTGTTGAGGTTCATTGTTTAATGCAAGATGATCACCCTGATTAAAATATCTACTATAACCACGACCACGACCACAACTGGGACCAGGGCTTCTTTCATGCCTGGTTTGATGAAAATATGCAGCATTCACTTCAGGGAATGGAGCAGTACCAGGAGGTTGACTTTCATGATTTCTCATTAAAAAATCATTATATTGTTCAACAACAAGAAAATGAAAAATTAATTTAGAATATTTCTTGAATCCCATATTTTGGTACTGCTGCTGCAGGAGCATACTCGAGATGGAAAAAGTAGAGAATGTTTTCTCTAACATGTTGTGATCTGTGATATCTTCTCCGCATAAATTTAACTGTAATTTAATTCTAAACATTGCAGAATTATAATCAGTTATATGTTTAAAGTCCTGAAACCTCAAATAAGTCCACTCATAATGTGCCTGTGGAAGGACGACCATCTTCAGGTGGTCGTATCTTTCTTTTAAATTATTCAACAATTTAAGTGGACCCTTAATTGTAAGGTATTTCATTTTCAAACCATCGTCAAGATGATGGCGGAGAAATATCATGGCCTTGGCCCGGTCTTGATTTGATGCCTAATTGTCATTTTCTATGGTGTCTGTCAGACCCATCACATCCAAATATATTTCAGCATCCAGTGCCCAGGACATGTAAGTTTTGCTCGATATATTTAGGACAATAAATTTTCGTTTGGAATAGTAAAGACTCGTGCTGATAACGTGTTATTTAAACGTAACCAAAAGCAACAATGTGCAAAATAGAGGGTGTAATTAGTAGTAATTTTCATATATCACATTTCCTTAAATAAGTAAGGCTATTTATAGCCAATGTACAAATATGAAAATTCATCCAAATCAAAGAGGTGGGTTATTACATGGTGTTTGTGCTCATTTAGAATAAAGCCACATGGCTTTGTTATGTGACACATGGACTCCATATGTCTTCATAACATTAAAGTTTTATTTATTACTTAAAATGATTATTATTACTTAAAATGGTTACTATGACATTTTCTTCCCTTTTTTTCTTTTTTCAGAAGTTTTTTTCAAATAAACTTTTTTTGTTGCGTTTTTCTTTATAAAATACTTTTTTTTTTCAAACTTTTTTTGTACAACTTTTTCATTTATCAATATCGTATAAATGATGTGTGTGTGTGTATATATATATGATGTACAATACCTATGTAGTGTATATGTAATACATCGATATTGCATAAATAGTTATGTAGTGTATATGTAATATACCAATATTGTATAAATATGCATAAACATGTATCGATATTATATAAATAGTTATATAATGTATCGATATTGTATAAATGATGAGTGTATATCAACATTGTATAAATAGTATATAGATGTATATCGATATTATATAAATAAGTATTTAATGTACGGACACTATATGAACGATGTATAATCGTGTAATGTACCGATAGCAATATTTATTTGACTATCATGCGTTCTCACCTCAATAAATAAAAGTAAAAATAAAAAAATAATAAAACAACATAAATATTCTTTTTTTTCATAAAAAAGGTGAAACAATTAGAAAACAAAAAAAATTGACTATCATGCGTTCTCACCTTAATAAATAAAAGTAAAAATAAAAAAATAATAAAACAACATAAATATTCTTTTTTTTCATAAAAAAGTGAAACAACTAGAAAACAAAAAATATTTACAATTTTTTGAAAATAGCACAACGAAAGAAATTAACAAGTATTTTTAAAAAAACTGAAAGAAAATGGGCATGTGGCCAAATGACCAGTGATGCCTCAGTAAAGAATGGCCTAACACCTTTTTGGTAAAACTTTTAGCCAAGTGGCTAGTCTGAGCAAAAACAATGGCCGGTTGGCTATTTTGAGTAAAAAAAAAGTGGGTTATTTTTGTGTAAGAAATTTACCAATAATTTAGGGCTTATAAGCCTAACCTAATTCAGTCCGCTAGCCCTTGAGGCTTGATCGAGGTTAGGTTGGGCTAGCCCATGGACCAAAATACATGTAACTACTAGTTCAGTCATTACTGAAAATATTTACAGTAAAGGTATACGAATCTCATTTTCCATAAGTGTTAGGATAAATTCCTTAGTATGTGAGTGCATTAATTTTGAATGACAATATCCCTATCACAAAGATTTGGCTTTGGAAAAAGTTTAAACTATGATCAATTTCAAACGAGTGCCACTTCTAGAATATAAGGAGTTATAGGTCCCAACAACCACCAAATTAAAGATCTTTGAGTATTCTTCCCAATGCAACTCTCTGTGCTTTAATCTACTTCCTCAGTAAAAATTTATGACTGTTTTACTGAAGATTGTCCGTGCTAAAAAATTGAGGCCGTCATAGCGGGATTAGGTCACTATACGGGGCCTCTACAATGGGACAACAACAATTTATAAGCTTATTTTGACATGTTTAAGTCCATAAACTCCAAAATTTCATTCCTAAGTATTTAGTCCAAACACACACGCAAGTGTACGTGGTCTCCCAAGTAGTAAAATGACCTTTAAAAGCCAAGTATCAATCCCACAGGGACTTGTGCTCAACAACTATCTAATTCAAGTGTTACTATGAGGATTAAACAAGTGCAAAAATAACCAATAATGTTTGTGAATTGAAAACCAAAAGTAACCATAAACAATGTGGTAAGATAAAGAACTTGAACAATAATGGGGAGAGACTTAGGGTTAAGGCACTCCGAACTGTTCTACTTAGCCATATAATCTCGTCGATTTAGTTTATTATTTTGGTTATTTATTCACGGGGTTGATATCATGACTATGGTCTTCCGAGCCTCTAGTCATCTATCTAAGTTAGCCCCACAATTACATCATTGAGCGGGGATGCGAGTACTAAGTTAAACGCATTTATATTCATCCCATATATGAACCAAATAGGGAGTATTAGGTATATTCCTATCCTAAATACAGATCTTAACTTCAATCCCTTGAATGTTTAAGATCCTACCTCATACATCCCACATCCTAACCTATTGTTCCTCCTTTCGGACTCACAATAAAAATATGTGTTTATTCTAAGGGTCGTAAATCTGTAGAATAATAAATACAAGTATATATAAACAATTAATAATGATAATAAACATAAAACAACTCAAATATAAGCTTAGGCATTCATGTTCTTGGCCTCAACCCTAGATGAGGGTGTTAGCCACTTATGGAATTACAATGAATCATCATTAATGAATTCATATATACAACCTAAAAATAAACTAAAGAAAAGGATTAAAACCCTAAGAGAAGACTCCTCAAGTTTATTCCAAGCCCAAATGTCTTCCAAGGTATGTACAATAAGATAGGAGTGTCCTATTTATAATGGGAACCAAGTGCCCTTTTTTAACATATGCACGTGTGACACTAAGGAATTCGCGTGATAAGGGTGTGCCACACCCTTATCGCGGATGCACACTAAAATTTTCCAATTTGGTTTATGTCCAAGGGCATGAAATGAAATTATCTCAAAGTCTAGATGCGTGGCACGCCCCAGTGCTCAGAATTTCCAGATTTTTCTACCATTTGCTCCCTCATTTAGCTTTAAGTTCCTCACTTAGTGGGTGTCATTACTCCTCAAATTCAGCTTTTATAGAATCCCATCCTTGAGTTTAACATCTAAAAAGGCTTCCTATATCATCAAACACCCTAAATTAGTACTTAAACACAATAGAATCTAGCAAGATAAACTAGAACAACACAGCTCAAACTAGTAACACTAGTTTTCTCGTCTAAACCTTAAGTGATCGTTTTCACTCCAAATTTATTTAAACACGCCGTGAACATAATAAAAAACTACATTAACACTTAGATGCTTAATTATATCAATAAGTATCATTACGCACTGAAGTAGTCCTTAAAACAAGGCTAAATACATAGAGATTATAACACTTAGGTGCATAAATCTACCTAAGATCATCACCCCACACTTAAATCCTTGTTCATACTCAAACAACTCTTTACATTAAGAATCATCTAAGAAAGAATCTAGTGTTATCACTACTATAAAGACACCCAAACTAGCACTACAATGACAACACAAATAGCAAGTTCCACACTAAGCATGTCATATATATTTGAAAACTCATGAACAATACTTCATAAATCTTAGGCCCCATTTGGTCATGAAAATATAATTTTTTGAAGTTGGAAATAGAGTTGGAATTGAAGTTGGAGTTGGAGTTGTGTTTGGCCATGAATATAAATTAAAGTTGTTTTTGAAATTTTGTGAGAGAAGTAGGAGTGAAGAAAGTGAAAACAAGTTTTTCTTGTTTTCACTTTTCCAAAATATAATTTCAAATTGTATTTGGAATTTTCATGGTCAAACACTATGATTTTCACTTTTTTCACTAAAGTGAAATAGTTTTCCGAGAAAAAGTGAAAAAAATACTCATGGACAAACGGCTACTTAGCCTCATGAATTGACTAAACCAAGTTGGAAAACTCATGCATATTAATCAACCAAGAATATCATACAAGTCACCTAACTATCATCAAACATGTGCCCTTACACAAGAGATTTACCCATATTCACTCACAGAGATGCAATTCATCACAAGAATGGGTATAAGAATCAAATTTTGCTCACTCTAAAAAGGAATTCTGAAATCATATAATATGAACCATAGGCTTGCCCTTAGTGTAGTACTCCACTAATATCAAAATGTTCAAGCTCAAGATCAAATAAGACTTTAAGGGTTGTAATGTAGGCTAAAGGACGTGTAAGAACTATTCTAGCTAGTAATAGTAACTATCTTAACTATCTTACCTAAATGCTTTAATACATCACTTTATAGATTAGACTCTTCTCAAAACGACTAAAGTTTCATCACTTCTAACTTCCCACACTCTTTTGTTCTGCCCCATCTCTTTAAGCTTGTTCACATATAGAATAGAGGGAGTATTCTTAATAAACACATTATTCAATTTTTCTATTTTCATTACATTATTCCCACCCACAAAGCATAAACTTTTTCAACCCCACTAGCTCCTACTATGGTGCTTCACTTTCACCTTTTTCTTCTTCAATTTTACTCTCTTTAACCATATATACTAATTTTTCTATTAAAATGCTTAGGAGTTTTAGATCAATTTACGGTCAACCAAAAATGGGTAATGGGCTATATATGAGGCTACTAAAGAAATATGCTAAGGCTTAATGAGGTTAACTAATATTATGCACAAGAGTATATAAAAGGGGGTATAGGCATGACTATCAAAGAAATGCCTATATCATCTCCTAAACTCAACACTTTTTATTTTGCTTTGTACACATACTAGACAATTTCTAGACATCAAAATGTAACAAGTAATATACAAGAGACCTCACTCACACAAGACACATGCTCAAATCATGTAGCATCATATAGACTCCAAACCAAGCAATAGAATAAATTTAGAATTAATCCAACATCGCACTAGAGTCATATAATTGAGCCTAGGAATCTCAAAAGTAGTCATTCAACCCAATCAACACTCTCTCACATTCAAAATCACTTGCATCATGTAATCACACATAGTACTAACAACATCTCACTTATTCCTAATAGGAAAAAAAAATTAAAATTTACTCCTAAAAATAAAAAAGAATACTAGGTTCAAAGGGTACCCTCTCGAAAAAGAATAGAAAAGAAAAACCAAGGGGTGGGTGAAGTGTATCTCTACTAGACTGAAACCAACAAAAACTAAACAAGCAACAAGAAAATCTTTTTGTAATTTTTCAATTTTACTCAAAAACTAACCAAACAACTAAGAATTAAAGTCCTATAGCAACACTTCACCCTAAACCATGGGAAGATTCTCTACTCCACACTTAGAAACACACTTTGTACCTAAAGTTTAATTTAAAAGCAAGAATATAAATATTCTTTGAGGCCTCTAGGCCTAGATAGTATCATCTTTTGTCATTAATGAGGCTCGGTGGATCCCACACCCAGTCTTTACCATGATTCTTAGCTTGGGTTTTCGTGACACAACAAAAATAAAAACACACGTGAAATAAAAACTAATACACAAAAATAAAATACCTGCCTTAACTTGGGTTGCCTCCCAAGCAGCAGCTGATTTAGTGTCATAACACGACCCACACCACTACATCAATAGTATTCCTTCATCCTTTTCCTCCTACTCGGAGGCCATCTTCTTATTTTTTCTGACTCCTTGAGTGTGTACTCTCAAGGTCTATATCTTTTTCAACAATAGCCTTTCTAGGCTCTTCTTTTAGCTTTACTACTTCAGGCTTAAGTGGTGGCTTGACCAACTCTATGAGATAATCCAAAGAGGTTATTGGTGATTTGCACTTCACCTCCCACACTCATCCAGTTCCATCACTATGATCATCCATAAATTCTTATAATATAAAGGTGGATTTAGTGGTTTGTGAACTTTGAAGTCTACCTCTTTATGATCCAATCACATAGTAAGAGTACCCTCTCTAACATCAATTAGCGCTCTTTCTATTGCCAAGAATGGACGTCCCAGTATGGTGGGTACCATGTCATCTGCATCATAATCAAGAATAATAAAATCATAGAGAACAACAAACTTAACAACGTTAATGATAAAATCTTCAATGATTTCTTTGGGATGCACTCTCATTCTACCCGCTATTTGGAGCACCTAGAGCATAGCCTCGGCTTTCCCAAACCAAAAATGTTAAAAACAGATAGAGGCATCAAGTTCATATTTTCCCCCAAGTCACTCAATGCATGGATCATATCATTATCACCAATTTGTATGGGGAGGGTAAAACTAATTGGGTACTTCAACTTCTTTGGCATCTTACTCATAAAAATTAAACTACACTCCTTAGTAAGTGACATTGTCTCAACATCATCAATAATATCTTATTAGTCACCATGTACTTTAAGTACTTGGTGTACTTAGGCATACCTGCAAAATATCTATTAATGGGAGGTTAATATAAAGTAACCTGAACGTGTCAATGAACTTCTTGAAATATGCATCCTCCTTCACCTTTTTGAGCCTTTGAGGGAATGGTGAAGGTGGTCATTCTTAAACATTCTCAACCTCCTTAGTTTTTGGGTACTTATACTTTCCCAAAATTTTAGCATCTTTGGCTGCAACTTTAGTGTCCTCTGCCCGCTTTGGGACTAACTCTGCCTATACCTCCTGATTTTTCTTGAGAGGTCTGTCAATGAGATCTCTTCCACTTCTTAAGGTGATTGCTATTACTTGCTTCAGATTTTCTATGTCACTTGGAAAGGCCCCTTGAGGTCTGATATCCTACGCCTGAGCTAGCTGCCCTAATTTTGTCTCTAGGTTTTTTTGAGCAAGTTTCTAATTTTTAATTTCTACAACCATTTATTCTTTATAGGACAGGATATTTTTCAAGTTTTCTTTAATATTATTGGCCTGCATATTTTTCTTCTATTAAAACTGCTGAGTCTGAACCTGATTGTTGCCCCATGTATAGTTGGTCTGACTCTGCCACTTGTGATTGTAGGCATTACCATAATTTTCCTTTTGTGCATTGTCCATAAAATTTACCAACTCCAAATTTTCTCCATACAAGTCTATAGAATGTCCACTAATACCACAAATCTTACTCCAAGATGAGGTCTTCTAGACTGTATTTACCTGAGCCCAATGCTGGTTTACACTCAACTTGCTAAATTGTATCATTATCTGGTTTTCCAAAGCTGATAGTTGAGCGGCTAAAGCTGTGACACTATCCAGCTCAATCATACTTACAGGCTTTTACATCGCACTTCTAGAAATATCACTATGCTAATAAGGATTACCTTGTACAATTCTGTTCAGAAGAGTGTATAGCTCATCATATATTTTCTCCGATGCTTGACCACCTACAGCTGAATCTAACAAAAATTTTGTGTTATGGCAAGTGCTTCAACAAAAGTATGAGCTAATACCTCATTGGTATGTTGGTTATGTGGATAATCTTTGAGAAGAGATTTGAACCTCTCCTTAGCATGATACAAGTTCTCATCCGGCTCCAGTTTAAAGCTTAAAATTTTACTACGAAACCTTGCAGTTTTTCCAAATAGAAAAAAATGAATGAGGAATTTCTTTTCCAGATTGTCCATTATAGTGATAGAATTTAAAGGTTCTTCCTTCAACTATTTCTTCTCTTCCTTCAAAAGTGAGAAGGGGAAGAGAGTGAGTCTCACATAATTTGTAGAGGCTCTAATGGGAATGAATGTGACACTGATCTTCCAATGGTTCTAACAAATGGACCTGTGGATCCTCACATGACAAGCCAGTGAACTTCCCACTATTTTACAGTAGTTTCACTATGTTCTATTTAGGCTCAAATCTATCTCTAGGTTCCAATCTGTGGATGGAAGAGGTAATATTAGTTGCAAGTAGGATTGCCACTTCACGTACTATCCTGTAGGTTGGTGGATCTTTAGCTATTGGTGCAGGAATATATTTCTCTTGTTCAATTTATGATATCCGATAGAGAAGTACTTCTTCTCTTCTTAGCTGATGTAAGCATCGCTCAGGTTCAAGATATGCGTTAACCAAATCTCTTTTCCTTTCCAGCTTACTTAAGTTTCAAACTTGTACCTACAAATTCGAAAGCTAAGATCAAGTTGTTAGAACTTATAAAAACAAAATATCAAAACTAAAACTATGACAATTGCTAATTTTCAAGTCCCCAACAATAGCACCAAAAACTTGTTGTGTCTAAATGCTCTTGCAAGTGTACATGGTCTCCTAAGTAGTAAAACAACCTTTAAAAGCCAAGTATTAATTCCACAGGGACTTGTGCTCAACAACTATCTAATTCTACTCTTACTATGAAGATTAAACAAGCACAAAAATAACCAATAACATTTGAGAATTGACAACTAAAAGTAGCCATAAACAATGTGGTAAGATAAAATACTTGAACAATATTAGGGATAAACCTAGGGTTAAGGCAGTACGAACAATCCTACTTAGCCATATAATCTCATCAGTTTAGTTAATTATCTTAGTTGTTGATTCACGGGGTTGACATAAGACTCTGGTCTTGCGAGCCTCTAGTTGTCTATCTAACTCAGCCCCACAACTACATCGTTGAGTGGGGATGTGCGTACTAAGTTAAACACATTTGTATTTCATCATGCATATGAGCCAAATAGGTCGTATTAGGTATATTCCTATCCTAAGTACAGATCTTAACTTCAATTCCTTGAATATTTAAGATCCTACCATATACATCCCACGTTCTAATTTATTATTCCTCCTTTCGGGCTCACAATAGAAATATGTGTTTATTCTAAGGGTCGCGAATCTATAGAATAGTAAATACAAGGATATATGAATAATCAATAATGATAATAAATATAAACCAATTCAAATATAATCTTAAGTATTCATGTTCTTGGCCTCAACCCTAGAAGATGACATTTAGCCACTCATAGAATTACAACGAATTATTGTTAATGAATTTTTAATGACATGCTTTGTGATTAAATATGTAAAATTTCTGATTTTGTCTAATTTGACTATTTTATCCCTCCTCATAGTTGCATTATGATATTTCTAAGATGTGGAGTTGATTGGCATGGTTCCCGATATATTTTGGTACTATTTATGTGATATTGTGGATTTTAATGGCTTTGAGAGTATTATTTTAGACTTATGGGGATATCTTTTGATCCATGCAATGGATGGCTGAACGGACTGCGTCAGCAGCTCTGAAATATCAATTTTAAGTAAGGTAGACCATTAGTTCGGGTCTCGGTACACCCAAGTAATATGGGTACGACCTCAAAGATAGACGTTTTTGAGTATATTAAATGCAACTAAGGAAGTGTGCAAGTTGAAGTGTGAAGGGCCTTGGTGTGCACAAGGCCGCCCCTAAGCATACTCCATGGGCATCTATTTTGTGCCCTTTATATTAAAGGACCCTTTTGTCTTTTTATCTCTTATTGTAATGTACTATAAATAGAATATGTTAGGGTTTTAGTTCTTTTGTTATTAAATGTTGATGTAAGAACACAAAGAACACCTCTCTTGAGAGACAGATCTTCCCTTGGCCAAAACTAGGACATGAGCAAGTGTGCATTCACTTGTGAATGTGTATTGCTTGGAAATGTTGGTGCTTGAGCGGTGGAATTTGATAGTGTGTCTTCGTAAGGTTGTGATATTGCTATTGTAAGTTTTAGGGGTCCTTAGATTTAATATATCTTTGGGTTTCTTATCTTGTAATAGTGTATGTATCACTCTCTATCTTTACACTTCAAGTCTTAGTTTGCTTTTTCTACTGAACCCATTGGTTCTTGTTGTGTCTTGTAACTTGTAATGTTGGATTGTTGTTATCCTAGTATTGTTCTTTTTGTTATAGTGTTGTTTATTTCTTGTTGTTGTGACTAGTGTTGGTGTCATTTATACCTTGTTCTTGTTGTTGTTGGACCCGAGATTTCGGTGTTGTTGAGCTCTCGGGTTTTTTCTTCTGTTTGGACTATTTTGGAGTCATTTTTGGTACGTAACAAGTTTGTATCATATTATTTGGTATTAGAGAAAGGCTTGATTTTATCCCAACAAATTCAATCTTGGGCTCATAAACTTGAAAATAAAAAAAAAGAGTAGAAAACCAAAATACCTAAAAAAAGGTGCAATCTGTCCATTTTTGTGTTCTTGGCCGAGAAGTTGGATTTCTTGTTGTTGTTGTCTTGGTCGAAAGTTGAGTCTAGGTCTAAGTCTTCTTTCATTTGTTTTGTTGCTTTTAGTGTTAGTTTTCTTCTTCACTAACACTCTTGAGTCTGGATCTAAATTTGAGTTTGAATTATTGAACTTGTTGTTGTACACCTAAGCCTTGGCCTATTGTTGTTGGTATTGGTGTTGCGTGTTCAAGGCTTGGACGTATGGTGTGTTGATGGTTCAAGGTTTGAACGTGTATTGTGGATATTATGTTGTGGTTTTAATCTTGAAAAGGTGTTTTTGTTGTTTGGGAGGTCCAACTTGAACCTTAGGACTTCAAGACTCAAAAGTGTGTTCTTGATGTTCTTCACCATCTTCAAATCTTGTTGAAGAAAAGTGGTTGTTTGATCTTAGAAAGTGAAGAAAGAGAGTATATTTTGTTGTTAGTCTTAAAAGACTTGTCCAACCACCCTCTATGTTTTAAGGTGTAGTACTTGTTGTACAAAGACTTTACATCCACTCAAAGACTTACAATCACCTTTTAAACCAATTTTCATGATTTAAGGACCATGTTTTAGGGAAATAGTACAAGAAAGTCAAGTCTTCAATTTTTGAATTTGAAAGAGGATTTCAAGACTTGTTTCCCTCCTAAACCAATTCCCACCAATTCCAAATCACAAATTGATCAAGACTTCCAAATTTGGGAAATAAACTTTGTTAAAGATTGCAACCAAAACGTGGCTTCAACGCCACCTTATTATTGTCCACGCAATAATTTTGGCTCAAATTTTTGATTTCGTAGTTTTCATTTTCTTGTTAGTTAGTTTTAAACTTTCTTTATGTTTACGTCCTTGTGTGTTGTTTTTCTTATTTGTTGGAGTCGTTGTAAACATTTGGTTCACCTCTCAACACCTCATGGAGTACAATCAACCTTACAACACTTGTGAGATTAAGTGTGAGAAATCCAAAAATAAAGAAATAAAGAGAGAGTGTGAGGACCTTTTTTTACAACTAATTCATTTGTTGTTTTGTAGTGTAACTTCTTGGCTAAAATGGAAGCCAAGGGGACAACCTCTCAAGCCGTTGGTAGCAATGTTCTTAGTTCTATTTTATTCGGGATTGATACTCTCAATCGAAGCATGGTAAAGGTGTAAGTGAATGCATTTGGGATGAGATTGAAGGCAAGTCTTAAGATGGAGAAGAAGCTGAGGTAAAAAATAAAGAAGTTGACCGTGTGATGATGAGTGTAAAGTGCTCCATTGAACGAGGTGAAGCAGTGAATTTGTGGCTAAATTCCTCTTAAGATGGAGAGCATGATACCGGTAAGACCTCAAAGATAGACATTTTTGAGTATTTTGAATACAACCGAGGGAGTGTGCAAGTTGAAGTGTGAAGAAGGGCCTTGGTGTGCACAAGGCCTACCTTAAGCACACTCCATGGGTGCCTATTTTGTGCCTTTTTCATTAAAGGACCCTTTTGTCTTTTGTCTGTTATTGTAATGTACTATAAATAGAATATGTTAGGGTTTAGTTCATTAGTTATTGAATGTTGATGTAAGAACACAAAGAACACCTCTCTTGAGAGAGAGATCCTCCCTAGGCCAAACCTAGGACATGGGTAAGTGTGGATTCACTTGTGAATGTGTATTGCTTGGAAATATTGGTGCTGAGTGGTGGAATCCGATCTTGTGTCTTCATAAGGGTGTGGTGTTGCTATTGTAAGTTTTAGGGGTCCTTAGATTTAATATATCTTTGGGTTCCTAATCTTGTAATAGTGTATGTCTCACTATCTATCTTTACATTTCATGTCTTAGTTTGTTTTGTCTAGTGAACCAGTTGGTTCTTGTTGTTTCTTGTAATCTTGTAACATTAGATTGTTGTTATCCTAGTGTTGTTCTTCTTGTTATAGTGTTGTTTATCTCTTGTTGTTATTGCTGTTTTTGGTGTCATTTACACCTTGTTCTTGTTGTTGCTGGACCCGAGATTTTGGTGTGTTGAGCTCTCGGGTTCCTTCTTGTGTGTGGACTATTTTGGAGTCATTTTTGGTACGTACCAAGTTTGTATCGTATCACCAAACTCATTTCGACCTATTGATCAAAAAATTAAAAAACTGAAAATATGAGTGTAGGACCCACATTTGATCGAAATAACCTCGGATGAAACTCCCAAATTTGCCAACATATCCAAAATATCGATTTTAGGGTGTTAACATATTTGATGTGCTTTTACGACTTTTAAATCTCATTTCGACCCTCGATTTAAAAAATTATGATTTTGGATTTCAGGGGTCAACTTTGTGAAAATGATGTTTTGTTTTTGAAAATTTGACTTCGCCAACATTTTTGGAACATTGAATTTAGTGTAGTTTCATAGTTTGTTTGAGTATATAAACTCCAAATGAATCTTAAGCACCCCGTCGAAGTTTGGATTTAACTTTAAAAATAAAACAACTTTTTGTGCAGATTTTCTGTAATATATATAGCAATTTTGGACCCATTTTTGCTCATTTCCATCTTGCCTCTTGGAAGTTAAATCCTAAAACAGTGTGGGAGCTTAAAAGTAGAGTTTGTGGGAGCTTGTGAAGCTAAATTAGCATCTATTTCTTGGTTTTATTACAGATTTAAAGTAAGAATTAACCCTTTTCTTAATAATTTCTTGATTTATTTCTCAAAATTCAAAAATCATAAGGCTTGATTTTAAACTCCAATTTCACTTGAATAATATTTTTATCTTATAATTACTAGTTTTTCATCAATTTATCCTTCAAAACAACTTCGATTCTTGATTTTAACCTGAATTTCAAAGATTTTATCCAATAAAGCTCAAAAGTATTTTTTCTTTGATTTGAACCTCATTTTTGACTCTATTTTACTTGAATTTTCAGTTGTAGGGTCCTAAAAATATAGGGAACATATTTTTAAAGTAAAGTTTTTATTTGGACCTTTTTTTTCAAAAATCCATTCCGGGGGCCGTTTTGACTCCGAATCAAAAGTAGTCAATATGGGTGTCGTTGGTTTGTTAAAATTTGTAGATTTCATATTTGATGGTTTTAGTATAGTTCGGGATTATTCATAAAAAGTAAGGTCGTGGGTTCAAAGTGTAGCAGACTAATTTTGGCTTTTGAGGTAGGTTATGGCTTAACTCTTTAAGACTGGGCTGAGTAGTAAATGATGGTACAAAATGCTTGTTAAGGGTGAGAACTATTCCTGAAAAATGGTTATCTATGTTTTGTGCTCGTGTGAGGGTGTATATATGATATAATTATTGAAATTGAGATATAATGTGATATATATGATCGTGTGGGGTAGGATGTGGTGTTAATAGCCTTGAATACATGTGAATAATTGTATTGTGTTGTTGAAATGCCTAATATGGTTTCATTGGTATATTGTGATATATCCATACTTATTTGTAAATGAGACATGTGGAAATTCATAGATGAAACAAAAGTAATGAGTGAATATTGGCTCACGTGATTGTGGAATTGTAACATATAGTTGGTTGTGAAAATACATCATGTGGATTGGGTGTGGAAATACATCATGTGATATGATTGTGAAAATACTCATTTTGAATGGTTGCAAACATTGCATCATTATTCTTATGTCATCATACACATCATTTCACTTGTTTGTTTTATTTCTTTATATATACTTGTTGTCATGTATGATTACTTGATTTATGTCTTGTGTTATGTATTTGCTTTAAAAATACTGGAAATACTGGAAATACTGGAATACTGGATATTGGTATTGGATATTAGATTTTATGGACCATCTCTGAATGATCATGTCGGAGAAGAGTTGCGAATATTGGTGATCTTGAGGTTGTGTGCCAAACTTAAGGCTATGTGCCAAACTTGAGGCTGTGTGCCCAACTGAAGGCTGCGTGCTAATACCATGCATTATCACCACCATCATCATCACCACCATCATTATCATTATATATATTGTACCTATTTTTTTGTGTTTATGTTGTGTTTGAATTGCCATATGGACTTGTCATCTGCCCATTTGTTCTATATGTTGACTTGTTAATGTCTAATTGTTCTATCTTCCTTTATTGTATTTGATGATCTTGATTATACATGTCCCTTTTTGTTCTACTTATATGTGATATTGTATGTATTTGTATCCTTATATTGTGTGTTGTTGTATTATATATGGATATTATGGAACTATTAGTGCAAGCGATGTGGGTTACCGTTTTGGGATATTTTCTGATTGTAGGTGACATGCCCTTAGTATGTATTTTGTATGCTTTTTTTCTACTTTGCTCGGTCTGTCTATGATACCTACTGAGTACAAGTTGACTGTACTCACTCCTACTTCACATTTTTGGTGCAGCTTTAAGTTTGGGTACGCCTCAGATTAGTTGATTTTTGGGCATCTTTAGATTAGTCAAGGTATCGGTTTGACATCCATTCGTCCGGAGTTCTCCTTTATATTTCTGTATTAGTTATGTCTTTATTAGTATTTGAAGAAAAATATTATTCTTTTGTGGTTATTTTTCTGATGTATTTGACTTCTGGATTGTATTAGTAGTTCTTACACTATTGACACCTAGTTTTGGGCATGATTGGTATTTTGAATTAGTTCTTTATGCATTGTTATGATTACTTGTATGGTTCAACTTTATTTTAGAAGCCTTAAATTGGGATATTTTTGTCTTTTTCTCTTTTTGTATCAGTTTGGGTGATAGACTTACTTGTCAATGTACGCTGCGACAAATGCCATCATGACCCTGATTTTTGGGTTATGACAATTTGGTATCAGAGCGACCAGGTTTTATTTGTCTCAATAGTGTAAGAACAAGATGTCTAATAGAGTATCGCAGATCAGTACATAAACGTCCGTATCTATATTCAAGTAGCTATATGATGTCTTTTGGAAACCTCCCTCATTTTATTCCTTATCATACGATTTTCTTTCATACCTTATGATCTGAGTTGTGTTTCACTCTTTCTGTGCAAATGTTGTTGCTTATATGATATATAAGTTGAGAGATGCTGCTAGAGTTTGGAGAAGGTCGCTTATGAGTTATAGATCCCGTGGTTCTTCTGAGATGACTTGGGATCAGTTTGTCAAGGGTTTTATAGAGAGATTTGTGCCTTTTAGTTTGAAAGATTATATACAGGGCAAGTTTGATCTTTTGGAGCAGAGCTTTATGACAGTAGTTGAGTATAAGGCATGCTTCCATACCCTGTCCAGATATTCCTAGGATGGTATTTCCATCGATTCTAAAAAGGTTTGGAAGTTCATAAAGGATTTAGATATTTCTCTTCAGTTGGTTACATCTTAGATAGTTGTGTTTGGGGTTTCTTTTTAGAGTATTATGGATTTTTCTAAGATGACAGAGGGTATTCTTAGTGTATTTTATGGAGGCCCCAAGAATGCGTGATGTTTTGGTAAGTTCAGGATCTAAACCTCTCGAGGCAAAGATTTTAAAGGTTTTCGTGGATACCATGGTAGGTGAGTGGTAGCTTTATAGAGTTCAGGTGATGGATCTTCTAGTTCAGCAGTTTAGGATGGCCGTTCGTGCCCAGTTGTACCTACTCCTATTGAGATTGGTCATAGAGGTTACTATGTGTGTAATGAGATTGGCCATGTGGCCAGGGGCTGTCCCTGATGGGTGATTCGGGCTACGTCTATTTCTGCTGAGGGGTAGGGGTGCTACTAGGGGAACAATAGGTAGAGGTAGTGGAGCCCGCGATAGTGGTCGTGGGGACACTCAAGTAGTTGTGGTCATGGACAGTGTTATGATATACCAGCCAGATCTGAGGCAGAGGCTTCAGATGCTGTGATCTCAGGTATCATCCCCATTTGTTTCAAACCTACATCTGTATTATTTGATCTCGGATTGACTTTCTCCTATGTGTTTTTGTATTTTTTCTTTGGGTTTGGATTCTGTTAGTGAGGCTCTTGCCATTCCTGTTTGTGTATCTACCCCGATAAGTGATTTTTTAGTCATGGATCGGGTGCACCGATCTTGTGTTATGACTTTTGTCAGGCATGAGACTTTGGTAGATTTACTTGTGTTAAATATGGTTGATTTTGATGTTATTTTGGGTATGGATTAGTTGGCTCCTTATCATATTATCTTATATTATTATTTTAAGACTGTGACTTTAGCTTTGCTGGGTATACCAAGGATAGCTTGGAAGGGTGCACTTTATTCGGGTCCTAGAGGATTATATCTTATTTCCAGACTCATAAATTAGTTGAGAGGGGATGTTTATCATTCTTGGCTCATATTCGTGACACCAATGTTATTTTACTTTCTTCCTTGGATTCTGTCAGCGTTGTTCATCAGTTTATGGATGTGTTCCCTACAGACTTGTCAGGTATGCCTTCAAATCAAGATATTGATTTTCTATTGATGTTGAGCCAGACACCAAGCCTATTTTCTTTCCTTCTTATAGGATGGCCCCAATAGAGTTAAAGGAATTGAAAGATCTATTAGAGGAGCTGTTGGATAAACGATTTATCCGACCTAGTGTTTCTCCTTGGGGTGCCTATCTTATTGTGAATAAGAAGAATGGTTTTATGCGGATGTGTAATGATTATCGACAGTTTAATAAGGTGACAGTTAAGAATAAGTATCCTCTTCGTCACATTGATGATTTGTTTGATCAACTTCAGGGTGCTGCGGTATTTTCAAAGATTGATTTAAGGTCTGGTTATACTAGTTGAGGATTGGAGCTTTGGATATTCTATAGATAACTATTCAGACTCGATACGGTTATTATGAGTTCCTAGTCATGTCCTTTGGGTTGACCAATTCCCACTACTGCGTTCATGGAGTTGATGAACTAAGTGTTTCGATCGTATATAGACTTCTTTGTTATTGTATTTTTAGATAATATCTTAGTTTATTCCAAGAGTGAGGTTGAGCATGAGGAGCATTTACGGATTGTGCTTCAGAGATTAAGGGACGAGAAGTTGTATGCTATGTTCTCTAAGTGTGAGTTTTGGTTTGAGTTTGTTTCTTTCTTTGGTCATATGGTGACTAAGAAAGGTATTTTGGTTGATCAAGCCAAGGTTGCAGCGGTTCATGATTGGGCTAGACGTACTTCACCCACTGATATTCAAAGTTTTGTTGGCTTATCAGGTTATTATCAGTGTTTTGTTGAGGGTTTTTCATCCATTCCAGCTCTTTTGACTAAGTTGACTCAGAGAAAGATTTTGTTTCAGTGGTTTGATGCTTGTGAGGTGAGCTTTTGAAATCTCAAGGATTTGTTGACTTCAGCTCCTATATTGGCTTTGGCCAAGGAGGGCATGGTCTTTACTGTGTTTTATGATGCTTCTGGTATTGGACTGGGTGCTGTATTGATGCAAGAGGGAAAGATAATTATGTATGTGTCTTGTTAGTTGAAGCCTCAAGAGAGGAATTATCCTACCAATGATTTGGAGTTGTTCGTAGTTGTGTCTTCCTTGAGGTTGTGGAAGCACTAATTGTATGGAGTCCATTATGAGATCTTCTCAGATCATCATAGCTTTCAGTACTTCTTCACCAAGAGAGATCTTAATATGAGGCAACATTTTTGGCTTGAGTTGCTTAAGGATTATGACTTGACTATTCTCTATCATTAGGGCACGACTAATATGGTCGCGGATGCCTTGAGCCAAAAGTCAATGAGCATGGGTATCTTGGTGCATCTTTTGACCTAGGAG
This sequence comes from Capsicum annuum, assembly GCF_002878395.1. NCBI lineage: Eukaryota > Viridiplantae > Streptophyta > Magnoliopsida > Solanales > Solanaceae > Capsicum > Capsicum annuum. The sequence goes on along the minus strand of NC_061113.1, from coordinate 137,275,463 downwards.
AGGCCTTTGGCCTTAGAGATTCAGTCTTTAATTATCCAGATGGTTAGTCTTTATATTTCAACACCATGGAGTATTTTGGGATTTATGGATACTAGATCTTCTTTGATAGAGCAGATTCAAGCTCATCAGTTTGATGATGTTGGATTGAGGTTGATTTGAGATAAGGTGTTGAGTGGGGAGGCTAAGGAAGCCTCACTTAACTCAGATAGAGTTTTGAGGATTGAGGGTCGAGTTTGTATGCCGAGAGTGGGTGATTGGATTAGGTTGATCTTGGAGGAGGCCTATTGTTCCAGATATTCCATCCATCTAGGAGTGACTAAGATGTATTATGATTTGAGACAAAACTACTGGTGGGGTGATATGAGGTGAGATATAGCAAATTTTGTGGCTCGTTGCCTATGTTGTCAGCAGATGAAGTCCGAGCATTTGAGACCAGGTGGGTTGCTTAAGAGGTTACCCATTCTCGAGTAGAAGTCGGAATGGATCACTATGAGCTTCGTGATTAGGTTGCCTCCTACTTCTCGTGGTTCTGACAATGTTTGGGTCATCCTAAATCGACTGACCAAGTCAGCTCATTTTTATCCCAGTTCAGGTCTCATTCAATGCCGAGAGGTCGGCTCATTTCTACATTCGTGAGATTGTGTGTCTGCATAACGTGCCGGTGTCTATTATTTTAAATCGAAGTTGTGTTCACATCTCACTTTTGGAAGACTTTTTAGGAAAAATTGGGTACTCTAGTTGATTTTAGCGCAATATTTCACCCCTAGACTAATGGCCAGTGAGAGCGAACTATCTAGGTTTTAGAGGATATGCTTCGCGCATGTGTGATGGATTTTGGTGGCCAGTGGGAGAAGCGTTTGGCTTTAGCTAAGTTTGCATATAATAATAGCTACCATTCCAGTATTGATATGTTTCCTTTTGAGTTATTGTATGGTAGGCGTTGTCGCTCCGTAGTAAGTTGGTTTGATGTTTCAGAGGTGAGACCTTGAGGTACGGACTTAGTTCATGAGTCTTTGGATAGAGTCTGGTTTATTCAGGATACACTTAGAGTGGCTCAGAGTAGGCACGAATGCTATGCTGATTGTAGACTTCGTGCCTTGATATTTGGTATTGGTGATCGTGTTTTCCTTCTAGTTTTACCCATAAAGGGTGTGATGAGGTTTGGGAAGAGGGGAAAGCTTATCCCAGGTATATTGGTCCATTTGAGATTCTTCGGACTGTTGGTGATGTGGCTTATGAGTTGCCTTTGCCCCACGATCTATCAGCTGTTCATTTAGTTTTTCATGTTTCTATGATTTGCCGCTATATTCTTGATAAGTCTCATATCATTCATTGGTAGTCAGTTCAGTTAGATGAGCGGTTGTCCTTGTTGAGGAGCCGGTCTCTATTTTGGCTAGGGATGTTAGGCGGTTGCATTTTAAAGTTATCCTTGTGGTTAAGGTTAAGTAGCAAAATTAACTTGTAGATGAGGCTACTTGAGAGATCGAGTCTGATATGCGCCGTTCTTATCCCCAATTCTTCGTTGATTCAAGTATTTCTTTGCCTTAGTTCGAGGACGAACTAAATTTTTAGTAGTGGATGATGTAACGACATGCTTTTTGATGAAACATGTAAAATTTGTAATTTTGTGTGATTTGACTATTTTACCACTCCTCATAGTTACATTATGGTATTTCTGGGGTGTGGGGGCAATTGAAATGGTTTCCAATGCATTTTGGTACCATTTATGTGATATTGTAATTTTTGATGGCTTCGAGAGCCTTATTTTAGACTTATGGGGATATTTTTTAATCCGTGGGATGGATGGCAGAACGGAATGCACCAATAGCTCTGAAATATCAATTTTAGGCTAGGTAGACCTTTTGTTCGGGTCCCAATGCACCCAAGCTCATTTTGACCTATTGGTCGGAAAGTTGAAAAATTGGAAACATGGGTGCGGGACCCACATTTGATCGAAATGACCTCGTATGAAAAATCTGACTTATCCAGCAGATCCAAAATGTATGTTTTAGGGTGTTAACATATTTGGTATGATTTTATGACTTTTAAATCTCATTTCGACCCTCGATTTAGAAAATTATAATTTCGAATTTTGGGGGTCAACTTTGTAAAAATGATATATTTTTTTTGAAAATCCGACTTCGTCAATGCGTTCCGAACATCGAATTTAGTGTGGTTGCATAGGTTGTTTGTGTATATTTGACTCCAAACGAATCTCGAACACCCCGTTGAAGTTTGGATTTAACTTTTAAAATAAAAATAGTTTTTTTATGCAGATTTTCTGCAATATATATAGCAGTTTTGGGCCCATTTTTGCTCATTTTTCGTCTTGACTCTTGAGAGTTAAACCTTAAAATAATGTGGGAGCTTAAAAGTAGAATTTGTTAGAGCTTGGGAAGCTAGACTAACATCTATTTCTTGATTTTATTACGGATTTAAGGTAAGAATTAACCCTTTTCTTAGTAATTTGTTGATTATTTTCTCAAAATCCAAAAAATCCTAAGGCTTGATTTTAAACCCCAATTTCACCTTTTTCACTTGAATAATATTTTTATCTTATAATTACTAATATTTCATTAATTTAACCTTCAAAACAACTTTGATTCTTTATTTTAACCAAGATTTCAAAGATATTATTCGGTAAACCTCAAAATATTTTTCTTTAATTTTAACTTCATTTTTGAATCGATTTAAATTGAGTTTTCAGTTGTAGGTTCCTAAAAATATGGAGAACATGTTTTTGAAGTAAAGTTTTGAGTTTACCCTTATTTTTCAGAAACCCGTTCTGGGAGTCTATTTTGACCCAAAATCAAAAGTAGTTAATATAGGAGTCGTTGATTTTGTTTTGATGCATAAATTCCATATTTGATATTTTTAGTGGAGTTTAGAATTATTCATGAAATGTAAGGTCGTGAGTTTAAAGTGTAGCAGAATGGTTTCGACTTTTGAGGTAGGTTATGGCTTAACTCTTTCAGATTGGGCTGAGTAGTAAATGATGGTACAAAATGCTTGTTAAAGGTGGAAACTAGTCATGAAAAATGGCTATCTATGTTCCCGTGTAGGGGCCTATATGTGATGTAATTATTGAAATTGAGATATGATGGATATATATTTCGTGTAGGGTCCGATGTGGTATAGATAAACTTGAATACAAGTGAATAATTGTATTGTGTTGGTTAAATGCCTAATGTGGTTTCATTGGTATATTGTGATATATTCATACTTTTTCGTATATGAGACATGTGAAAATTCATGTATGAAACAGAAGTAATACGTGGATATTGGCTTACGTGATTGTGGAATTGTAACATTGTGGTTGGTTGTGGAAATACATCATGTGGATTGGGTGTGGAAATACATCATGTGGAATGGTTGTGGAAATACTCAATTTGAATGGTTTCGAACATTGCATCGCCATTCTCATGTCATCATACACATCATTCCACTTGTTTGTTTTATTGATTTATATATACTTGTTGTCATGTATGTGTACTTGATTTATGTCTTGTTATGTATGTGTTTTGAAAATACAGAAAATACTGGAATACTGGATATTTGATTTTATGGACATCTCTGAAGGATCGTGCCGGAGAAAAGTTGAGGATATTGGTGATCTTGAGGCTGTGTGCCAAACTTAAGGCTGTGTGCCAAACTTGAGGCTGTGTGCCCATACCGTGCATTATCATCATCATGATCATTACCTTCACCATTATCATCATTATTATTATATACACTACACCCTTTTTATTATATTTATGTTGTGTTTGAATTGCCATATTGACTTGTCATCTACCTATTTGTTCTATATCTTGACTTGTTAACGTCTAATTGTTCTATCTTTCTTTATTGAATTTGATGATCTTGTTTATACATGTCCCTCTTTTGTTCTACTTATATGTGATATTGTTTATATGTGTATCCATATCTTGTGTGTTGTTGTATTATATATGGATATTATAGAACTGTTATTACAAGCGATGTGGCTTACCATTGTGGGATATTTTCCGATTTCACGTGACGTGCCCTTAGTATGTATTTTGTATGCTTTATTTTCTACTTTTCTCGCTCATTCTATAATACCTACTGAGTACTAGTGGACTGTTGTCACTCATACTTTATCCTTTTGGTGCAACTTTAGGTTTGGGTACGCCTCAGATTAGTTGATTTTTGGGCATCTTCAGATTAGTCAAGGTAGCGGTTAGACATCCATGCGTCCTAAGTTCGTCTCTATCTTTTTGTATTAGTTATGTCTTTATTAGTATTCAGAGACAAATATTATTCCTTTGTAGTTATTTTTATGATGTATTTGACTTCTGGATTGTATTAGTAGTTCTTACACTATTGACACCTACTTTTGGGCATGATTGGTATTTTGGATAAGTTCTTTCCGCATTGTTATGATTACTTGTATGGTTCGGCTTTATTTCAGAAGCCTTAAATTAGGGTATTTTTGTCTTTTTCTCTTTTTGTATTAGTTTGGGTCAATGTATGCTGCGACAAGTTCCATCATGACCCTCATTTTTGGGTCGAGACAGGATTCATCTATAAAATCCAAGGTGAACTAAAGAAAAGGATTAAAATCCTAAAATAAGCCTCCTCAAGTGTTTTCCAAGCCCTAAAGGTCGTCAAAGGTATGTACAATAAAATAAGAGTGTCTTATTTATAATGGGAGCTAAGTACCCATTTTTCACTAATGGGCGCGCCACATTAAGGAATTAGAGTGATAAGGGAGTGGCACACCGTTATCGCATATGCACACTAGAATTTTTCAATTTGGTTTGTGTCCAAGGGTGTAGCACGCCCTTATCTCAGAGTCTAGAGGGCGTGGCATGCCCTAGTGCTCAGAATTTCTAGATTTACCGTTTGTTCTCTTCATTTTTCTTTAAGTACCTTACTTTGTAGGTGTCTTTCCTCCTCAAATTTAGCTTGTATAGCTGAAACATCCCAAGTCTTGGACCCTACAAAATTCTCTTATATTTTGAACTCATGGACTTGGTATGACTCAAGGGAGTCACTCGTACCCTTATATACGGTACCTAAGCTGCCTTGAGGGTTCACTCGTACCCTAGGCAGTATGTTGGGATTGTCTACTCCCCATTATATGATTCAACTAGGTAAGATTCAGATAGGAACATACGAGTGATTCAAGGTAAGTGTATGGAGCATATTTAAGTGGTCTTGGGTAATCTGTCCAAGGTGTGATTTGCAGGGTACGATTGGGGGTGTCACTCATACCCTTGGGTACAAGTTAAGGGAGGTAGAGTCATATAGAAACCAGTAGGTAAGGTTTGGCATGGTCTTGGGTACGAGTTGGGGTACCACTCGTACCCTAGGATACGGATAGTAAGAGGGAGTCGTACCCTTGGACGTGGCTTGTTTTAATTTTAACCTAGGATACGGATGGTAAGGGGGAGTCGTACCCCTAGACGTGGCTTGTTTTAATTTTAAGTCAAGGGTAGTTTAGAAATTTCCTATTCCTAAACCCCTATGTCCTCACATTATATAACCCTATATGGCCTTCCATAACACTTGTTAGAGGATTAAAACACTTCAAATGCTCTCTCAAACTCACACTTGAAAGATTGGAGGCTAAGGTTTCTCAAGTGTTCTTCAAATGCTCAAAGGTCAAGATTTCTTTTGTGAATCTTCATGTAAAATGTATGTACTCCTTCCCTCATTGTTATTTCAAACAAAATGCATGTGTATTGTGTTTTAAACGTTGGTTTGTGAATGATGGATTTGAAATATTGTTGAGGGTCTTGATGCATATGGTTTGGTATTGGCTTAAACTATGTTTTTACATGTTTTTGGTAATGGTTTACATATGTGGTTGGTTGTTGGTTATAGTTTAACAAATGGATCTTGAGTAACCCTAATTATGGTGGTTTATATATTGGTTTTTGTCTTGGTAAAGGTATGCCCTCAACATGTTTGATTTAATCCTTTAAAGAATGTTTTTACTCTATTGTTGAATTTTCATTGGATCTCTTATATGGCTTAATTTGGTAATGGAACTCTAAATAGTTTAGGATGGTTTTGCATGGTTTAAATGATATATAAATGTTTTAAATGTTTGGCATGATCTAAAATGGTTTGGAATGGTTTAAAGGGTAAAGATTTTGGTGGTCGTGATTGATCTATTTTAAAAACCTTGCGGGATACATGGAAATTCCTTAAGTGAATGCATAAATGGAATTGGTTTAAATGGTTTGGAAAGGTAAATGGCTAAATTGTTATACTTGTGGGGTACAGATTCCCCTAAGTGGATTTAATATGGTAATTGGAAGGGCACCTGAGGGTCCCCTATACCTATATGTGGTTGGCTATGGATAATATTTGCAAGTATGGTTGGTATGAAGATACCACTACTAAATGGCCTTGGTTAATCAATGGTAAATGAATTGCTTGGAAATAATTATAATTGGGCATTAAAGGGGGAGATGTAGCTAAGCCATGGAGGGTGGAGGTCTCGGGAGGACCAAAACTGGAAACTCATATTTGTCGGTATGAGGTTGGTCTTAGTGGATCGTGTGCATGATGTTACACCTCATATTAGGGGATGTACTAGTCATCCCAATGGGATATTTCCCTGGTCGTCTGGCTACACGACTGGGGCCCTTTCAACAGAGGGATCTGAACCCATATTGCCCATTGGTGCTTTAGGACAACAAAACTACATAACCCAAGTAATATTTTTAAAGGCATGCTAAACCCGGTTCCCTTTCCCGGCACTTATATATATGTATGGTTATATACATATGGTTGGTTTTACTTGGTTTTATAACTGACATTATTTTATCCTTATCCTGAGTACATACTAGTGTTCACCTACTAACCTGTCTATTGGTGGCTATATACCCACACTATGCAGTAATCGATCATTCTACTCCTATTGCTTAGTGATCGGATTCAGGTACAGTCAATGTTGGATTGAGGTGGTGAGCTTCCATAGTTCGAAAGGAATCTATTTCATGTCATGGTTTAATTTTCATATTTATTATCTTTCATAGTCCTTGGTTTTTGGCTACGGTCGGGGGCATGTTCCGACTAGGTACTCTTTGGTTGGTTAGGGGCATTGTATGAAAAACTGTGGACTGGGTATGGTATAAATTATTTATGTTATTTATACTTTCATTGGCTTATTACCTTGGGTTGGTTATTGGTTTCTGCATTGGTTTGGTTGGATATTGGGTGGTTTGAATTGTTTGGGTTGGTCTCGGTTTTAGACCTATCCCAAAGTTACCATATAGTTGGATACGTTAAGACTTCAGCTGACTCAAAGTATGCGTTTGGTGGTTGGCTTGGGTAATGGGGGCTCTTCCTGGTCTAGGTTGGACTTGGGATTACCCATTACGTTTAGGACCCTATTTGGGTTGTGACAATAGCATCCCATCATTGAGTTTAATATCTCACAAGGCTTTCAATATCATCAAACATCCCAAATTAGTGCTTAAACACAATAGAATCCAACAAGATAAACTAGAACAACACATAGCTCATGCTAGTAACACTAGTTTTCTCGTCTAAAATCTAAGTGATCGTTCTCATTCCAAACTTGTTTTGAATGCACCTTAAACATCATAACAACTACATTAACACTTAGATTCTTAATTATATAATTATAGTCTCATTACACACACAAGTAGTCATCAAAACAAGGCTAAATACATAGAGATTATAACACTTAGGTTCATAAATCCACCTTTGCTCATGGTTGGGGTGGAAATCCTTCATTGAAGTAAATTTTTTATTTCCTTTTAACATCGATTAATCCGTCTATCTTCTAGAATCATTATAATGGGGAATCACTATGAAGTTCTTGAGGTTTAGAATCCTAGGTATATGAAATTATGGGAAAAACCTATGGGTATGTGTATTTTATCCTATAATTTATTTTAGATTGTAAATTAACTCTTCCTAGTATGAATTATGGTTTAAGAACATGAATTTTGGTAATTTGTGATCTTGAATTCTATAAAGATGGAACCTTTAGCTCTAAAACTCTATTAATGGAGATGGGTTGAGTATGATAGAGTTAGTTAGTGGTTAATTGACCCTTGAGTATTGTTATACACCATAAATAAGGGTAGAACTAGTGGGTTTGAATTTTCAAGCTATTTATTTGAAGAATAATTGATTAATTACTTTTATACTTGTTGTTATTTGATGATTTAGCCTACGTAGATATGAAGAAGATGGAAGATCATCCATGATATAATTTGTTTGTTGTAGTAGCTTGGAGCCCAGATAGGTTATGATTTATGAGTAGTAGATTGTGGTTAGTAATTGTATCCATGATATATATCTGAAGGGAGCAATGATGTTTAGGCCCGTGGACAAAGAGTTTGGATGGATAAAACATGAATTTAATACAAGAAAGACCTAATTGTGTGTTATTATGCTAATGTATGAATCCTTGATTGATGTTTTGTGTCTGTATTACTTCATTGTGGATTGTATTATGAATTAGGTGAGTATAGCTAGTGATAAGGAGATTGTGTGATCTTATAATCTAGTGATTCGGCCTAAATACCATAAAAAAGGTTGAACTTGATATTATGCATGTCTATAATATGGGATAATCTTGATTAAAATTAGTGATAAGAACTAATTATGGTATGAGAGGAGGCGGTGACACAACGCAAGAGCCTAAAGTCAGGTTAGGCAAAGAGTTAGAAAGTAAAAAGTGTTATACTCCATTTCAACAGGGGCCAACCCGAGCTACAACATATTGGAAACCTCTTAATAAATTAAGAAAGTATCCCCCTAATTAGTTTCACGGTGAATTAGGATACCTATTAGAAGCTAAGTGACTAAAGCAAATAAAGACTTCATTTTAGGTCTACACAACTTAATAGATTCTAGGTAAGGATTCTAGTTATCCTAAGGGAAGGGGGTTAAGCATGCTAAAGAATCCGCAACTTCGGTTAATCGGTAAAACTTAGATTAGATAAGGAAATCAAATGTTATATGAAGAAAGATACAAGTAAGGTATTAAAATCTCTCTCTCTCTCTCTCTCTCTCTCTCTCTCTCTCTCTATCTATCTATCTATCTATCTATCTATCTATCTATCTATCTATATATATATATATATATATATATATATATATATATATATATATATATATATATAAGATAAAACTAACTATGTACGAGAAAAAAGATTCGATAAACTTTTAGAAGAACCTCGTCATAAAATTAAAATTTCATCCACTTTTTTAAAATGACTGAAAATAACATTTATAAGACCTCTTAATAATGATGCTACCTTGCTGTTGTCAAAAAGAAAGTTATTTCAACTCATTTCTTTTAAAAGATATACAAATCTTTTAATTAATAATTTTTTTAAAAGTTATGCTAAGAAATTCACGTTTTTCTTCATTCTAAAAAAAATTGATCCTTTTGCTGCTTTTTTTTTAAACCAAATTTTAATAAAAAAAGATGTAAATAAGATGGTTAATTATCATACACTAAATGAATTATTAAAAATATCCATAAAAATATAATTTTTTTAAATATATAATGACTTCAGAATTTCTGATTTATTACGATACTAGTCATGTAAAAAAATAAATAAAATATTTTCTTGTCATTCAAAATACTACAAAAATGCCTTGCAGAGTCAATTTGGTAAAATTGTCATCTTTTATTTGAAATGATGAAGAGCAAAATCAATTTACCATATCCAAAGTTATTAAAATCGATTTCCAAGTTTAATGATAATATGCTCATCTACCACAAAACTTCTATTTGACTAATCCAGTATTACCAATTAGCAAGAAACTAACTTGATTCTAAAGATAAAGGGTTTTCTAATAAATAGGCCATTAAACTCCAAAAAATATGTTTTTACCTGTCAAATTTTAACCTTTTAATGATGTAAACTAAATTACTAAGCCGAGAGATATGCTAACCTTAAAATCTAAGATGGGTGAAAAAAATAAATAAATCCGCTATCATATCAGATTCACACTAATCCAAATAAGACATACAAACACAAATTCCAAATATTAATAATGTGTGAAATATTAAACAAAAATAAAAATAGCGTCTATAGAAGAAGAATAAAGTTTGAAAATAGGGGAGGAGACACTAGACTGCTAGATGGAAATATGTAATTCGATATTTATTTGCTTTTCTGATTTGGACAGAGATGGAACCAAATCATGAGACCCCAAGTGCGTTCCCGAAAAGAAAGCAAAAGAAAAGGATTAGTAACTAATTAAGTTGAACAAAAAACACATAAAGGACAATTTTAAAGCCCAAGTTCCAAATAATGATAGATGGTCATTTCAGTTCTTCACAGCTTATGTCTCAGTGATGGTAATAGCTCTAGACTGGATTGACTCAAATACAGTCGTTAAAAAATATGCTTGCCAAGAAACCAACACTTCTCATTTAAAGGGCGAGTTAAAATGAGCAGATACATGTAAAAATTCAAAAGTTTCCTGATTCCATTTAGCCAAATAGTAAAATAAAGGATAAAAGCTTTTAAAATAGAATCCAATTCTTTAAACAAAAAGAGAAATAGACACATTCATGAACTAATACCTAATTTATTGTCCAACTTAATTGAAGGTGATTTGTATATGTTAGCTTTTATGTGATTAAATGTGTATTTGTCTCTTTTGTAGAAATTGATAGCCCTCCAACTTGAGACTTAAGTTGATGTTAGTGTTTAAACTAGTTACCAATACTAGGTTATTTAAGTTAGAGCAACACTTCACCAAATTAGAAAATTTATTAGAATTTATCTTAACAATGAGGCCATACTGACTTAATCACATACAAGACTAAAGTGACTTGAAATCATACAGTTAAACATATTTCAAAGGCTAAAGCAGATATGACCTCTTCCATGCTAAACCAAGGGTTGGTGAGGTCTTGTAACAATGCAAACAAGCATAGAAGAAACAACAAAAATAATCGGACATTATAATAATCTTACAATATCCAGCCAACCATATGATTAAACTAATCAGATGGACAACTAGATGCGCCCCAGAGTGTACTTCATACTGATTCATAAGAATATGAAACACTTAACAAGCGCACAATAAGGTATAAATAATCGTAGACTACCAAAAAACTATTGCTTGCTTCATGCTTGTGTTCATAACTAGCCAAACGAAACAACTTTATGCAACTAATATCATCTTTCGGGAGTTAAAAGCTCCATTTTATTTACCTTAGTTTGAGAGCCTAAACTAGTGTCATTATTTTAGCTAATTACCTATACTAAATGAAAACAAGATGGTACATGCTTAGCCATAGAAAAAGCTATTCAAACCAGTTAAAAACTACCTTCAGATTGAGTTGTGAAGCCTCTCTAATCATTTTTAATATTCAAGTTAACAAAAAGACAGAGAACTTCAATATACAGTGAAATACTTTTCAAAACTTAAGGACTTGTATAATATTTTTTATGCTAAGTTGTAAATTAAAAATCACTTTTAAGTAAACGACTATCCTAAAATAATGCCAAAAGAATGTCATATTCTGGTGTTCAAGCAAAAAAAGGCACAAGAATCTCACTACGGACAACCAAACATTTCTAAAGTTTGACCTCTTAAAAAATAAATAAAATTGTACTTCAATGTCTTCTTAATAGATGTCAAAGTCACAGAAAAATGCTAAGCTCAAAGCCATCAAAATGATCCTGTACAAAGCACATAAGAAAAATTTTACTTTCAAACTTTAGCACATAAGTTTACTTGAAAACATGTCAATATGTTGTGTTGTTAAATTTAAAAAAGTTTCCATGCCTATTCAAGGGCTGTCGATATGTCCAAATATTTAAAGCATCATCACAAAAAATTTTATGTTGGACAACCAATCATCTATGAAGTTTAGAGCTTTTAAAACCTTTTCCCTGTTTAAGAAGAAAAGGCTGCTCATGTGTTGTAGAACTTATAACTAGGTGCAAAGAGAAGTTTAAAAGCTACTATGATGTTATAAAAATGATCTTAAATTCAACCGTACTAAAAAAGAAACTCAGGTGTTATAGAGTTTATACAAGAAAAATTACAAGTCATAAACACTTCTAAAAACACATAATCTCAAAACATCAGAAAATGATTTTGTTTCACATTTCACATTTTTATGCCTGAAATCAACCAGTGAACACCCCAACTAGCACATGATAACAATAAACAAATTAGTTCAGGTTTGCGTTCGCTACCAACAAAACAAAATAGCCAGCTCCTTGTAAGACTTCAAACTTTATAGATTTTATTCAAGCTAGGTCTCAAACTAAAATGCTTCATAAACATATCACATAATGTGAATAAAATCCAATAACCAGACACCATTTTATTTTGTCTTTACATTCATAATCAGGCAAGTGGGAGTGACAAAATCAAATGATCAGCAAACCACTAAAACTAAATATAATGTAATTAGACAGGATATAATTTACATCGTGTGAGGCAGCGAACTAAGGTTTCCTCACCGACGATAGAAAATTGAACTCGAAAAGAGCAAAAAAAAATAAGAGGCGATAGTATGGATTTGCCAATGCTTGGTGCTAATTTCAGATAATTCGTTTGATCCCTTTTTGATGAAAAAATGGGAGCTCAAAGGCTCCTTTTATAGCTGAATTTGATGGGGGCTAAAATAGTTCTCAAGAGAGACTTCAAGAATTCAAATTTTCAATTCATGGAAAGCCTAAATCTCGAAGAGAAAAAGAGAGGAATAAATTGGAAGAAGAGAAAGCCCAGTTTTTCACACATATATGTACGTGTACACGTGTGTAATTTTAAATATGTTTAGCTATAGTATAAAATTAAGAAAATAAAATAAAATAGAGTAAATTTGTAAGAAAATATAATAATATAGCAAGGGTTATGTTAATATGTTAAGATATATTTATTTTAATTTTAGAAAAATTAATGAAATGATAATTAAAAAAGTATATATTATTATTATTTATTTATTCCTGAGCAAATTTATAAGATGTGATATTAGTATTTTAATAGCAAAGATAAAGAAAATATCATTTTCAAACTATTAATGTTAAAAAATAAGAAAAATATAATTGAAAAAATATTTCAGAATCCTAAGCATTGAAAAATTAATTTTATGAAAAAGGAGAGCCAAAATTGAGGCCAACAAAAAGTATAACGGTGTATGACTAAAACTATATTGTAAGTTGAATAAAGTTGAATGATTGGATAATGCAGTAGGGTCTTGAACCTAGTAATGACTTGAATGTAAGGGTTGCTAAATATATTAGAATCCCTAGGCTCGATATTAATAAATAAGGATTAAATTAGTGAATGAAGTTATGAATGTTGAAGTAGAGTATAGACTCCATTTGGTTGAATGTGCACTCCTAAAATAAGTACTTGAATTGATGATTATTACTTGCCATGCTTACTTGAATAAGTCGTGGATTGGTCTTCAGACATGCTATAATTAATGAAACCAATGAATCATATCAACTTGTGATTTGGTGTGTTAAATAACGATTGTTGTTTACGTAACATAATTAACTCGAGTTGATCAAGTATTTAGAGGATTGTCTATTATTGCAATACATGTTTAAGAAATATAACTGTTAGATGATATCCTATGTGTTAATCAGATATAACGAGGTTATATAAATGCCTTGTTGACCATACAAGTATGACTGATATATTACTATTGTGGGATGTTTCAGTATTTAGGCAACATTATAAGATTGGTTGATATTATTCACTGGTTGGCTCGGGTACCATGCTGATATAGTATCTATGATTCATTTGTTGGCTTGGGTACCACGTTGGTAAATACATGAATAAGAATTTGTTCCATGCAAGTCATGTCTAATGGGTAACCATAGGACCCTTAGCATATGTGTATAAGTTATTGATGAGTGTGATGGTGTCTTGAGTGGACCAGTTTTATGATTATTATTATTGTTGATATTTTTATTAATTCCCCGAGTGGACTGGGTTATATTATGGTTGTTAGTTTAGGTTTCTTGAGTGAACTAAGTTATAAGGTTGCTTGATTTATTTGAGATCCTGGTGTGGTCCAATTACTTGGCATACATTTGGGATCCTTGTGTGGTCCAGTTACTTGTCATATATTTGGGATTCTTTTGTAGTTCAATTACTTGGCATATATTTGAGATCCATGTGTGGTCTGGTTACATGGCATATATTTGAAATCCTTGTGTGGTTCGATTACTTTGTATATATTTGGGATTCTTATTTTGTCCAAGCTTGCATATATTTGGGATCCTTGTTTGGTCCAAGCTAATGTTATAAAGAAAAGACATATCTTCTATAGATGTCTACTTACTTATATATTTAAGATGGGGTATAACTTATTATTGTGAGTCAAGGCTTATTGACTGGGTCTATTGTGGGTAGTCATGGTGTTGACGTGGTATATTCTTTCTATTTACATACACTTGACTGAATTCCTTAATGTTGTTGTGAAAATATAAGTGGTAACATAATTAAAGTAATTGTTAAGGTTTTATAATTGTATTTGTTATAAGTTTATGATTATCTGTCTTATTTATTATTGAGGTTAATTGTGGTGTAAGTGAAGTAGATTGGCTTATGATACCTATTGGGTTTAAACAAGTGAGAGTTATGATATATGAAACTTGATGTGTAGATGATAAATGATCAATGCGAATAAGAATGGAAATTCTCATAGGTAAAATGAGGGATAAATATAGCATAAGTGGGTGAAAGTGAAGTGAATTTAATTGTTATATCAGTTGTTATGCTCTCTTTCTATGATTTCTATTTTATATTTACGTGATCTAACTTTGGTTGGCGATGATACCTACCAATATATGCAGTTGTATTGATACTATTCTTGCCATACCCTTTTTGGGGTGTAGTTTAGTTGCAAGTTCTGTTGATGTTTCTCAGATGACATAGAAGTGAGCTGTAGTAGTTTTTACTCTTCTTATTTCTGTGGAAAGAACTATGTATTTTGTATTATCATTTACTTGTTAGAAGCTCTTGTACATTGTCTATACAAGGTCCTCAGGAATGGTTTTTATTCATTGTTCTCTGGTAAGAGTTTGTATCATTTATCGGATTTTGAAATCCTTAAGGGAATTTCTTATAACTTCTACATGTATTTGACATGGCTGGACAACGTCATCCTATCTAGGTAGATTATGGTAGGTGACCTCACAATTTGGTTAATTGGGTCGTGACAATAAGTATTAGAGGCTAGGTTACCAATCTCACAAGTACAAGAGAAAATGTTGAGTAGAGTCCTACAAATTGGTGTGTAGACATCCATATCAAATCCTTGTAAAGCTAAGAGGAATTTTAGAAATTATTTTCACTTCTTTTTTGATATCATGCTGCCTTAGTTTCTATCTATATGATCTGAGCCTTATATTGTCAAATAGATTATAATAAAATTGGTTGGTTGTAACTTTGTTGGTGTAATATAAGATGTGATTGTGATCAGTTCTTGGCTTAATGGTAGTAACTGGTATGGTTAATAAAAATATTATTTTAATTAACCATTAAAATGAATTTATTTGGTTTTGAATTTTGAAATAATGTGGTTATGTATTGATGGCTAAAGGAATTATTTTCTCTATGTTTTAAGTGGAAAATTATATGCTAAATGTGGTTATTATTGGTAAAATGATATGCAAAATTGGTATATGATTGTGGAAACTCCTATTTCAAATAGTTGGTATGTGAATAGGTATAGTGAAAAAGGGGCTATTGTTGATTGATAGTGGAAATTGTTGTAAGTTAAATGTCTGATGTGGGTCTTCTTGTCTATTTGAGGTGACCTTCATATTTAAATGTTAGACTTTATATGACTTGGTGATTTTTATTGTTGTTAATTAGATCCACGAGAGATTTGGCCAATTAGTATAATTTTTGTTGATGCCTATTTAAAAAGTAACTGAGGCAAGGTGGAACTTATTATTATTAGTCATGTTTCTAACTTGATGAATTTTCCGTGATAACTTATATTTGTTTGGTCATTAATTGCTGAAATTGGTTAGGGTGTTTCCTTGGTGGATTATTGCATTGAATTATACCTGTTTACTTTGTTGATATTGATGGAATATAGTAAAGTGAAGTTATTGTTGACTTATTATTGGAGGTGTTTATGCATAGTATTATCCCTCTCATTTTTATACGGTAATACTTGATTAGTATTGCTCTCTGAATGGTTGAGGTATGTTGAGTCAGTAAAGAGGCTTTTCATAAGCTTGTTATGAGGCTAAATAAGTATAACTTGTCCTTGGGTGATATTAAAGAGCTGGTTATTTATACACAATTGATTATTGATGGTCGAATAGACTAATGTGGGTTTTGGTGGAGAATTTATGTGTTAATGAAACCCATAGTGGTGTTTAGACTGGCGTTGTTATAGCAACTATTTTTCGTCCTTACGGGTCAGGCTAGCATGCCAAAATTTGGGTTAAGGTTTTCCCCAAATTAGGAGTAGACAAATTTAGGCTAGGCTAGTCTTGAATAAAATTCGAGCATGGTATGGTCTAGGAAAATTCGATGATGAAATAGTTAAAGGTTATATAATTCGAGGTGATTTTATGATAGTCAAGACGTTAAGGAATCCATAGGATCTTTGAAAATGGATTTTAGTTTGTAGAACTCTCGGTATAGTGTCTAACATAGACAAGTTAGTTTGGGATGCCAAAATCTAAGTATTGTGTAGTAAAAGTAGCAAAGTTAAGCAATCCTAAGTTTCTACCTCTCCTATACCGCTATAACGAAAGGTATAGCACTACCGTGGGGCTACTATAATGGGAATTGGATTGCTATTGTGGGCTTAATGTAGTTGATTTTTAGTTTTCACTGAGTTTAGACATTATCTCATCGTGAACTCTCAAGGTTGTGTTCTTAGACCACTGTGAGATAAATTGCTAATTCATGCGTAAAGTTTGGCTCCATATCTTTTTTTTTTTGAAAAGCCTCGATAGAGAGACCAAGATAAAATGTGATTTAGTTGATAAACGCTAGAGATTGGGTAGGTAAGGTGCAACTTAAGAAACTTTGAAAGTAGTGTCCTTCTAATCCTAACCCCATGTTCTCATCACCCAATGTTCATTTGGGATGAACGGATGGAAAATTGGTATCTACTATAATGACCCGTTCCATTATTACTGAAAATATCTATGGTAAAAGTATACTAGTCTCATTACTCGTAGGTGTTAGGATCAATTCCTTGGTATGTGATTGCATTAGTTATTAATGACAATACTCTTAGCACAAAGTTAAGTTGAAAGTGAGTGTCCTTATTGATTTAATTTCAAGGTACTTTTAAACTGCGGTTAACATAATATGAGCACTACTCCTAGAATATAAGAAGTTATAGGGACGAACACCCACCAAATTAGAGATCTCTAAGTCTTTTTACCAATGCCATTTATCGTTCTTTAATTCACTTCCTAGGTAAAAAATCTATGACTATTTTACTAAAAACTATCTATGCTGAAAAGTTGAGGCTGCCATAGCAGGATCATGCCATTTTAGATGGGATGCTATAGCAGATATTTTCATGCCATACTAGGAAAATAACAATTTTATAAGCTTATTTTGATGGGTTTCAGTCCATAAGCTCAAAAATTTCTTTTCTATTCCCTAAAGAGGTGATTTACTCATGGTTGGGGTGGAAATCCTTTGTTGATGTATGATTTATACTCCCTTTTAGCAACGATTAATCCATTCATCATTAGAAATATTAGAATGGAGAATTATGGTAAAATTCTTGTGGTTTAGAATCCTAGGTTCATGAAATTAAGGAGAAAACCTTTGGGTATATGTATTTCACCTGGAATTGATTTTAGATTGTAAATTAGCTCTTCTAGTTGTAGTTCATAAACATGAACTTTGATAGTTATGAATCTTGAATTCTATAAAGATGGGAACTCTAGCTCTAAAACTCCACTAATGGAGATAGGTTGAGTATGACAGAGCTAGTTAGTGGCTAATAGACCCATGATTATTGTTATACACAATAAATGAGGAAAGAATTAGTGGGTTTGAATTTTTGATGTTTTTACTTGAAGAACAGTTGATTAGTTACTCTTTATACTTTTTGTTTATTAGGTGATTTAGCTCTCGAAAATGTGAAGAAGAAGGAAGATCATCTATGGTATAACTTACTTGTTGCAACAACTTGTCGCCTAGATAGGTAATGTTTTATGAGTAGTAGATTGTGGTTATTAATCATATCCATAATATAATTTGATGAAAGAAATCATGCTTAGACCTGCGGGTATGGAGTATGGATAAAACATATATTTAATACAATAAGGACCTAATTATGTGTTATTACGTTAATGTATGAAACCTAAATGGATGTTTTGTGTTTGCATGACTTCATGGTTGATTGTAATATGAATTTGGTGAACATATATGATGATATGGAGACTACGTGAGCATATAATCTAGTGATCTAGAAAAAATACAATAAAAGGGGTAAACTTTATATTATACGTGTTTAGAATATGTGATAATCTTGCTTAAAGTTAGTGATGAGAACTAATTATGGTATGAGGAGGAGGCAACATAAAGTAAGAGCTTAAACTCAAGTTAGTTGAATGGTTAGAAAGTATAAGGTATAAAGGTTCAAGACTAAAATTAGATTGTGAGTTGAATAAAGTTGAATGATTGGCTAATGGAGTAGGGTCTTGGACCTAGTAATGACTTGGATTTAAGGGTTGCTAGATAATAGTGGAATCCCCAATGTCGGTATCCATAAAGAAGGATCAGATTAGTGAATGAAGTTATGAATGTTGAACTCGAGTTTAGACTCCACTTGGTTAAATGTGCACTTCTAAAATAAATATTTGAATTGGTGATTATGGCTTGACAACGCTTAGTTGAATAAGTCTGTAATACCCTATATTTTTCCTGGTCTCTAGATCCCCTACGACTTATCCTTCAAGTTGTATAGACTCATACGAGTCATAAGTGATAGTTGTATCCAAGATAGTGGCTGTAAGTTGACATTCTGGTCTAGGTATGAGGTGACCCTAGGAGTGGTTAAGTAGGGTACGATTTGAACATGCTAAGACGTAACCAAGTCAGTGTAAGGTGAGATACTTTCTGCACAGGGTACGAGAGGGTGAATTCTAGTCATTAAGAGGGGTACGAGTCGTACAAACCCAAGTCGTAAGGATATCAGTGTAGACTCCTTAAGGTTCAGTCCAAGATACGAGTCATGGATACTAGTCGTATACTAAAGTACAAGTCATAAGTTCCACTTGTATGATGAAAAGTATATACCTTTTTGGTTCTGCCCAGCTTACGAGTCAAGGGACTAATCATACCCTAACTCACGAGTCGTATGATTGAATTGTACCCAACTGGCAATATTATTTCCTGCGCATTTTTCCATAGGCCTTTATGTCTTTTCCCACTCCCTTTAAAGCCAAACCCATGTCGTTTTGGCTTCATAAGGGGGGGGGGGGGTAATAAAAGATCCTCAAATCCCCAATTCA
The DNA here is from genome assembly GCF_002878395.1 of Capsicum annuum. Lineage (NCBI taxonomy): Eukaryota > Viridiplantae > Streptophyta > Magnoliopsida > Solanales > Solanaceae > Capsicum > Capsicum annuum. The sequence continues at coordinate 137,256,009 of NC_061113.1, read as the reverse complement.
CCTCATAGTTCTAATTTCATCAGAAACAAATCAAGAGAATGGTTTCCTCCTTCTTTCTCAAGCAGTTAGGGTTTTCTCAAGAACAAGAACCACTTTAAATGATTTTTCCCAAAGTTTCTTCTTTAGGTATGTGGGGTATTCATCAGTGGGTTCCTTTCACCCATTTAGTCCCAAAAATCTTCTTTGATTTAAGTATGAAATTCTATTCTTTACAATGATTTAGTTCAGTGAATTCATGAAATTAACCATGTTTCCCCATTAATTTTATGTTCAAGCCTAGCTATTTAGCATTTTCATGTAAATTAGGGTTCTATATGATCAAAACCCCAAACTTACATGTCATGGTTGGTCAATACCAAGTCAAATTGTTAAATTCATGTATTTATCCCTGTAAACATGGTCCCCTTTTTAAAGTTCACTTACTCCTATGTTGTAATTCATGAGGTTATTAGTTATTTAAATGCATTATGGTTTGGGTTCCCCAAATTATTACTTCATACAAATATTTTGGTGATGTTATCATATTTATTGTATTATTCAGTGTTGGCGGGTTATGAACACCCGATACCTATGTGTTTACTCATGTTTCGTATTAATAAGTAAGTTAAATCATGATCCTTGTCATTTTAGTCAGTTATTATGATCAAGTTGAGCACCATCAGAGTTGAACTTATATCAAGACTAGTGTCAGTTTAGTTGGGAGTGGAATTTAGCACCGAGCGAACCCAGTGATGGGGTCTCACCTTCCAGTAGAGGGTCTGACCCTTAATAGCAATCCTTGAGTTCCAGAACTACATACCAAGCGTAAGTTTGAGAGTCTAACTACCAGTTAAGGTACAGACACCTTATGGTTTCCTAATGGCAGTTAGAGTCTAACTATCATATGAGCACCTGCCAGTAGAGGGTGACTCCCTAGTCCTTTAGGAAACCATTTAGTGGATCCACATAGCTAGTGTTATTAGCCGTGGCAAGGTACTGACACCTTTCCAACTGGTGTTACAGGTTGGACCCTGATTAGCTCAGATTCGGGCATGTCGGTTACAAGATACCTCCCACAGTTTCTGTCCAGTTAATCAAACTCAGTACAGTTCAGTTTTACATGATCAGTATATAGTTACCAGTAAATTATTATTTCAAACATCAGCTAATCAATAAACAGTAAATTATAAATTAGCTATACAACTATTAATCATTAAGTTAATCATATCAGTTCAGTACATGCTTGTGTTCAGCCATGCATTCATCATTTTATATTCATGCATTCATGTCAAGTACTTGTATTATCCTAGATAGTCCATACCCCTTATACCAGTACATTCAAAGTACTGACCACATACTTTTTTTGCGCCATGCTGTCTTATAACATAGGTTCAGACGTGCGGATCCCCGATAGCTCTTAGCCAGCCCGATACACATCTCAACAATCATAGTGGTGAGTCTTTATCCATCGAGGATGTTATAATTTTTATTTATTTATAGTAATATTATTTAGTAAGTCAGTTGGAGTTAGTTGGGGGATTGTCCCTTCAACTCTTCATGCCTTGGAGGCTTTCAAATTTTTCTCAAACTAGATGTTTAGATAGTTGATTTATCTCCAGTCTACTCAGTATTTTAGACATGTTGATTTATATTTTAGTATTTTAGTTAATAGTATCCTATCAATTTATCTTCTACATGTGTTGTTTTATAATTAGTTTATTTAGTGCTCACAGTAGGCACTAGACCATAGGTTAGATTATGGTCACTTGTGATCGTAGGAACCATTGTTGTGACTAGGTGATAGACTGGGGTTATGAAAAAACTTGGTATCAAAGACTAAGGTTGTAAAAGTATCTTAAAAATTCTGAAATCTACGTTGACTAGTGTTTTGTGCATGGGTGTGAAGCACACCACGATTATGGGCAAGAGGCTATGAGATATTTTTTGGAAAGTTTCCCTTCTTTCAATATTCATATAGTGCAAAAGAGAATAATCTCTATTGAAATTTCTTTTTCTAACTCATCCTTCATTCCATATACAGATAATGTCTCCCAAAAGAACCAACAAAAAAAGAAATAGAGATAAGCCCACACCACCTATTCAGGAAGATCCCCTGAATGACCATGTTTCTTACGTTAAGTTCAGAGCTGCTTTTACAGCCTTAGCCTATTCTGTAGCTACTCAAAACAACCAACAGGCTATTGCCCCTACTAATCTAATAGCAAATATTGCTGCAGTCGGGATTAGGGAATTCACTAGGATGCATCCCCCTTCGTTTCTTAGATCTAAGCCTGAGGAGGATCTATAGGAGTTTCTAGATATGGTGCATAAAGTAACCAAAATTATGGGTGTCATATCAAGTGAGAGTGTAGACTTGGCTGCATATCAGTTACAAGATGTAGTTCACACCTGGTTTAAGTAGTGTAAGGAAGATAGGGATGTTGAGGTAGAGCGTATAGAGTGGGAGGAGTTTTCCATAACTTTATTAGAAAGGTTCTTTTCGCTAGAGATTAAGGAACCTAAGGTGAAGGAGTTTATAAATTTGAAGTAGGGTAGTATGAGATTGAAGGATTACTCGCTCAAGTTCACCCAGTTGGAAAGGTATGCTCCTACTATAATGGTTGATAATAGGTCTAGGATGAGTAAGTTCATATCTTGGGTAGCTGATAGTATGGATAAGAAGTGTAGGACTTCTATATTGATTAAGGATATGGACTTGTCTAGACTTATCTAGACTTATGGTTCATACTCAGCAGACTAAGGAAGAAAATTTCAAGGAGAGGGAAAAGTGGAGTAACAAGTCTAGAACAGGTAGTTTTAACTTCCCTCAGCCAAAGTCAGAAGATGGTAACCATTCTCAGTTTTGCAAATTTTTTTTAGCTTTAGTTCCATTTTTAGCCAGTGCGCCAGTGCCCAAGTTCAGACAGGATAATTGAGATAGAGCGCTAGGATCTCAGACTCAGGAGAGTGTAAAAAGTAGTTGTACCAATCGACTTTGCAGGAAAGGTGGTTGAAATCATCAGGGAGAGTGCAAAACAGACAGTGATGGATGCTTTAGTTGTGTCAAGCTGGGCCACAGGATCAGGGAAAGAAAAGAATTTCATCAACAGGGTGAATCCAACTTTTCATCCGCTCCAGCAGGTCACCTAACTCAACAGGGTGCCACCTCCAGTGCCACCAGTGGGAAGCATCAGAATATGCTTTATGCCCTCCAAACCGACCTGAGCAAGAGAGTTTTCCATATATTATTACGTGTACGTTGCAAGTATTCCATCTGCATATGTATGTTTTGTTAGACCTAGGGGTATTACTTTCTTCTGTAATTCCTCATATAGCCATCAACTCTAGAGTTAGTCCTAAAATATTAGTATAGCCATCCTCAGTGTCTACCAGCAGGAAAATTTATTATAGCCAGAAGGGTATACAGAAATTACCTTGTCACAGTATCTCAAAAGTTACTATAGTTGATGTTGTAGAGTTAGAGATGACTGATTTTGATGTCATTCTTGGCATGGATTGGCTCCACTTATGCTATGCCTCAGTTAACTGTAGGAACAAAGTTGTTCAGTTCTAATTTCCTAATGAATCAGTTATCGAATGGAGGGGTAGTACTTCAATGCCTAATGGTCAGTTTATTTCCTATCTTAAGGAAAGAAAAATGATATCTAAAGGGTATATATAGCATCTCATCTGAGTCAAAGACTCATATTCTAAAACTTTGAGTCTTGAGTCAGTCTCTGTGGTAAGAGAATTCGTAGATGTATTTCCAGAGGATCTTTCTGGAGTTTCTCCCAAAAGAGAAATCGACTTTGGAATAGATATCCTTCCAGACACATAAACTATCTCTATTCCACCTTATATAATGGATCCAATAGAGCTTAAGGAACTATAAAAGTGGTTAAACAACCTCTTAGGTAAGGGTTTATTAGGCCTAGCATTTCCTCAAGGGGCGCTCCAGTCCTTTTCATGCATAAGAAAGATGGTTCTCTCAGAATGTGCATCAACTATCGTCAGTTGAATAAAGTCACAATCAAGAATAAATATCCTCTCCCCAAAATAGATGACTTGTTCAACCAACTTTAGGGTGCCAGTTATTTCTCTAAGATAGACCTCAGATCCGGCTATCATCAGCTTAGAACTAAAAAATATGACATTCTGAAGACAACTTTCAAAACTTGGTATGGTCACTAAGAATTTTTGGTGATGTCTTTCGGACTAACAAATGCCTCCGCAGCTTTCATGTACTTGATGAATAGGGTGTTCAAATACTATTTGGACATGTTTGTCATAGTCTAGTTTACTCCCTTAGTGAAAATGATCATGCATACCACTTGAGAATTATGTTGCAAACCTTAGAGGTCATCAGTTATTTGATAAGTTCAGTAAGTATGAATTTAGGTTAAGATTAGTAGCTTTCCTTGGTTATATAGTTCCCATTAATGGCATCTGAGTTGACTTCCAAAAGACCCAAAGTAGTGAGAAACTGGCCTAGACCCATCTCTCTATCAGATGTTAGGAGTTTCTTGGGTTTAGATGGCTATTATAGATGGTTAGTTAAAGGGTTTTCTTTTATTTCTTCCCCCATGTCTCGATTGACTCAAAGAAAGGTCAAATTTTAGTGGTCCGATTCCTGTGAGAAGAGTTTTTAGGAGTTGAAGACTCAACTTACTTCTGCCCAGTCTTGACCTTGACAGATGGTTTAGATGGCTTTGTAGTGTACTGTGATACTTTTAGAGTTTTCCTTGATTGAATACTAATGCAGAGAGGTAAGGTAATATCCTATGCCTCAAGATAGTTTAAACCCCATAAGAAAAATTACCCAACCCATGATCTTGAGTTGGCACTCCTATTTTTTTCCATAAGAATTTGGAGGCATTATCTTTATGGGGTTCATGTTGATGTGTTCACGAATCAGAGGTATTTATAGTATGTATTCATGTAGAAAGACCTGAATCTTCATCAGAGAAGGTGGTTTGAATTATTGAAAGAATATGACATGAGTGTGTTGTATCATTTGGGCAAGGACAATATAGTGGCGGATGCTCTTAGTATAGTGTCTATAGGTAGTGTATCTCATGTGGAGGATAAAAAGAAGGAGTTAGTCCATGAGGTTCATCAGCTTGCTAGGTTAGGTGTTTGGTTAGTTGATTCAGATGAAGATAGTATATAGGTTAAGAATGGTTCAGAGTCCTCTTTGGTTACCAAAGTGAAAGGAAAAAACATATGGATCCTACTTTAGTTAAGTTGAAGAAGGTAGTTAGAGATCAGAAGGTAAAGGTTTTCTCCTAAGGGGGAGATAGTGTGCTTTGTTGTCAGGGTAGATTGTATGTTCCATGTATTGATGGTTTGAGACAATGAATCTTATCAAAAGTGCATAGTGCACGGTATTTTATTCATCCATGAGCCACTAAGATGTATCATGATTTGCGGGTAATTTACTGGTGGGGTGATATAAAGAAAGATATTGTAGGGTTTGTGGCTAAGTGTTCGAACTATAGTAGGTTATGGTTGAGCACCAAAGGCCTAGTGGTACGCTTCAGGTATTTAGTATTTCTACATGGAAGTGAGAGGGGGTGAACATGAATTTTGTAATATGTTTGCCTCGTACGCACCTCCAACATGATTTGATATAGGTTGCTGTAGATATAATGACCAAGTCAATCCATTTATTGCTAGTTCATACTTTATATTCAGTCGAGGATTATGCTAGACTCTATCTTAGAGAGTTAGTTAAGTTGCATGGGATTCCATTATCTATTATTTCAGATAGAGGTACTCAGTTTACCTCTCACTTTTGGAAGGCTTTTTAGAAGGGTCTCAAAACCCAAGTTTATCTCAGTATAGCTTTTCATCCTCAGACTGATGGATAGGAAGAAGGGACTATTCAAACTTTAGAGGACATGTTGAGGGCCTGCATTATTGACTTTAAGGGTAGTTGGGCTGACCACTTTCCCTTGATTGAGTTTGCCTATAATTATAATTATCAGTATAGTATTCACATGGCTCTATTTATAGCTATCTATGAGAGGAGGTGTAGATTTCTTATTGGTTAGTTTAAAGTAGGTGAGACTGCTTTAATAGGGCCAAATTCGGTGTTTAAGGTGATGGAAAAGGTTCAGTCAAGTCGATAGAGGCTGAAGACAGCCCAGAGTCATCAAAAATCATATGTAGATATAAGGAGAAGAGATCTTCAGTTTGATGTTGGTGACTTCATTTACTTGAGAATTTTACTTATGAAAGAGGTAAAGATATTTGGTAAGAAGGGGAAGTTAACTCCCCATTATGTTGGCCTATATAGAATTTTAAGCTGTTGTGGGAAAGTGGCTTATGAGTTAGAGTTACCTACAGATTTAGTGTCAGTACATCCAATGTTTCATGTCTCCTTACTAAAGTAATGTATTGGCGACACAATTTTAGTTATTCCTTTAGAGAGTGTGGATATGAGAGATAGTCTCTCCTATGAAGAAGTTCTTATTGAGGTCCTTGACCGTTAGGTTCGTTGGCTGAGGAATAAGAAAGTCCCCTTAATTAAAAGTCTATGGAGGAATCAGTTAGTTAAGGGAGCTACTTGGGAAGAAGAAGAAAATATGCGAGCCAAATACCCTTATATTCTCTCCGCAAATTCAGACTCAACTCGAGGTAACAATTTTCCTTAGATTGACACTTTTTCGTTCACTATTTCAGCTATGTAACCATTTTCATTTATTGCACATATTCATGTTTTATTCTCAGCTGTTTAATCATGTTTCATGTTCATGAGTATTTAGTGTACGCTTTCAGTTTTCCTAGTATCTAAGCTTACCTAGACTCATTCGAGGACGAATGTTTCCAAAGAGGAGTTCTTGTAATACCTCATATTTTTCCTGGTCTTTGGATAGCCTGCGACTTGTCCTTCAAGTCGTATAGACTCATACAAATCGTATGTGCCAGTCGTATCTAAGACAGTGTGTTTGAGTTGATATTCTGTTCTTGGTATGAGTTGACCCTAGGAGTTGTCAAGTAAGGTACGAGGCATACATAGTAAGGCATAACCAAGTCAGTATGAGGTGAGATGCTTTTCATTTGGGGTATGAAAGGGTGAATGCTAGTCGTTAAGAGGGGTACGAGTCATACGAACCCAAGTTTTAAGGACATTAGTGTAGACTCCTTTAGGTTTCTGTCCAAGATACGAGTCATGGATACTAGTCATATACAAAAGTACAAGTCGTAATTTCCACGCTTATGATGACCAGTGTATACCATTTTGATTCTGTCCATCTTATGAGTCAAGGGACCAATCTTACTCTAACTTACGAATTGTGTTTAACTCATACCTGACTAGGAACATTATTTCTGTGCATTTTCCAGGGAACTTTATGTCTTTTCCACTCCCTTAAAAGCCAAGCCCATTTCTTTTGGCTTTACAAGGGGTGGTATAAAAGACCCCAAAAGCCCTAATTCACTTCATAAGTTCTAATTTCATTAGAAACAAATCAAAAGAACGGTTTCCTTCTTCTTCCTCAAGCGATTAGGGTTTTCTCAATAACAAGAACAACTTCAAAAGATTTTTCTCAAAGATTTTACTTCAGGTATATAGGGGTATTCATCAGTGGGTTCTTTTTATCCATTGAGTCCCAAAAATCTTCTTTGATTTGAGTATGAAATTCTACTCTTTACAATGATTTAGTTTAGTGAAATTCATGAAATTAACCATGTTTCCCCATTAATTTTATGTTCAAGTCATGCTATTAGCATTTTTATGTAAATTAGGGTTCTATATGATCCAAACCCCAAACTTACATGTCATAGTTGGTCAATACCAAGTCAAATTGTTAAATTTAATGTATTTAGCCCTGTAAACATGATCCCCTGTTTCAAGTTCACTTACTCCCATGTTGTAATTCATGTGATTATTAGTTATTTAAATGCATTATATTTTGGGTTCCCCAAATTATAACTTCTTACAAATATTTTGGTGATGTTATCATATTTATAGTATCTTTCAGTGTTGCTGGGATATGAATATCCGATGCCTATGATTTTACTTATATTTTAGATTTTATATTAATAAGTATGTTAAATCATAATCCTTGTTATTTTCGTCAATTATAATGATCAAGTTGAGTACTATCAGTTGTAATGTTCAGTTGAAATTAAGTCACTACCAGTATCAGTCCAGGTTGGAGTGGGATTTAGCACTGACCGAACCCAAGGATAGGGGCTCACCTGCCAATAGAGGGTGTGACCCTTAGTAGAAATCCCCGAGTTCCAGAACTATGCTGCCAGTGTAGGTTTGAGTGTCTTCCTATTTTTAAGGGTTGACACATATCTCATATGAGCACCTGCCAGTAGAGGGTGGCTTCTTAGTACTTTGACACACCATTTAGTGGATCCAAACAACTAGTCTTAGTACATGTGGCAAGGTACTGACACCCTTCCTACTGGGGTTATAGGTTGGACCCCGATTAGCTCAAATCGGAGCATGTCAGTTACATGATACCTCCCATAATTTTAGTCTAGTTAATTAGACTTAGTAAAATTAAGTTTTACCTGATCAGTATACAGTTACCAGTAAATCAGGATTTTAGACATCAACTAATCAGTATCCAGTATATTAGTAATTAGCTATACAACTTTTAGTTATTCAGTTAATTATATTAGTTCAGTACATGTTTGTGTTGAACCATGCATTCATCATTATATGTTTATGCATTTACGTCCAGTACTGCATGATCCCAACTAGTCCCTACCCATTATACCAGTATATTCAAAGTACTGACCGCATACTTTCTTTATGCTATATTGTCTTATAACATAGGTTTAGACGTGCAGTTCCCCGACCGCTCCTAGCGAGTCTGGCACACATCTTAGCAGTAGTAGTGGTGAGTCTTCATCCATCGAGGACATTATGATTTTCATTTATTTATAGTAATTTTATTCAGTCAGTCAGTTGGAGTTAGTTAGGGTCTTGTCCCTTCAAATCATCTTGTCTTAAAGGCTTTCAGATTTTCTATGACTAAATGTTCATAAAGTCGGTTCATTTCCAATCTATTTAGTATTTCAGATATGTTGATTTATATCCCAGCATTTTAGTTGACAACATCCTATCAGTTTAACTTCTGCATGTATTATTTTATTATTAGTTTATTAAGTGTTCACAGCAGGTACCAGACCATGGTTTAACTTACGGTTACTTGTGGCCGTAGGCACCGTTGTTGCACCTAGGGGTAGCCTCGGGTCATGACAAAGACATAGATTGATCTTCATACATGCTATAATTTATGAAACCAGTGAATCACATCTAGTTGTGGTTTGGTGTGTTCAATAACGATTGTTGTTTACATAAAATGATTAACTCTAGTTCACCAAGTGTTTTGGGTTGACTATTGTTGTAATGCATTCTTAAGAAAAGTAATTATTAAATAATAATGTAAGTGTTAATCACATACAATAAGGTTATATTAAAGTCTTGTTGATTGTACAAGTATAATTGCTCATTTTCATTATGATCGTAATTGTTGTGATATCTATTACTATTGTGGGATGCACTAGTATTTAGGCATCTTCATAGGATTAGTTGGTATATTCATTAATTGGCTTGGGTACACACGAATATATTATCTATGATTCATTGGCTGGATCGGGTACCACATCGGTACAATACATAAACAAGAGCTTATCCTCAATAAGTCATGGATAATGGGTGACCATAAAATCCTTAGCATGTGTGTACAAGGTATTAATGAGTATGATAGTTCTTTGAGTGGACTAGTTTTATGATTACTGCTATTGTTGTTGTTTATATTAATTCTATGAGTGGACCAAGTTATATTATGGCTATTGTTTTGGGTTTCTTTGAGTGAACTAAGTCATAATATTGCTTGATATATTTGAGGTCTTTGTGTGGTCAAATTACTTGGCATATATTTGGGATCCTTGTGGTCTGGTTACTTGGCATATATTTGGGATCTTTGTGTAGTTCGGATACTTGACATATATTTGGGATCCTTATGTGGTTTGGTTACTTGGGATATATTTGGAATCCTTCTGTGGTCCAGTTACTCAGCTTATATTGGGATTTCTTGTATGGTCCAGGTTAATTATATTAAGTAAAGGAAAATTTTCTATTAGCATCTACTTACTTATAAATTTGAGACATGGTGTAACTTATTATTGTGAGTTAAAGGTTGTTGAATGGGTCCATTATGGTTAGTCATGGTCATGACTTTTTATATGGTCATTATTGACTTATAGTTAACTGAATTACTCAGTGTTTTTTTGTGAAAAAATAAGTGGTAACACAATTGTAATAATTAATATGATTTTATCATTGTACTTGTTACTAGGTTTTGATTATTTGTCTTATTTATTATTGAAGTTAATTGAGGTGTAAGTGAAATAAATTGACTAATAATAACTATTGGGTTAAAATAAATAAGAGTTAATATATATATGGCACTTGATGTGAAGGTGATGAATGATCAACAAGAATAAGAATGGAAATACTCGTAGGTAAATTGAGGGGTAAAGTTAGCATAAGTGGGTGAATGTGAAGTGAATTAAATTAATATATATTTTGTTATGCTATCTTTCAATGATTTCTACGTTGTATTTACATGATCTAACCTTGGTCGGTCGATGATACCTACAAGTACATGTGGTTGTATAGATACTACTCTTGCTATACCCTTTTTGGGGTATAGTCTAGTTATAGGATCAACTGATGTTTTTCAGGTGACATGGATAGTGATCTTTATAAGCTTCTACTTTTCTCATTCCTATGGTGGGAGTTGTGTATTTGGTGTTATCATTTACTTATTAGAAGCTTTGATACATTATCTAGACTAGGCCCTCAGGAAAAATATGTTTATTCATTGTGCTATTGTAAAAGATTGTACCATTCCTCAGATTTTCAAATCCTTAACGGAATTTCTTATAGCTTCCGCATGTATTTTGAAATGGATGGTAAGGATTCTACTATGTAGATGGATTATAGTAGATGCACTGATAATTCAATTAGTTAGGTTGTGATGGTTTGTATAAGAGCCCAAGTTACCAGTCTCATAAGTACAAGAGCAAATGTCGAGTAGAGTCGAGTATAGATGTCCACATCAAATCCCTAGGAATCTTTGGGGTAATTTTGGAATTGTTTTTATTTCTTATTTCCTATTGTGCTACCTTAGTTTTTATCTATTTGAGTTGATCCCAATCAGTATCTAGTCAATTCCAATTGGTGTCTCTACAGTCATAATTGGAATTTAGTTGATTCCAATTGGTATCTTAAGGATTTTGCAATTGGAACATAGTTTTTTCCAGTTGGTATCTGTATATAAAAGCTTTAACTTATGATTTTCATATGAATTATAATGAAATTACTCAGTTGTAACTTTATTTTTTTCTTAGCTTGACGGTAGTAACTGGTATGGTTAATAAAACTGTTGTTTTAATTTACTAATTAAAAATGAACTTTTTTGGTTTTGAATTTTGAGATAACATGGTTATGTATTGATGGCTAAAGGAATCGTTCACTCTGTGGTTTAAGTGGAAAACTACATGATAAATGTTGGGCATGATCTTATCATGGTAAAATGGTATATGATTGTGAAAACTCTTGTTTCAAATAGATGGTATGTGAATAAGTACCATGAAAAAGGGGTTATTGTTGTATGATAGTGGGAGTTGTTGTAAGTTAAATATCTTATGTGGGTGATATTGTCTATTTGACTGAGATATTTAAATGCTAGACTTTATTTGACTTGGTGGTTATTATTGTTGATAATTGGATCCATGAGTAATTTGGGCGATTGGTATAACTGAAAGGTATAATTTCTATTGATGCTTATTTAAAGGGTAACTGAGGCAAGGTGGAACTTATTGTTGTTAGTCGTGTTCCTGACTTGATGAATTGTATGTGATAACTTATTCTTGTCAGATTATTAGTTGCTGACATTGGTTAGGGTGTTGCCTTGGTGGATTACTGTATTGAATTATACCTATTTGATTTGTTGATATTGATGGAATAAAGTAAAGTAAAGTTATTGTTGACTTATTATTGGAGATATTTATGTATAGTTTTATCCTTCTTTGTTGCATGGTAATACTTGATTAGTATTTCTCCTTAAATGGTTGAGGTATGTTGAGTCGGTAAATAGACTAGTCATAAGGTAGTTATAAGGCTAAATAAGTATAGCTTGTCCTCGGGTGATTACTAAAGAGCTGGTTATTTATACACAATTGATTGTTGATGGCCGAATAGACTAATGTGGGTTGCCGTGGAGAATTTATATGTTAATGAAACCCATTGTGGTGTGTGGTCTGGTGTTGTTATAGCGACTATTTTCGTCATTACGGGCCAGTCTAGCATGCCTAAATTTGAGTGAAGGTTTTTTCCAAATTGGGAGTTAGAAAATTTAGGCAACGCTAGTCTTAGATGAAATTCAAGCATGGTATGGTCTATGAAAATCCAGGAATGAATTAGTTAAAGGATTTATAATTTGAGGTGATTTTATGATAGTCAAGACGATAAGGAATCCGTAGGATCTTTTAGAATGGATTTCGGATAGTAGCACTCTAGGTATAGTGTCTAATGTAAAAGATTTAGTTCAGGATGTCGAAATCTGAGCATTGTTTGGTGAATATGTAAAATTTGGGAATTGATAACGCTCAGACTACACATCCTTAGAAGGATAAAACGGTTGATGTCAAATATAGTAACCCAACTAGGTTGGGTTTGATCCCACAAGGAATAGGCCAGATATATCTCAAACTTACTGAAATCAACATGTAGTACAGAAAAGCAAATGGGGGGATTTGCCAGAATTGTAAAAATTAACAAGAGTTGGATGTGTTTGGTTGTAAACAATCTAAAATGAACACTAAGCTTCTGTTCCCCCTGGTTTCTAACTCTGTAGATTTATCATGCACTATTGAACTATTCGGATATCTTGCCTACAAAATATGATAAGTTATGTATGATTAACTGTATTGTGGACTCATTGGCAGATTTCATCCATTACCTTTTAAGTCTCAAGGCGTCTCCTTACCAACCCTTATCTTGGATCTCAGATTAACTATTACCTTTTGAGTCTCAAGTTATTAGATGAAAGATAATTATTTTAAGTAGATGAAGATGATTAGCTTTTATTGTCAATTAACTTCAAATCTCTGTTGTGACTTCCTTTTCTCAATCTCTAGCTCTCTTTTGAAATAAGTAGTGAATACATGCAGGTTCTTAACATTGGCCACCATTAAGAAATCAATCAAATCAAAGAAAACCATAATACATGAAATAATCTTTATCTTCATTAATCCGTTAGGGTTCCCACAACCCTAGCTAAGAGAATTAGCCGCTCATAGTTGCAAGACAATTCATTGAATTCATAGACAAAATATAGAATCATTCTCACAATAATGAAAGAATAAAACCCAAAGTCTCAAATTGAATATAAAACAAAAACAAACAAGAACAATAAGATCCCAAGATCACAAGTCTAATCTTGGAATCAAAAGATGTTTGTAAGAGTATAAAGTAGCCCCCATGGGCCTGTCTAGACATAAACTAACTAAACAACGTAAAAAGGGCATTTATAGATTACATGGAAACCCTAGAAAGCAAATCTAAATAAAAGAGGAAACCTTGACTAAAATTACATAATAATGACTAAAAACATCATAGGAGTGCATTTAGGTTACATAGAAACCCTAGGAAATCAATTCAAAATGATCCAGGAAAAGTGCATTGGCGACCACCTACAGACCTACGCATGGGCCGTAGGTGGCACCTACTCCCCTTACGTGGGTACCATAGGTGGTGACTAAATTTTCAGTCTCTGCTTTTCACTTTCTGACATATATGGACCCACCTATGCCCCTTCGGTGGTACCTCCGAGGCATAGGTGCCAAGGTAAGTGGTTATTTTTTAATTTTTCATTTTGTTTTCTTCTGGTTAGCTTCCAACACCAAGTTTCTTACAAAATCACTCCAAAAACACATCAAATCCAACAAAATAGCCTTAATTACATGCATATTCTCCATGTTTAAGCATTGTAAGTTCTATGAAATCATGGAACATCAACACCTTCATCGTAGAATGTTGCATGTCCGCAGGTAACAAAAACACAACAAAATGATACAATAATGCTTAACCAATAGAAACCTAAGATTCTTGTGGCAGTCAATCATCAAATTTAGCTTGAAAACATCACCCTCTCCAAGTTTAATACTTAGAAACCAACTGTGTGTATCAATGAAGCATAATAATATGACATGAGAGAATGAGGATATAACATTACATTAGCAACAATCAACCATTCATATGTACAATTTACACTACCCAAATAAGTAAGCAACTAGCAACACAACCTATGCGCCCTCACAACAAAGTAGTCCAAATTACCAAGCATGTCAATTCAGGGATGTATCAAGACACACTCAAAACAGAAGTTCTCTCAATGTAAATCTAATAACATAGTCTTGCCCTTATTTTCTTTACCTTAGCTTTCAGATAGTCGGGTTAGGATCACTATAGGGATTTACTCGGCTTGTAATGAAAGCTTGGGGGCTGGTAAGATATATATATATGGATATTTTTTTGGTGAATAAGCCTCCTTAGCACTATAATTACTTTGAGTCCACTTATCAGCCAATTTTCTTTTATTCTACCCTTATTTTTTCCCTTTTATTCTTTTATTGCACATTCAGGATGGGGGTAGTTTCTTTTATTCATTATTTTTTCTCTTTTTCACAATTTTCTTTTTCTTTTCCTTTTTCTACCACACCCAGTCCTACTTTCTTTTATCTTATTTACCCTTTTTTATACCACCTTAACATTACACACCCCTATGATAGTCACTCTCTACTTAGGAGATTTTACTAAGTTGAGGTGCACAATGTTCAAGAAGGACCAAGGAAAAAACTGGTTCATTGTAATACAAATGGAAAGGTGCAAGGTGAAACAAGAAAAATAGTCTGTACAGGTTCAAAATTGGGATCAAGTGATACTTATTAACATTTAGAAGGACATTTTGGCTAAAAGTTGACTTATTTCAAGAACGACCTATGATACTTTCCGAATTGATTATCCTACAACCTAGGAAATACTAACCGAGAAAGTTTTGGATTCAACACATAAAGGAAACAAAGTAATAGCTCACAAACGCATGGCATTGGTTGCATTACAAGCTACAACTTATCCGATTCATGCAGTTGTTAGCTATGATTATAATGTCCCTAATTCTAATTCCATAACAAGATTCACAATGGCCATACATGTATACACATCACATAGGTCAATAACAAATTTCGTAGAGGGGTATTATTTTTTTGAACAATCAAAACAAAATACATCAATTGCCTTAGATGCTAAAAAATTCTCCTAGTTAAACAAAAGTACAACATAATACAAAACAAAACAAAATATAACCTAAACATGTCGACTTTACTAAGAATAAGACTCTGTGGAAAGAAGGCACGACAATAAAAAATCCAAGAGGATATCAAGATCCACAAGCAACCCCCTAATAAAAAAGACATGCATTATCCCTAATGCATTGGGTCACTATAAAGAAAGAGAATTAGAAACATACTTGTGGAACCATAGGCGTAAAGATCTAACATCAATCACAATAGTCACGAATGCAAACAACAAAATACCTTGGATTGCCTCCCTAGCAGCGCCTGATTTCACGTCGCAGCATGACGTGGCTATGTTGGTTACTCAGACTTCACCAACAATACCATGGTTACCTTGATTACTTAGACTTCATCAAGGTAGCCCAAGATTTGACCTCTAGTTTTCTCTTTCCACTTTGAATTTATGAATTTCACATCTAATTATTTTTCTGATTTCCCATTATGTTCAAGGAGCGGTGGAAATAAAATAAAGGAACCAAGAAATATATGTGGCATGTTGCAACTCTTGGCCTTTAAGTGAGAAATATAATTCTTTGATTCTAGATCAACAAATTCAAGAATATATACATATTTTCCCTATTCTTTGCTCTCTTCTATATGCTCGGATGACTCAATTAATATCTCACTATCCTAACATAATATGGAAAAATGCTTTGAATGAGGTCCAATCTTCCCTAACTCATGAATTTCATTATCCTTTACATCCTCACATAACTCAAGTGTGCTCTTCTCAATAGTTACGACATCACTAAAGTCTGATCAAGTGTTGACTCCTTTAATTTTAGCTCCCCAATTTGGCTTATAAAAAGTTTTTCATCATCACATAACTCATAACTATATTGTTGGGCATTATACACATCAACCTTTGCATTCAATTCTATTTGTAAGTTGTGAATTTAAAAGCCAAATTTGTCAACCTTTAGACTAAACTCCTCGTTTTCTTTTTCCAGGAGCATCAATGTGTCTAACATGCTCTCTTTATGCTCCAATAATATATCTATCACACTTATGTAGTAATGCATTATATCAAAAGGATAAGGATCAATAAATAAGGAGTCATCATCACTCTACACTTTCTCTTTTAAATATGTCATATCTAGAAGAGTAGCCAAATATATAAAAAGTAAAACCCAAGAACTTCAACAACTTCAATCGACAAATCTACAACTGTATTCCCCAACAACGGTGCCAAAAGTTTGATAATCCTCAAACTATAACTCCTTAGAAGTATAAAGCGATCAATGTCAAAATATAGTAACCTAACTAGGTTAGGGTTGATCCCATAGGGAATAGATCAGATATATCTCTTGACCTTGCTAAAATCAATAGCCAGTATAGAAAAGTAAATAAGGGGATTTGCTGGAAAGGTAAAAAGTAACAAGAGTTGGATGATTTTTGATGTAAGCAATCTAAAAAAACACCAGGGTTGTGCTTCCCCAGGATTCTAATTCCATAGATTTGTCACGCACTATCAAACTATTTCAATAACTTGCCTACATAATTTGGTAAGTTATGTACCATCAAATGTCTTGTGGACTCATTGACATATTTCACTCTTTACCTTTTGAGTCTTTGGGCATCGCCTTAATAACCCTTATCTTGGATCCTAGATTAACTATTACCTTTTGAGTCTCAAGTTATTAGATGAAAGGTAATTTTCTTATAAAGATGAAGATGATTAGCTTATATTGAAAATTAACTTCAAATCTTTGTTGTGATATTCTTTTCCAAATATGTACCTCTATTTTGAAGTAAGTAGTGAATACAAACGGGTTATTAACATTGACCACTGGTAAGAAATCACCAAATAAAAGAAAACCACAATACGTGCATGAATCTTTTTCTAAAATGACTTGGCACTTTCTCTACCTCGTTAATCCACCAGGGTTGCAAGAATATGACTTTGTAATTTCTATACCTCATTAATCCACCAGGGTTCCATAACCTTATCTAAGGAAACTAGTTTTTCAAAGTTGCAAGAAAATTCATGGTATTCATAGACAAAATCATAGAATCAATCTCATAATAATAAAAGAATAAAACCCAAAGTCTCAAATTGAATAACAAACTAAATGAAAACCAAGAACAATAAGATCTCAAGATCACAAGTCAATCATGAAATCAAAAGATGTTTGTATGAGTATAAAGTAGCACCCAAGGGACTATCTAGGCATAAACTAACTAAACAACATAAAAAGGATATTTATAGATTACATAGGAACCC
This sequence comes from Capsicum annuum, assembly GCF_002878395.1. NCBI lineage: Eukaryota > Viridiplantae > Streptophyta > Magnoliopsida > Solanales > Solanaceae > Capsicum > Capsicum annuum. The sequence continues at coordinate 137,238,416 of NC_061113.1, read as the reverse complement.
AAGAAATCAAATCCTAAATAAAAAAGAAAAACTTGAATAAACATACCTAATAATGACTAAAAACATCATAGCAGTGTTTTTAGGTTATATAGAAACCTTAGGAAATCAATTCAAAATGATCTGGGAAAAGTGTGTCGGCAACCACCTATAGTCCGACCTATGGGCCGTACGTGGCACCTACGCCCCTTAGGTAGGGGAATGTAGGCGTTGAACAAAATTTCACTATCTATTTTTTACTTCTTGACATATATAGACAAACCTATTCCCCTTAGGTGGTGTCTACGGTGCGTACGTGCTAAGGTAAGTGGTAATTTATCAGCTTTTCATTCCATTTTCTTCTTGTTATCTTCCAACACCTACTTTCCTACAAAATCACTCAAAACACACATCAAATACAATAAAATAGCCTTAAGTACATGCATATTCTCAAAGCTTAAGCATCGTAAGTACTATCAAATCATGGTACATTAGGAACAATCCTAAGTTTTCCCTTTTCTATACCGCTATAGTGGGATACATGCCATCTCCACTAGGACGCTATAGCTTGAATTTTCCCACTAAAAAAAGACAACTGTAGTGGGAATTGGACTGCCATAACAGGCTTGATGTATTAGATTTTTAGTTTTTTCAGAGGTTAGATATAATCTCATCATGAACTCTCAAGGTTATTTTCTGAGACTACTATGAGAGAAATAACTAATTCATGCATAAAGTTTGGCTCCATATTTTCTTGTCTTAAAAAGCCTTGATTGTGATTCCAAGTATAAAATATGGTTTAGCTGATAAACAATAGCGAGTGGGTAGGTTCTACTTAAGCACCTATGAAAGTAGTTTCCTTTTATTTCCAAACCCATGTTTCTCATCACCCAATGCCAGTTTAGGAATGAATGAATGGTAAATTAGTATTTCATTGTAACAACCCATTCCATCAATACTGAATATCTAAGTTAAATAAATATATATATCATTCATCATAGGTACTAGGATCAATTCCTTGATATGTGAGAGCATTAGTTATGAATGAAAATACCTCTAGTACAAAGTTAAGTTGATAGTGTCCATAAAAATCTAATTTTGAGCTACGTTTAAACTATGGTCACTTCAAATGAGCACTCCTCTTAGAATATAAGTAATTATAGATCTAATACCCACCAAATTAAAGATCTCTGAGTCTTCTTACCAATAAAATTAATCATTCTTTAATTAGCTTCCTGAGTAAAATTTTATGATCATTTTATTAAAGACTATTCATGTGGAAATACTGAGGTTGCCATAGCGGGATAAGGTCACTGTAAGGGGGCCACTGTAGCTGGAATTTTCCTTCTATAGCAGAAAAACAACTACTTTATAAGCTTATTTTAATAGGATTCCATCCATAAACTACAAAATTTCATTCCTAAGATCTAGAGAGGCAATTTGGTCATGGTTGGGGAGGGTAATCCTTTGTTGAGGTAATATTTTACTTTCTTTTAACATTAATTCATCTTCTAGAATAACTAGTATGGAGAATTATGGTGAAATTATTGTGGTTTAGAACCCTAGGTTTATGAAATTATGGGAAAAACCTATGGTTATATATATTTTCACTTAGAATTTATTTTAGTTTGTAAATAAACTGTTCCTAGTATGAAGTGTGGTTCGAAAACATAAACTTTGACAGTTGGAGATCTTAAATTCTATAAAGATGGGACCTCTTGCTCTAAAACTCAATTTATAGAAATGGGTAAAGTTTGATAGATCTTGTTAGTGGTTAATTGTCCCTTGAGTATTGTTATACACCCTAATTAAGGGTAGAATAAGTGTGTTTGAATTTCTAAGGCTTTTATTTGAAAAATAATTGATTAATTAATCTTCTACTTATTGTTTTTGGATGATTTAGCCTTCAGAGATGTGAAGAAGAAGGAAGATCATCCATGGTATAGCTTGCTTGTTGCAATATCTTGGCACCCAGGTAGGTTATGGTTCATTAATAGTAGACTATGGTTACTAATTATATCCATTCTATGGATTTGAATGGAGAAATTATGCTTCGGTATGAGAGCATAGAGTTTAGATAGATAATACATAGATTTAATGTAATTAAGACCAAATTTAGTGTTATTATTTTAATGTGTGAATACTTAATGGATTTTTTGTGTTTGAATGACTTCATGGTGGATTGTAATGTGAATTAGATTTGTAGACGATGATAACGAGATTGTGTGAGCTTATACTCTAGTGATTCAACCCAAATACCACAAAAATGGTGAACTTGATAATATGTGTGTTTAGAATATGGGATAATCTTGAAGTTATCATTGAGAATAGATTATGGTATGAGGAGGTGGTGTTATTATAACTTAACATCTTAAATTCAAGTTCGGCCAAGGGTTAGAAAGTAAAAGGTGTATGCCTAAAACTAGATCGTAAGTTGAGTAGAGTTGAATGATTGATTAATGGAGTAGGATCTTGAACCTACTAATGATTTGACTGTAGGGGTTGCTTGATAATAGTGAAATCCCCAATCTCCATATAAATAAAAGGGATTAGATTAGTGAATGAAGTTATAAATGATTAGCTAGAGTTTGGGACTTTATTTTTTGGAAGGTGCACTTTAAATGAATACTTGAATTGATGATTACGTCTTGACAATGCTTATTTAAATAGGTCATGGATTGGTATTTAGATATACTATAATTGAAGAAACCAATGAATCATATCTACTTGTGATTTAGTGTGTTAAAGAATGATTGTTGTTTTTACTTGAAATGATTAACTCGAGTTGAAAAAGTGTTTAGGTGGTTGTATATTATTGCTATGCATGCTTAATAAAGGTAGTTTTTAAATGATATCATAAGTGTTAATCACATATAATGAGGCTTTATTAAACGTTTATTGAATTTACAATTATGATTGCTTATTATGATCGTAATTGTTATGATATCTATAACTATATAGATTTGTTCCAGTATGTAGGCATCTTTACAAGATTGGTTGATATTATTTATTGGCTAGCTCGAGAACCATATTGCTATAATATCTATGATTTATTTGTTACCCTGGATACCACATTGGTACGATACATGGACAAGAGCTCATCCTCTTGATGTGTCATATAATTTTGACCCTTCAGATGACTTAAATAAAGAAATCTTGTGAATCTTAAGGTACTCTTATCTAGATATGTTGTGTTTTTTAAGTTTTGCAGGAAAATAGGATAAAAATAAGTGGAATAGAACAAGGAAGATAAATGTACCAAATAGTAGAAGACTATCTAGATAATGAGTTGTTAGGTCAGGCTATGACTTGTCATCCGGGGTATAGCCAGATCAATGTACAAAAAGAATTAAAGGATAGAAGGGCAAAGTTAGTACTACTTGTAAGGTCAGATAATGAGTTATAGTATGAGGCGTTCTAACCAAAATAAGAAAAGTTCTAACAGGTGTGAATCTAATAGTAGTGGTGAAGAAGGATGGCTATGAGTTGAAGGGTTAAAGTATGACTTGTATTGACAATCGTTCTGAGTATAAAGAGAAGTCTTTGTAACGCCCCAGGTTTTTGGTCCTTGAAAAATTTCTAAAATTTTATCCTCACTGTCCTGACTAAGACTCTCTTAACAAGTCGTAGGGAGTCATCACAGGTCGTAGGGACTCGATTATGACTTAATTAGAGCTAGTGTCTTAGTATTCTGTTCTGAGTATGAGTGTCTCTCAACTAGTCATCAAGACTTCTTACGGGTCATAAGGACCAAGTCGTAAGGTGTCTAAAAAGTTTGGCCTAAGACACTCTCTTCATTACAACTTGAGGCCATGAGTCATAAAGACTCATTATGAGTTGTTATGTCCCAATTGTAGGGTGTCCAGTGTATTATCCCAAATTGGTTGCTGTCTTGAGTATGGGAAATGGTAACGAGTAATCAAGTGTTGTTATGAGTTTGTGGTATGAATCGTATCTAGACCAGTATGAGGTCCTGATGGTTTATCTTGTCTATACTCCTTGTGATAAGTCGTAATGTGTCTATACGAGTCGTATAGTGACCCATAGTCACTTGTGACTATTTTTAATCTTTACATTAATGGCACTTTGGATATTTAACCTCTACACCAAACTGTAACCCATGACCTAAAACCATATTGGGGAAATTATTAGTGTTATTAAATCATAAAAACATTTTCAAAAGCTCTCCTAAATTCTCTCAAGCAACCATACTTAGTGTTTGCAAGAAGTGGGTAAGGTAGATCTTCAAGGGTTTAAATTTTTCCATAAAACTTGTTATTTTAGGCATGTTACTCTTTCCTCATTGTTAATTTGTTAAAAGCATATGTTTTAAAAGTGTTGTTCATGAGGTATTTATATTTATTTTGAAAACATGGGTTCAGAGGTTTTGTACAACTATTATTTATGTGATGTTTCATGTTTGTCCCTGCATGGATTATGTTTAAATGGTGTTTTTAAAGTTAATTTGATGCAAGGGAATAGTGAATGAACTAGGTATTATGATTTCCCAAAATTATAACTTTTGAAGTGGTTATGACCCCAACCCCATATTGTGAAATTGGTTTTTAATTATGAGAAATGTGAAAATTTGTAAAATTGAACCAAGGGGGTTATGAATTTCCCCAAGTGAAGCAAATTGGCATGGAATATCGATGTTACCTTGCAAGAGTAGTTGGTATAACGATATCAATAATATATACCTTAATCTGTAATGTGGTTCAACGAATGGGAATATGTGATACTTATTTTAATTGAACTTTAATAAGGGTTGTGTAGTTTAGTCATGAAAGTGAAGGTCCCGAGGGACCAACACTGGAAACCGCAATTGCCGATGCAGGGATCTATATGACCGAGAGGATTGAGCCGCCCTTATTATTATTATTATTATATGATTGGGAGGTTCGAGTCCCCCATATCTTATTACATAATTTGGTGCTAGTGTCACTTTGATATACAGGAAGGTTCGAGTCCCTCATAGTGCATATGTATACCTTATGGTATATGTGGCCACACACACTGAGGCCCTACTAGTTAGGGTATAGCTGGGCCCATGTAGGCCGTGGGTGCCTTCGTATGCTATGATGATTAAGCTGCACAATCCAGGCTGAGATTTTGAAAAGCATGTTAGCCTTGTTCCCTATCTCGGCATGTGATATATATATATGTATGGATGTGCATTTGATTATGTGCATTGGTTTGAATGATTTTAAACTATTGATCATAGTATTATGTTAACCTTATCCCTGAGTTACAAGCTAGTGTTCACCCTGCTAACTGTCTTCGGACGCTGTATCCCCATGCGATGCAGGTACCCGAGCTACTTCTACTTTTCTTGTGCAAAGTTAGGTCAATCAGCTTAGTCATTGCATTGTGGTAAAATCTTAAGCTTTCATTCCGTGGAAGGCTTAGGCATTTCACCAACTTTCATTCTTAGATTTGAGTTGATAGACACTTTTACTATCATTAACATTATCATTTTCATTCTCATTATCTTATGTCTGAGTCGGTGATATGTCCTAACCTAAACTAGTTTTGGTTCATTTTTTAGAAGGCTTTATTTGGAATATTGTGGATATCGGGTGATATTGGTCGGTTGTTTGGCCGCTCATTGGTTGTAGACATGATTTGACTTTCTTTAAGCTTGTTACATTCTATCTTGTTATATGTTAAGAGTTTATCCTAAATTGAGAGATGTTGTGTTTGGTTTGGTTAGGTGTAGGGGGTAATCTTTGGTCTATAAGGGACTTGAGATACCCATCATGGCCAGGACCTTTTTCGTTCTGTGACAAAGGTGGTATCAAAGACTAGGTTTGGTGTCATTGGGTGTCCAACAAAGTCGTGTCAAGTATAGGCTCATTTATAAGAGTGTAATATGCCACACTTAGAAGGGAGAGGATATGAGGCATTTAGGAATGTTTCCTTTGTTGATGTTTTATTTTTAAGCTATAGAGTGTAAGGTCTTGAATGTACTTTAATTCCCATATGTTTTCTTTTTAGATCATGCCTCCCAGAAGATTTGATGCTCGTGGAAACCCTTTTGTCCTGTCTAAGGACAATGCGGATAGAGCTCGTCCAACTCCAGAAGTTTAAACCCGATCTAAGGTCGTTTTTTCTGATTGCTTTGAGGGAGCTCCACTGGTTCCCCCTATCCCTCCTCAAGCACCCCAGTTAGGCATGTCTAATGTTGAGTTTTACCTGTTGATTCATTTGCTTACCCATTTGGTAGCCTCTAGGACTGAGCATGTTATTTCTATTTCTCCATTATCTGAAGCCACTAGAGTTGGCCAATTCATGAGGTTGAGTCCTCCAATTTTTACTGGTTCTATGGTCGAGAAAGATCCTTAAAATTTCACTAATGAGATGGAAAAGATCTGTAATATGATGTATGCTATTGATAGGTAAAAGGTAGAGTTTACAACTGATTAGTTGAAGGATATAGCATACCAATGGTATGAAGAATGGGAACAGTCTACGGGTGACGATGCTGATTCCACCTTGTGGGATAATTTCTCTAGTGCCTTTCTTGATCGCTTCTTTTCTCAGGAGTTGAGGAAGGCAAAGGCCGAGGAGTTCATGAATTTGAAACAAGGAAAGATGTTAGTAAAGGAGTATGCCTTGAAGCTTTATCAACTATTGCATTATGCTCCTGAATTGGTATCTAGCATGAGTGCTAGAATGAGGAAGTTTGCTTTGGGGTATATTGTGAGTTGGTCTCAGAGAGCAAGGCTACCTTGTTAAACAAGGATATGGATATCTCTAGACTTATGGTATATATGCAATTAGTAGAAAAAGAAATAAAGAAATAAGTGGAGATAAGTGAAAGACAGAATAAGAATTTTAACTATTCAGATTAGGGTAGAGATTTGCAGAAGAGTGGTAGATATGGTGGAAAGTGATCTAAGAAATAATGGTGCAATTCGGGTTCCTACTATATAGATAGTGCTCCTTACCCAAAGTTGTTGGGTGATTGTCATTCTAAGTATGATAGTAGGTTTAGAGCACCAAAATACTAGTCATAGGCTAGTGGGGATCAGTCAGCTCCATCGTATTTTCTTTGCAGATTTTATGGTTAGGTGCATCGAAGTGTTTGTGAAGATGGAAGGAATAAGTGCCTTAAATATGGTCAGTTTGGTCATATGCAAAGGGATTGTCCTTCTAATGTTTCTTTTAGGTAAAGTAAGATTCCTATTGCTACTTTATCAACTCTTGCATCAAAAGGGGCTACTTCTACTTCTGGCTTCAGCACTAGTCAAAATCTTATGTACGTTCTTGCCATACACCAGGATTCTGTGGCATTCCCTAATGTTGTTATAGGTACACTCAAACACTTTTCTCATGATTTATATTATCTTCTAGATCCTGGGTCTACTCTCTCTTCTGTGACCCCTTATGTGGCTCTTTATTTTGGTTTTGATCCTAAATGTATTCCAGACCCCTTTTTCTGTGTCTACCCTGGCGGGTGACTCTATTATAGCTAGAAGAGTCTATAGAGGTTGTGTGATGCCAGTGCATGGTAAGAAACCTTGGTGGATCTAATAAAACTGGACATGTTAAACTTTGATGTGATTTTGGGGATGGATTGGTTGCATTTGTGCTATGCGTCTCTAGATTGTCGGACCCGAAGGGTTAATTTCTCTTTCCCAAATAAGCCAGTGATGGAGTGGGAAGGTAATTTCCTAGTGACTAGGTGAAGGTTTATTTTATATCTTAGAGCCCAAAAATTGATTTCAAAAGAGTGCCTCTATCAGTTAGTACATGTTAATTATTCTAGATCTGAAGTTTCTTCTTTGTAGACTATCCCTGTGGTATGTGAATTTCCCTAGATATGTCCTGATGATCTTCTTGGTATTTCTCCCGATAAGCAAAACAATTTTGGGATTGATCTTCTTCCTGATACTCATCCTATCTTTATTCCTTATTACAGAATGGCTCCGACTGAGCTAAAAAAACTCAAGGAGCAGTTGAAAGATATTCTTAACAAGGGTTTTATCTACCCTAATGTGTCTCATCCACCCTAGTATATCTCCATGGGGTGCTCCTATTTATTTCACACGTAATAAGGATGGTTCCATTTGAATATTTATTGATTACCGCCAATTGTATAAGGCAACCACAAAGAATAAGTACCCGCTTCTGAGGATTGGTGATTTGTTCGATCAGCTTTAAGGTGCTAAGTTCTTTTCCAAGATTGATCTTCAGTTTGGGTACCATCAGTTGATGTTTAGGGAGGTGGATATCCCTAAGACTTCCTTCCAAACTTGGTATGGTCATTTTAAGTTTTTAGTGATGTTCTTTGGTTTGACCAATACCCCGACAACATATATGGACCTTATGAATTGGGTTTTTGATCAGTTGTTGGACTTGTTTTTCATTGTTTTTGTTGATGATATTTTGGTCTATTCTAAGAGCGAGAAGGATCATGTGGATCACCTTTTCCTTGTGTCGCAGACCCTAAAGGATCAGTGTTTGTATGAAAAGGTCTCTAAGTATGAGTTTTGGTTGAATGCTGACTTATATAGGTTATATTATTTCCAGTGAAGGGATCATTATGGATCCATAAAAGATTGCGATGGTTAAGAAGTGGCCTAGACCTACAACTATAAATAACATTTGAAGCTTCTTGGGTTTGGTTGATTATTATAAAAGGTTTATAGAGAGTTTTTCTTCTCTTGCTGCCCCATTAACTAAGTTGACTTTGGCTTCAATCTTGACTCTACCTGAGGGCACTGAGAGTTTAGTTGTTTATTGTGATGCATCTCGGGTAGGGCTGGGTTGTATGTTGATACAACATAGCAAGGTGGTTACCTATGCTTCTAGACAGTTGAAAGTTTATGAGAAGAATTATTCGATGCATAATTTGGAATTTTTAGCTACCGTGTTTGCATTAAAATATGGAGGCATTATTTGAATAGGGTCTATGTTGATATTTATTCTGATCATAAGAGCCTGTAATATGTGTTCACCCAGAAAGAATTGAATCTCAGGCAAAAGAGATGACTTAAGTTACTAAAAAGCTTTGACATAATCTTTACTATCACCCAGGTAAAGCTAACATGGTTGCTGATGCTCTTAGTAGGCTGTCCATGGGAAGCTTGTCTCATGTGGATAAGAAGAAATGGAATTTAGTAAAGGATATTCATCATTTGGATAATCTCGAAGTTTGTCTCTTGGATTTCGAGGATGGTGGTGTGATTGTTCAAGAGGTGGCAAGGTCATCTCTTGGTGCTGAATAGGAGAAACAAGTGTTAGATCCTATTCTGATGCAAATCATGAATGATATAAGTATGGAGAAATGATGACCTTCGAAATTAATGGTGATGGTATATTTAGGTACCAAGGTAGATTATGTGTTCCCAATGTTGATGGGTTGTGAGAAAGAATTTTAGCCGAAGCTCATGAGTCGTGTTACACTATTTATCCGGGTTCAATGAAAATGTATCATGATCTTAAGAAAATGTACTAGTGGAATAGTATGAAGAAAGATATGGCCAATTTTGTGGCTAAGTGCATGGTGTGTCAGCAAGTGAAAGCAAAGCACTTGAGGCCTGATGGGTTAAATTAAGAGATTGAACTGCCAGTGTAGAAATGTGAGATAATTAATATGGATTTTGTTGTGAGTATTCCAAAGTCTTTCCAACACTTTGATTTGATTTGGGTCATCGAGGATAGGATGACTAAGTCAGCCCACTTCTTGCCAGTGAGGACTAATTTCTCTTTTGAGGATTTTGCCAAATTTTTCATTGATGTGATCATAAAGTTGCATGGTACTCCAGTCTCTATCATATATGATCGGGTTAACCAGTTCTCCTCTCACTTTTGGAGGTCATTCCAGTGAAGATTAGGGACTAGGGTGGCCCTTAGTATTTTTTTCCACCTGAAGATGGTTGGGCAATTAGAAAGGTTAAAACTAGACTTGGAAGATGTTCTTCGGGATTGTTTTTTTGATTTTGGTGGTAGTTGGGTTGACCACATGCCTCTCATAGAATTTACCTTCAACAACAGTTATCACTCTAGCATTGTTATGGCTCTGTTTGAGGCCGAATATGATAGGAGGTGTAGATCTCCTATTAGTTGGTTTAAGGTTAGTGATAATAAGTTGTTTGGCCCTGATTTGGTTCACTAAGTCATAGAGAAGGTGAAGGTGATTCATAATAGAATTAAGGCTGCCTAAATTTGCCAAAAGTGCTATGCAGATATGAGGCTAAGTGAGTTGGAGTTCTGTGTTGGCCAAAAGTTCTGGTTGAGATTTTGGATTGGCAAGTCTATTGGTTGCGGACTAAGGATGTTGCTTTGGTTAAGGTTCTTTGAAAGAACCAAAAGGTTAAGGAGGCTACTTATGAAGCCGAGAAGGACATGTAGTCCAATTATCCATTCTTGTTTCTTGTTCTAGATAATTATGTTTGAGTGATGTGTATTCCTTAGTATCTTTGTTTTCTGACTTTGTTAATGGAAATGGTGATTTTCTTGGCATCTTTGATCTTGTCTTTGTAAGGTAAGAGTAGTGATATATGGAGTCAAATCATGCTAATAGATGCCTTGTCCTATCATTCGAGGATGAATGATCCTAAGGGAGAAGTATGTAATGCCTCCAGTTTTAGGTCCTTGAAAAATTTCTATAATTTTATCCTCACTGTCCTAACTACGACTCCCCTGACAAGTTGTAGGGAGTCATGACGGGTCGTAGGGACTTGGTCATGACTTAATTAGAACAAGTGGCTCAATATTTTTCTCTAAATACGAGTGGATCTCAACTAGTTGTCAAGACTTTTTATGGGTCAAAAGGACTAAGTCGTAAGTTGTCCAGAATGTTTTCCCAAGACACTGTCTTCATTATGACTTGAGGCCATAAGTCGTTAAGTGTTGTTACGACTGAGTTATGAATCAGAGCCAGACTAATATGGGGTCCTGGTGGTTCTATCTCGACTACAACTCCTCATGATGAGTAGTAATGTGTCTATACGAGTCATGTAGTGACCCATAGTCATTTGCAACAATTTTCAATCTTTTTATTAAGGGCACTTTGGACATTTTCCATCTACCCTAAATTGTAACCCACGACTTAAAACCCTATTGGGGACCCTATTAGCATTGTTAACTTACAAAAATACTTTCAAAGGCTCTCCTAAATTCTCTCAAGTATCCATACATAGGGTCTCCAAGAAGTGGGTCAAGTAGGTCTTCAAGGGTTGAATTCTTTCCGTGAAACTTGGTATTTCAGGCATATTACTATTTCCTCTTTGTTAATTTGTTAAAAGTATATGTTTTTAAAGTATTGACCATGAGATATTTGTGTTGATTTTGAATACATGGGTTGAGGGTTTTTGTACAACTATTGTTTATGTGATGTTTCATGCTTGTTCCTGCATGGGTTAAGTTTAAATGGTGGTTTTAAAGTCAATTTGATTCATGGGAATGGTGAATGAACTAGGGATTATAATTTTCCAAACTTGTGAATTTTGAAGTGGTTATGAACCCAACCCCATATTGAGAAATTGGTTTTTAATTATGAGAAATGTAGGAATTTTTAAAATTAAGCCAAGGGGGTTGTGAATTCCCCCAACTAAAGAAAATTGGTGTGGCATGTCAACATTACCTTGTAAGAGTAGTTGGTATGACAGAACCAACAATGTATTCTTAATGTGTAATGGGGTTCAAGGAATGGAAATTTGTGATACTTGTTTTAATTGGGCTTTAATAAGGGTTGTGTATTTGAGTCATGAAAGTGGAGCTCTCGGGGGACCAACATTGGAAACCGCAGTTGCCAGTACGGGGTCAATAGGACCGGGAGACTTGTGTCTCTCTTATTCTTATTAACATATGATTGGTAGGTTTGAGTCCCCCACATCTTATTAAATGGTTTAGTGCTCGTGTCACCTTGATATGCAGGGAGGTTTGAGTCCCCCATAGTTCATATGTTACTTTCTGGTTCTTGTGGCTACACGCGCTTGGGACCTACTAGCTAGTGGAGATCTAGGCCCATATAGACCGTGGGTGCCTTCGTATGTTATGATGGTTGAGCTACACAATCCAAGATAAAGTTTCAAAGAGCATGTTAAGCCTTTTTTCCTATCCCGACATATGATATATATATGTATGGATATGCATTTGATTATGTTCATTGGTTTTTAATGATTTTGAACTATTGATCATGGCATTATGTTAACCTTATTCCTGATTTAAATGCTATTTTTCTCCCTACTTACCATCTCCGATTGCTGTATCCCCACACGATGCAGGCACCAGAGCTACTTGTACTTTTCCTATGCAAAGTTATGTCAGTCGGCTCGGTTCGTCGCATTGTGGTGATGTGGTAAGCTTCCATCCCCCGAAAGGCTTAGGCATTTCACTAGCTTTTATTCTTAGATTTGAATTGATAGATAATTTCATTATCATTAACATTATAATTTTCATTCTCATTGTCATCTGTCAGAGTTGGGTACATGTCCTGACCAAGACTGGTTTTAGTTCTTTGTTTAGAAGGCTTTGTTTGGATTACTAAGGATATTGGGTGATGTTGGTCGGTTGTTTCACCGATCATAAGTCATCGGTTATAGAGATTTTTTGACTTTTTTAATCTTTTGTATGCTATCTTGTTATATGCCCAAAATTTATCTGACATTGGGGAATGTTGTGTTTTGTTTGGTTAGGTGTAAGGTGTGATCTCCAGTTCATGTGGGACTTGAGATACATGTAATGCCTAGGCCCTGGTTTGGGTCATGATAGTCTTGAAATTTGGAAGATTTAGCATAGGGACCAAATGAGTCAGGTGATGACTTTTATAGTGAACTGATGAGTCATCACCAACCATAATTAATCCAGACGATGACTGCAATAGAATGCTGACAATGAGTCATCATCAGTCCAGGCGACTCATTTCCTGAGGTTTCGTCATTACCAACCTAAGTAGTCCTATTTTGTTTAGTAGAGTTTTGATGTAACTATAAATACTCCTTTGATATTCTATTATAAGTTTACGCACAATGTATATTTTTCACATTATTTCTATGTTCCGAGATACATTATTGATCTTGTAATTATTGTTCTTGGTTTTAAGGTTCACAATTGAATTGAGATTTTGGGGTTTTCATATTATTTTATGTAAGTTCAACATTATACTTTCATCTATGGAATCTTCATTTGATCTTACAACCATGAGTAGCTAAATTTCATAACTAGGGTTTTGAGAACTGTGATGAATTACAAAGCAAGATAAGTACGAAGTCATTCTACTATGGTGTTGTTGTATGTATTGATATTTCCTTGGTTTTGATATCTTCTTAATGGTTTCAAATGCTAGGAACTCGCCTATATTCGATACTTTTTCAAGAGAGAGGTAGATATTAGGAAAACAAGATCATAATAGTAATTTGAAGCTATCAACCTTATTCTAATTAACTTAAGAGGGAGATAGTTAATCAGAGATCATAAAATAAGGTTAGTAATGTGATTCTCTAAGAACGAGACAAGATGAGTGAACTTCTCCCAAATTAAGGTCGAGAGATGGTTAGGTGATACATAACCTTTTAGATTTTGCATGCAAGGTATCGAGATACTTTGACAAGCACAAACTATCTGTAAAGATATGAATTCAGGAGGAACACAATCCTAGAGCAATCTCAAATTGATCACAACCCTAATGCCTAACAACTATCACTATTACTCTCATTGATATAAAACCCATATTTTTATTTACGCAATTTGTAGTTATATCAACAAGCTCTTAATAGACTTGCAGCCTATTTCTCGTGGCTTCGACCTAACGTAGCTGGGTTTTATATTTGACTAACGACCACTTTATACCTTTTTGGAGGTATAATTTGGGAGACATCAAATTTTGGCGCCAGTCACGGACTACTATTTCAAATTGATTGATTGAGTTTGTTGAAGTTATTGGTTTTGTTTGTTAATTTTTGGTTTTCTACTATTTCTAGGCACACGTCGGTGTATGCCCAGGACTCAGAATCAAGGTAATTCTCTTATTTTATTTGATCCTAAGCTTGAATAGATCTTACGGTGAAATTTTAAGATGGAGATAGAAAAAGCTTATGATCAAGGAGCCATGTGAGAGGGGTCTCATGATGACCCAACAATATTTAATTGACCACCTTAATATGGTGTAGACAAAACTATAGATCAATTCATTGCTCATTTCATTTAGTGGCCAAGGAAAATGCTAGGTAAACAGTTTCCCGGTGTGCATCAATGGTAGAAAGGGCTAGACGTAGGAAGAAGATCATCAAGTAGCATTTAACAGAGATACAACTAGAAGGATCAAAGGTCAACATCCCATTCAATACTACTTTTCAGTGTGTGATGATCCACAAGAAGATTTGAGATATGTTAAGACAGTTGATACAAGTGAAATCATTCTTCCAGAGTTTCCCCAAGGGATGAAATTTGATATTACGAGCACAATGATCCAATTGATGAATTTAAAGGTAGTGTTTAATAGTTTGCCTACTGATGATTCAAGCATGCACCTTATGAACTTTTTCAAGATTTGAACTTCATACAATCTCCTTGAGGTGAGTCAGGAATCTATACGACTCAGGTTTTTCCCTTTCTTTCTGATAGGAGAAGCGATTTTGTGGTTAGGAAAGCTACCTCGTGGATCTATTACCACTTGAAATAGGGGTAGGACATATTTCTTGGACCGATTCATCCCACCCTCTCGAATGTTTCAATTGAAGGATGAGATCTATTATTTTAATTTCATTTAGAGGCACTATATTAAAGGTTCAAGAAGAATATGATGAATGTTCCAAATCACAAAATCACATAGAGAACTTACTTGAGTATTCTATAGAGCCTTGAATATAAATACCAAGGCTATAGTTGATACTATTATGGGTGGAGCTTTCCTGAGTCTTCATTTATACCAGGCTTTGAAAATCTTAGACCAAATCACTAAAACCAACCAAAGGTGGCACAGAAGGTAGATAGATCAACAAATACTTATGGAATTGATGCTTCTAATGAGAACAGAGCATTGGATGAGATAGTGGAGCAAAAGGTAGAAAAACTAAGAACTAAGATTGGCATGCTCACGAAGCAGTTAGCAGCAATGAGAGAAAATAAGGTAAATTCAATGGGTACTTGAGGTCAGGCTTCTAGACATGAAGAATCTAATTTTAAGGAAGAAGCAAAGTGTTTGGATAGAGAGATGGCGGGTTTTTGAGCCAAGTTCCAAGTGTCTAATTAAACATCTTAGAACTTGAGGAAAGGGAATCAAGGTTGAAACTACTACAGAGACATGTGTAGGGTTATGAGTAAAGAGCGTGATGGTTATTGGAGGAGGAAAGATGATTACAAAGATGACAGTGGCCTTTATGTTCCCACTGGTAACCATGATGATGAGTCTAGAAGTTCGACAATGGAAGCGTTGCTTGCAAAGATTGTGAAAGGTTTAGAGAGCCAAGAGAGTTCCCTTAAGGAAATTAAGGAAAATATTTTAGGGTTGATCTATAAAGTAGAGCCATAGTCAACCACGATTAAGAAACTTGAGCAGCAGTTCAAGTAAATGTCGGACACATTGAATCAACATTAACTGAGCACTTTTCCTAGCAATACTATTCAAAATTTTAAGAACAAAAATCACTGCCCATCCATCACAACATGGAGTGGTACAAATACTATTGATCTACCTAAGGCTGTGGTAGATGATGTGAGGAATAATATTGTGGATGTTCATGGTGTAGATGAAACTAAAACTTAAAGGTTGGTGACTAATGATGAGTCATCTGAAACGCCTACATTTTCTTAGAAAAGAGCTGATAATGATAAATAAAAAGGAAAGAAGGTTGCACCAGTATTTAAGCCCATTCCACCACCTCTTCCACCTTTTTATCGAAGGTTGAAAAATAAAGATAAAGAAGGGAAATATCATAAGTTTATGTCAATGTTGAAAGAATTATCAGTGAATATCCCTTTCGTGGAAGCTTTGGAGCAGATGCCTAGCTATGCTAATTTTATGAAGGATTTGGTGACCAAGAAGTAGACTTTAAGTTTTGAGCCCGATGATATATGCACCACTGTAGTGCAATTGCCTCACATTCTTTAGCTAAAAAGAAGGAGGATCTTGTAGCTTTCATGATTCCTTGTAATATTGGGTCCTTCAATTTTGGATGAGCATTATCTGATTTGGGTGTTAGCATTTACTTGATGCTGTTAGTCATCTATAAATAATTGGGGTTAGGGTCCCCTAAGCCTACCTTTATGAGATTTTTGATAGCAGATCGCATTATGAAGAAGTTAGTTGGTATCTTGTATGATGAATTAGTGAAGGTGTCTTCTTTCTTATTGTTTTTCCAATTTTGTGATCTCGATTGTGAGGTTGATTTTGACTTCCCTATCAAGTTAGGAAGGCCCTTTCTAGCCACCGAAAGGAAATCAATTGACATGGAGATGGGAAAAATGCAATTCTGACTTAATGATGAGCATGTCATATTCAACGTGTGTTAGTTGATAAGAAAATCTAAAGATACACGAGTAGTTTACATGATAGACACCGTAAATGAAAATGCATTAGTTGTACCTATTGAGGAAAGGCTTGGTGTCGAGGAAGTGGTATCCATGATCATGTATTTCAATAGTGATGGTATTGAAGAGTATAATGAGATGGTGAGTGTACTTGTCGATAAAGGTTCATATATTTATGCGCCAATGAAGTGATTGAAAAATTGCCTCTACCAGTTTCGGTGAAGGTTGATTTTCAACTTCTATCAATGTGTCTTGGATTATACCTTACCATTTGAAGTGATGTGTGACTCCACTGATGTGGCTATAGGTAAATTTCAAGGCCAAAGACGGGAGAAGATGCTTCATCCTATTAACTATTCCAATAAAGCTCTTACCTCTACACAGAAAAATTACATGATTACTAATTAAGAAATACTTGCTGTGGTGTTTTCTTTTGAAAAACTCTGGTCCTACTTAATTGGTACCAAATATATTGTGCACACCGATCCTGCTGCTATTAGGTACCTTATGGCAAAGAAATATGCTAAGCCAAATTGGTTCAATGGGTAATGTTGCTACAAGAATTTGATTTTGAAGTTAAGGACCGAAAAGGCTCCAAAATCAGGGTCAAACCATATAGTCCACCTAGAAGAGGAGGGGATGCTTAAATTTGGTGATGAGCTTAAGATTGATGATCCTATTTCAGATGATCATGTCTTTGAAGCATCATAACACTTAATCCCCTGGTTTTCCTGACTTTTCCAATTAGTTGGCAAGTGATATCATCTCAGAAGATATGTCTTTTTAGCAGCGAAAACAATTTATACCTCAGGAAGAAAGTTCTTTTAGGATAACCCATACTTATTCTGGATGTGTTCTAATGGTATAATTCAGAGGTGTATTCCTATGGTTGAGATGATGAGTATTTTGGAGGCCTATCATTCATCTCCAGTTGGGGGTCACCATAGAGGTACTTGAATTGCCAAAAATTCTTTAATGTGGTTACTATTGGCCGACTATCTATAAGTGAGCACACGACTATGCTCGCGCCTATTACAAATTCCAAAGGTAAGGCAATATTTCACAAATATATGTGCTCCCTATGATACCCATCTCTGAGCTTGAGCTATTTAATGTGTGGGGTATTGACTTTATGGGCGCATTTGTGAGCTCACATATATGAACTGCATCTTGGTGGCAGTCGACTACGTGTCTAAGTGGGTGGAAGCAATTGCACTTCCTAATAATGAAGGTTAGAGTGTCATAATATTTTTGAAGAGGAATATTTTTTTAGATTTGGTGCTCCATGAGCTATCATCAGTGATGGTGGGTCTCATTTTCACAATCATCTATTCGAAGATTTACTTGATAAATATGGTGTAAAGCATAAGGTGGCAACACCTTACCATCCACAAATAAGTGGGAAAGTTGAGGTTTCCCACCGAGAGATAAAGTCCATTTTGGCGAAGACTATGAATGCCAATATAACTGCCTGGTTGAGAAAATTAGGTAATGCACTTTAGAACTACCAAAAAACTTATGAGACCCCCATAGGTGCTTTTCCCTATCAACTTGTGTATGGAAAGGCATGCCATTTGCAGTTTGAACTTGAGCATAAGGCACTATGGGTGTTGAGAAGTTGAATTTTGAGTGGTGTGATATCGCACACTTGAGATTGGACATGATGAATGAGATGGATAAGTTTTGCCTTCAGGCTTATGAGAGTTCAGCCTTGTATAAGGAGATGATGAATTTTTACCTTGATAGGAGAATTAAAAGCAGGGAATTCCAACCTGATGATTCGGTTTTGTTGTATAATTCGAGACTTCACTTGTTTTTTTGCAATTTAAAGTATAGGTGGTCTAGACTATCACCGTGGTAAGATATTTTCACATGGTGTGATTAAGTTGCAATGATATGGTGATGTCCCATTTAAGGTGAACAGACATTATGTTAAGTGTTACATAGGAAGCACAAAGAAGATAAAAGTGTGTGAGAATGTTAGCCTTGGCAAAGTCTGAGTAGACAGGGGAGCTGAGCCGTGCTACGAGGTTAAATCAGGCGTTGCATAGGAGGCAACCCATGGAACAGTTAGTGAAGTTTTATTACCAACTTAGCCACTTTGATCCACGACGGTAAATCAATTGCTGCATAAGAGGTAACCCATATTTTGTACTTAATTAAGTTATAGGGTAACATATGTATTCGAATGTGCAGGGCTAGATGCAGGAAAAACAAAGGTAAATTTTGGTGCCCAAGATAGATAATTGACCCTATTAGTTATAGGAACACTTTACTACTCATCACTAGACTCATTGTGAGGACAATGATAAGCCAATCATGCAAGAAGTCATTGGAGTCCCTACAACTCTAGAACGAGTCATAGTCACTGGCAACAACTCATTACCTTGGGTTATAAGGACTGGGCCCCACGTAAGTTTTCTAGTATTAAATAAGGGAGGAGACAACTCATAGTCACCAAACATGAGTCATTTCTTGAGTTTTGGTAAACTTTAATTGACACAGACCCAGTTGCCCCATCCGACTTGATTCACATTCAATAAAAGAAAATTCAACTCCGAACAATTCCTTTTCCTTTTTGAACCTATGTAACTCCATCCTTCTTCCATAATAGCCTCTCTCACTCTTAATACACTTTAAAATACCTTAAATTATCCTATTTAGAACAAAACCTACTTCTTAAAAATTCCTTACACCAAGAATGCAATTAAGTAGAGGAAAATATCCAATTATCACTTGATTTGAAGTAAGTATGCTAAAATTCTTCCCTAATTTTTAATTATGCTTGATATGTTAGTAAATTTTGTCCTGGTTATTTTGATTAAACTTGAATAGGGTTAGGATTAAGTATCAAAATCATTAAATAATTTGGTGTTCACATATAATAAGAGTAGTTACAAAGTAGGGATGTTTGGGGGCATAGGTTTTGTATAGAAAAAGCCTAAGGGGAAGTCTGACTACCCTTAATAATGTGCACGAACAAGAAACGATTGGTTACCCATTTCAATAGTCGTGATGAGCTAGCCTATAACTGGTTGTCGCACCTAATAAGTCATCGAGCAACTCACAGCAATTGGTACCATGGGTAGTTGATGATAAATATTTACTAGAGTCACTATGATTCTTTTTTTGATAGCATAACTCATCTCTTGACTCATAGCAATTGGGACTCAAGTAACAGTTAATAAAAATATTCATTGGTCACCCAAAAGTTCACCCTAAGAGTCATCGATTCACCCAATGACTCTTAGGGTGGATTTGTAAGATTAACAATATCACATCCTAGCACTTTGTCACACCCTTCGACTGTCAGAACAATACGTAGATAGTGACTATGAGTCATATACAAAATTGTAGGGATACATTATAACTTAAACTTCTTTAATTTTGTCTTTTTTTTTCCATTTCTAGTGTAAACTAATAGTGTTTATTCCTTGGGTACAAGTGTATCAAATAAGGACACTACAAAAGGGACACAACAAATCTTAAAAAATAAGCTCGACCCACTCTTCAACTTGGGGATGAGCCAGCTATTGCTGAATCTAATGTTTTTGTAGAGGAATATCCCATCACCGAACTGGTGGAAGGATAACGTAGCGTGCCTTAGGGCTGGAAGGCTAAGCCCCAAATGAAGAATCCTTTCCAATCATCTTCACACTCTCCTCCCTAATATGAAGAGGGAGATGAGTCAGATTCAGACTTATATAATGGTGAAGGAGAATAGGACAGTGCCTCTAAAGGCAAAGACAATGCTGCATCTGGCAATAAATTAAGAGATGAAGGTTTAGAGTCTAGTTTTGAAGTGGCTGAGGGTAGCGAGGAAGAAATATCTAGTGATAGTGCCACCGATTGATATTCCTCCCACTCCATAGGTCTAACCTTCATTACAGATTGAGCCTACCCCCTTGATAATTGTCAATTGGTGGGGGCACCAAAGAATGCAAGAGATGTGTGAGAGAGACTACGCTGTTATACCAAAGACGGGGAAACCAAAGAGAGGGTTCTACGATAAATGCAGAAACTGGCTAAATTTGGCCGTAAGGTTCAAACATCTAAATATACAATACTGAAAACTAAATATCAATATATCTGTCTAAAAAGCATCTACACTGTCTGAACTGTGGAGTTGAAGGGACGATTCCCCAACTAACTCCGTCTACTAAAATCACCAAAACACTAAAATAGAATATCCTCGGATAATGAGGACTCACTGCTGCACCCACTGCTACAAGATCTGATAGCTAAATATACTCAGAATCTCGCTCTTCTAAACCTATGGTGGGGAAAGCACCATAGCACAAATGCGTCAGTACAAATGCGTCAGTACAAAGAATGTACCGAGTATGGAAGGATAGGGTAAGGTAAAATATAAGGCTTATGCATAAACATAACAATCTGAATAATATGTATTCGCTGGAATAAACATATATAGAAACTCTGCAGTTACCAATTTTGAAACATGTCTGATCAACAATACACACATGGATGCATAAAGTACAACTGAAATCATCATCACATCGGATGTTACATTTTGAACGCTGACACCCAAAAATAATAATACTGACAATAAGATACTGAGTATCTGAAGCTACTAGAGCTGATATCTATACTTATCCATATTGAGAAATCAGATAACTGATAGTAATGATATTTGATATTCAAATTCACCAACTCTGGAACACTGAACAACTGAATCTGAGATCAACCCTCATCTAGCAGGAAGTCTCTAGAACACTGAACAACTGAATCTGAGATAAACCCTCATCTAGCAGGAAGTCTCTATACTCAACGATAATGATAATCGATAAATAAGTTCGAGAGCAACCCTCATCTCGCAGGAAGTCTCTCTACTCAATGATGATGATAGCAAAACTGGGAGGCCTGTATCTGACAGCCTCAACTTCTGTACATTAACTAAGTTCTTTTCTGATACTGTTACTAAAATTGTGGGAGTGATCATTTTACCGATATGCCCCACTTACCACAAGTGGGATCCAACCTGTACCCCAGCTGAAAGGGTGTCAATACTGTGCCACCAGTAAAGACAACTGTATAGGACCCTCTACTATCAGGACCTCAAACGAGAACGGTGGGATCCTCTACTCGCAGGACAACCACCTCATCTAACCCTCTACTCGCAGGATAGATGTCTCAATCTACACTGACGACATAATTCTGGAGCATAAGGATTGCTACCAGGAATCAAACCCTCTACTCGCAGGAATGTTCCCATCCTTAGCTCGCTCGGTGCTGAATCCTACTCCCAACTGAAAGACATTTAATCGGTTCTTAACTGTACTCAATTGAACTGAATTTGTTCTCACATTATGATACTTTATCAATATGATAGAGTTCGCTTGATTCCGTTCTCTGACAGAGTATTTCTAATTTCCACTTACTTTTAAGATAAGCTTACCATCTCACAAAATGTATAGAGGTCTGTAACGGAGTGAATTGATATGTAAGATTTCAGAGCTTCATGGCCTGATTATTTGATAAAGAATGATTTTCGAGATTACTGAGTTTTTCCCAAGTTTTGAAACTAACCGAGAGTTCATTGTTCATTGCACGATTGAGATTACCGTGAAACTGACTCGGCTCTAGACCAGCAGACTATTTTATACATATGTACCCCCAACACACAATAGCATAAAGTAACACGAGATAGATAACTCATACACAATATGCCGATAGGCCATCATACGCGACACATAATTGAGGACTTCACACTGAGCAAATCAAATGGCCTTATTTCTCCATATAAGCATCTAATCGAACACGTGGGGAGCATGCTTTGGGTCCACAACAAATACTATGCATAAACATTATAGTTACCTCAACAATTCATCATGGCATTCCATCATACACCCACAACGCACCACAAATTCAAGGAAATCAACTATCTATAGGAACAAAGCATGAATTTATCTTTTCAGACCGAATGAACCACAATGCATAGTTTCCTATTCTCTTAAATATTTTGTCAAACATATGGTAGACATAAGTTAAGCATATGGATATGGCATGAAATCATAATTTGAATAAGAAACATGTCAAATACTTAAATTCTTCTTCACATAGGCATTTTAGCAATCATCTTACATGCACCATTTAGGGCATAGGTTTAATGCTCAATTTCATGCACAACAACACCATCATCCTTCAACTTCAACATCCACATTTCTCAATTCACAATCCAACTCACATTTAGAAAATATTTGACATATCAATAGGGATATATAATTCCCAATAACATTTATCAAGTCATAACAAGGAAATAATGGAATAATAGTATAAATCAAGGCTTAACAATTTAAATCATCATATATTCATAATCAATTAATTTTAGACCTATTATGTTATAAAAACAAAATCTCTAGTCTCTTAGGTATTTTCACAAACACCTTACATGCACTTCTTAGGCATAGGTGGATTCAATAAGATTACAAGTATTCAATCACCCATTTCATATATTTATACATCACACACCACCATAGTTTCCACAAACATACAAAGATCCCTTCTTGGATATCATCAACTTCAACAATATAATCACCAACCATCACACAAATACTACACATATATACTTCAACCAACACACATAATCATCCCACACATATATCTCAACCATCATGTGAATACTACACACATACACAATGAAAATTTAGAAAGTATAATCATATATATATATATATATATATATATGTACACATGTATCTTGAGCCTTTGAAAAAGGATTTGTGGGCTCTATAGACGAAAGGAGCCCATAGATAACACTTGCATACCTTAGATTTTGTAGCCGAAGAGATTGACGAAAGCAATTCGCGAAGCGAAGCCTTGAATCGATTTTCCCCCAATTGGAACCCTAACCCTAACTTCTCTTCTTCTCTCTCTCTCTCTTTATATATGCATATATTTTAAGAGAGAGATATAAGAGAAATGACAGAAAATGAATGACAATTCTCAGCTCAAAGGGGGTATATATAGAGGGTTACCATAATGGGAAATGGCCAAAATACCTTTAAAAATCAATTAATGTCAAATCTGCTCTTCAGTAATCTATCCGATAGGCTGAAATAAATTGGCCATAACTTTTTACTCCGATGTCCAAATTGGATAAAACCAATTTCATTGGAAAGAAGACTCTCAGGGCTTTCGGTTGATTTATAGAAGCTCACATAGTTCATTATGTACAAGGAGTTATGATAGTTTAAATTTGACTAAAAAAATCACCTGGCTTCAGTATTTTTTTTCTACACATTTTACTGTTCACAGTTCGATCAAAATGGTTGTAGTTTGATTGGAATGTTCGTAACTCATCGATCGAGTGTCCGTTTTGGATGATCCACATATCATTAGAAATCTTATTCGATGCTCTACGCAATGATGGGTCAAAATCCAAGAAATGACACACAAAAAAAATTATAAGTCATTCTCGAAGATAGAATCCTGACACATTTATACACAAACTTTCAACGAAAAATTTTTCTGGGGTATTACAGGAAAGGATCATTGGCCATGTTTGAATTAGTCCACTTTAGCCTAAAGAGCCAACCAAATGAAATAAGTATCCTTTGATTCAAAATTTTGAGCCTTACATTGCCCATTCTTTTTCTTTAACCCATTAACCATCCCATTTTCAAATACGATGAACCTATTTTGGCCTTGATCTCTCTTTGGACATTGTGTACCTCAAATTAGGGAAATCACATAAGTTGAGGGTAGCTATCATAGGGGTGCGTTGCTAAATGCGGGTACAATGAAAAAAAGTTAAGAAAAGAAGAGAAAATGGTTTGGGTGCGGTATGAGCAATTTTTTTCTATAAATATGATCTTAGAAGAACACCGCACCCAAACCCCAATGAGAAAATAAAATAAAGAAAAGGTAGAAAATAAATGATACACAAGTGAAGCCAAGAGTAGTGTATTACTAAGGAGGTGTAAGTTACTAAAGCCAAAAAGTATTCAACCTGTCCTAAAGCCTAGAAAAGGCCTATAGTGATCCTAATTCCACTACATGAAAGTTGAAACATAGAAAATAAGGGCAAGCGTATTATATCAAACACATACAATGGAAATTCTTTGTGAGAGTGAGAGATTTTCCATAGTCCTTGTAATGTATATTATTGCATGTATTAAGTGAGTGGGACTTCTTTGATGTAAGGTGGTTGAAGAGGATGTAGTCTGATGGTTGCCTATTTTGATAGCGGAATAACCAATAAGCTAGGATATCTGTTCACAATGTAATGACATGTCCTGATCCCATCATGTTTAAGAACTTGTAATGCATGCACTATAGTGAATTTCTTCTTAAAAATTGTTTAGACGGTTTTGAATATGTTGAGGGTTTTCATGTGTGGTTATGAAGGAATTTTAAAGGGAAGGGCCACCTAAGTGATTTTATTTTTGCTCTAGAGTTCAGAGTCTTAGTTAAATTAGGGTTTTTTTTTTGCTCTTAGTTAAATCCAAAGGTATTTTTATTTAGATAAAATGTGTTAGGGATGGAAGTGAGTGGAATGAAACAAGGAGGAAAAATGAAACAAATAGTAGAAGACTGCCTAGACGATGAGTCGTTGCTCACACTAAAACTCATCTTCTAGGTCATAGCAAACTAAAGTAAAAAAAGAAATGAAGGATAGAAGGGCAAAGTGACACGACTTACAGGGTCAGAAAATGAGTCATAGGGTTAGGCATTTTGAGATAAATGAGGAAAGTTTTGAAAGGTGCAAATTTGATAGTAGTGGTGATAGAGGTAGGCTATGAGTCGTAGAGTCAGATTATGACTCATATTGACACTTGTTCTGAGCATATCAACAAAATTCCTATAACGTAGAATATTTAGCATTGGAACCCAATGATTCAGGCGATGACTCATATAGTGATCTGACAAGTCATCACCAGCCATTGACAACACAAAATATATGCATTGACAACATTTCCCCTCACTTAAGGTCATAGAAACAAACTTTTGGATGCCTTGGGAGTTGCCGCATGCTGTATGAACTAAATCCAACCATTGGAGGTGTATATTCTCAAAAATAAAGTCTAAGGAAGTGAATTTTCTCCCTAAGGGGTGCAGCAGATAATCCATACCCATATTTTGGGGGTTCGTTGCAAGGTGCTCCCCTAAAGGTGCACTTTCGCTTCCATTTTGCTCCTATCTTATCGTACATTAAATCCTTTTTTCCCCACTTCTCTAGACTTATTTGTAGGATTAAATTAGATTCAATAGAACCTAAAATGGTCTCCTATAACAAAAAATAACAAGACTTAGTTCCTACAACACAATAGATCTCATCAAAGTAGACTAGAACAAGCATAGCTCAAGCTAGCTCCATTAGTTTTCTCATCTAAACTCTACATGATCATTTGGATTCTTAACTTACTTCAAAGACATGTTAAACAATCTAAACATGTAATTTGTCATATAAATATACAATTATACCTTAATAACTAATTATTCACATAAGGAAATCCTCAAAACTAAGGTAAACATGCATAGACAATGACACTTACATAGAAGTATAAATACGCCTAAGATCATTACCTCGCACTTACAGACTTGTTCATCCTCGAACAACTCTTTACATTAATAATTATCCAAGAAAAACTCTTAAATTTACAACTAAAAGTAGTACACCCAAGCTATAACTAAAATGACTACATGAATGAGATGATCCACAATAAGCATGTCACATTCCAATTGAAAACATATGAATACTGCCTCAAAACTCCCTAACCTCAAGAATTGACTCCCCAAAGTTGGAAAACTCGTGCATATAACTTAACAAAGAGATAATTCAAGTCACCTACCCATCATCAATCATGTTCCTTACCCATAAGATAGTCATCCATATTCACTTACAGATTTGCAATTCATCACAAGAATGGGTGTAAGAATTAAATTTTTCTTACCCCCACAAATAATTCACATGTGATAAATGATGAACCAAAAGATTGAACTTAGTATAGTACTTCACTAATATCATAATATTGAGGCCCAAGATCATGTAGGACTTAAACAGGTGAAATGTAGGTTAAGCGATAGGATGGAAAAATTCTGGCAAGTAATAGTAACTATCTTTCCTAAGATCTTTAATACATCACACTTTACATTAGAATCCTTTTAACCAATCAAATTTTCTTAGTAAAGAGTATTTTCTATCAACATATGATTTATTTATTACATTCCTCCCAACTACATCACATGAAGTGTTTTCGACATACCAAATAGCTAGTATTTTGGGGCTTCACTTTAACTTTTCCCTTTTTCAATTTTACACTCCTAACATCTCAATATTTTATTAATGTTCTTAGGAGTTTTGGAACAAATTATGTTCAGTTGAAAGAAGAGGAATAAGCTACATATGATGCTACAAAGGAATAGGCTAAAGTCTCAATAGGGCTAACTAAGATCATGCAATAAGGGTAGATAAAGAGGGTATAAAACATAGCTATCAAAGAAATGCCTATATCATCTCCTAAACCCAACATTGTTTTTCGCTTTGCAAACACACTAGGAAAGTTCTATGCATTAATATGCATACATAAAATATAGTAAAAACCTTACTCACATTCGGAACATGCTCAAATCAAGCAGGATCTCTATAGACTTTCAACCAAGTAATAGCAAGAATTCAAAATTAAGCTAACACCACACAAGAGTCATATAGATGAGCCTAGGTATCTCAAAAATAGTCATCAAACTCACTATACATTCTTTCATATTCAAACCCAACTTGCACCATGTAATCATATATAACACTTAGCATAAACATCTCATTTTTTCCTAATGAAAAAAAAATTAAATTAATCCTAAAATAAAAAAGGATACTAGGTTCAAAGGGCACCCCTCAGAAAAATACCAAAAAGAAAAACTAAGGGGTTGATGAAGTGTGCTTCTACTCAAAAGAAACCAACATAACTAAAAATAAACAAAGCTAAAATCTTTTTGTATTATCATAAAATTTAGTCAAAAACTAGATAATAAGTAACAATGGAAATCCTATATCAAATAAATTACAATGGAAATCATATAGCAACACTCTACCTTAAGCAATCGGATGATCACCCCACATATAAAATCACACTTTGTCCCCAAAGTATAAACTGAAAGGAAGGATATAAATACTCCCTGAGGACTCTACGCCTGGCTTGTAGCATCATGATCATCAAAGAGGTCCTGAGGATCCCACACTCAATTTTTGCCATGCTCCTTAGCTTAGATATTTGATAGTCTGACGTTCCTTCAACCTATTAATTCAAAAAAAAAACAAAAACAAAGGTGATATAAATAAAAACTAAAAAATAAAATACCTAACTTAACTTGGGTTGCCTCCCAAGTAGTGCCTAATTTATTATCGTGGCACGACTCATATAACAACTCTCAACCATATTCTGTCATCCTCTTTCTCCTACTTGGATCCCGTCTTCTTATTATTTTCTAACCTTTTGAGTGATTAATTTCAAGGTATACAATTTTTTCTACACTTAAATTTTCAAGACCCCTTTCATGTTTCTTACTTTCGGGCTTACTTTTTTACTTTAGGCAACTCCATAAGAGAGTTTGATGAAGTTATTAGATGTTTGTCCTCCTCCGCCCACATATATCTGCATCCATGACTATGATCATGCAGAAATCATTGTAGTATGAGGCTGTGTTGAGTGCTTTATAAACTCTGAAGACCGTCTTCTCATCATTTAATCTCACTTTTAAAGTGCCCTCTCTCACATCTATTAGTTCTCCTTAGTTTCCAAGAATAGATATCCCAGTATGATTAGGATCCTATCAACTGCATCATAATGAAGAACAATAAAGTCAATAGGATTAATGAACTTACCAACCTTATTGAAAATATCCCCTATGATTCCTCTGGGAACCACTCTAGTTCTGTCCGTTATTTAGAGCACAACTGAACATGGACTTAGTTTTCCCAAACTCAGAGTGCTAAACACAGATAGGGGTATCAAATTTATTCTTGCCACCAAATCACTCAATTCATAGATCACATCTTTTTTGCCAATTTTTATGGGTAGGGTGAAACTCCCAAGGCCCTTGAGCTTTTTGGACATCTTGCTCTTCACCACTAAACTACACTCCTCAGTAAATGCTATCATCTTGATGTCACCTAGCTTTGTCTTATTTGTCACCATATTTTCAAGTACTTTACGTACTTAGGAATTCCCTACAAAACATTTAATAAAGTAACGTAAATGTGAAGTTCTCTGAATGTGTCAAAGAACTTCTTAAAACAAGAATCCTCCGTAGCTATTTAAGGGAATAATAGTAGTGGTCATTCTGGTATATGCCCAGCTTTCTTTGATTTTGGGTACTTAGACTTCCCTAAATTTTCAGCTTCTTTGGCTGTCACTTGCTTCTCATCAGCTTGTTGTGGGACTAACACTCCCTGTACCTCATGAATTTTATTTGGAGTCCTTTCAATAGGGTTTCCACCACTTCTGAAGTTGATTACCATTACTTGCTTTAGATATTTTTTATCACTAAGCAACCCCTTTGAGGTCTTATGTTTTGTGCCTGAGCAAACTAGCCTAACTGTGTCTCTAAATTCTTTTGAGCTAGTTGCTGGTTTTTGATATCCATTTATTCTTGATTGGACATGATCTTTTCAAAGTCTCTTCTATGTTACTAGCTGAGTATTATTCTGAATGCTCTGCCATTGCTGAAACAACTGAGTTTGAGCCTGATTTTGCCCCATGAGTAATGGAGCTGACTCTGTTAACTGCTGTATTAGGTATTAACATAATTCTGATTTCCCTTTTATGCATTGCCTACAAAATTCATATACTCCGAATTCTCCCCAAATAAGTCTATAGAGTGTCCACTTTTTTCACAAATCTCACACCAAGTCTGACCTTGTTGAATTGCATTAAATTGGGCCTAAGGTTGAGTCACACTCAACTTATTAAACTGTGTCATCATTTGGTTTCAAAAGGATGCCAACGGAGCAGCCAATGTTGTGACACTATCCACCTCGATCATATCTACAGGTTTCTTCACTGCACTTTTAGAAATACCACCTTGCCATTCAGGATTACCATGTGTAATTTGGTCCAGGAAAGTGCATAGCTCATCATAAGTTTTCTCCAATCCTTGGCCACTTGCATCTAAATCTAGTAAAATTTTTGTGTTATGGTCAAGAGCTTCAACAAGAGTATGAGATAATACCTCATTACTCTGTTAGTAATGCTAACAGTCTCTGATAAGAGACTTAAACCACTCCTATACATGATGGAGATTCTTATTAGACTTTTGTTCGAAACTCAGGATCTCACTTCTCAACCCTGCAGTTTTGCTATATGGAAAGAAACGAATGAGGAACTTCTTCACCAAGTTATCCCAAGTAGTGATGTAGTTTGAAGGTTCTGCCTTCAACTATTTATTTGCTTTCCCCAGTAGTGATAAGGGGAATAAAGTGAGCCTCACATAATATGTAGAGATTCCATCAGGAATAAATGTACCACTGATCTCTAAAAAATTCTGTAGGTGGACCTGTAGATCCTCATGTGATAAACTTGTCAACTTCCCACTATTGTGTAATAATTGCACCATGTTTTCCTTCAAATCAAATCTATTCCTAGGCTCAAGTTTACTGATAGCAGAGGTAACATAAGTTGTGAGTGGTATTGCAAATTCGCGCACTGTCCTACGGGATGCTTGTTCTTTAGCCATGACTGCAGGAATGGCTTCACCTCATAGAACTTTTGGGATAGGATAAATAAGTGTAAATTCTCTCCTTAATTGATACAAGCATCACTCAGGTTTAGGATATGGTTCAACCAATTCATTATCACTTGCCAGTTTACTTGAGATTTTGACCTGTACCTACAAGTCCAGTAGCTAAAACCAAGTCATTAGCACTTATCAAACAAAATAGCAAAACAAAAAAATTAGAAATTTTCCATTTTCAAGTCCCCAGCAACGGAAGCAATAACCTGTTGCGTCCTACTGCACACATAAGTGTACGTGGTCATACAAGTAATATAGTGGCCCTTTTAAGCCGAATATCGATCCCATAAGGACTTAGACTGTGCAAGTAATCTAATTCTAGATTACTAATGACATTAAATAAGTGAGAGCATAACCAATTAAGAATTTGAGCTTTGTAATTATAAATAAGTAACAAGAAATAAAAATGGTATTAAATTTTGATTGTAAATAATATATGGATAGCTTCCAGAGTTGAGACATACTACACATTCATGCATAACCATGGTTTGTAGTCGTGTTGAGGTTTATCATGATTGTTAATCCAAGGGGTCAACATTATAACTTGGTACTACCTATCCTATAAGTCATATATCCAAATTAATCTCACAACTACAACGTTAAGTGGGGATGTTAGTCTTTAATTTGGATGTATTAAACTATCCTCCCATTTCATTAACCAAGTGGGGTGTTTAGGTATATCTCTATCCTAAACACAAAACATTATTTAAGAATTAAATTCTAATGATTACAAAAATGATCCACACTTCTTAAATTATTAATTTTTTCCCTCCACTCCTATGGTTAATTTTTTTGGAAGTTATATTTATCTTAAAGTTTATGATGCTTTAGAACAGTTAAACAAAAAATGTAAGGACAATTAAATAACTAGATAAATATATAAACCAGCATTCAAACCATAATTACACAATCATGTCTTTATCCTAAAACCTAGATTATGGTGTTTATCCACTATTATTATTTCAAAGAATCATCATATATGAGTTCATAAAGTAAAACTACAAGAAAGTAAAGTTAAAGAACAAAGAACCCTAGTTTGAGCCCCTTGATGTCCTGTATCCTCTCCAATTCATGTATTGATTTAAATATGCCATTTAATTTAACTAAGTACTCATTTTATATTTTTCTAAATCATACATGGGTATCCCAACATGAAACATATGCATTGACAACAATGCCCCTTACTTAAATGTATAAAAGTCAACTTTTGGATGCCCCGAGAGTTGCCTCATGCCGCGTCTCCTAACGCCAATGTTTGGGGTGTGTATCCCAACAAAATAAAGTATAAGGAAGTTAACAGTCACACTAGGGGTGAGGCACACACCCCATAGTGATATTTGGGGGGTGAGCATAAGGCACTCCCACAAAGGTGCACTTTTGGCTTCGTTTGGTTCCTATCTCATCATGTGTTAGATCCTTGTTTGACCACTTCTTAGGAATTGTTTGTAGGGTTCAATTTTCTTACATAACACCTCAAATGGTCTCCTAAAATATCAAATAACAAGTAATAGTTCTTATAATACATTAGAGCTTATCACAGTACACTAGAACAAGCAAAGCTCAAGCTAGCATCACTAGTTTTCTCATCTAAATTCTATATAATTATTTTGATTCTTAACTTGTTTCAAATACACCTTAAACACTCTAATAATTTCATTTAACATATAAATACATAATTACACCTTAATAAATCATTAGTCACATCAAAAATTCTTCAAAACTAAGCTAAACATGCATAGATAATGACATTTAGGAGTATATATATGCCTATGATCATCACCCCATACTTAAAGACTTATTCGTCCTTGAAAAACTCTTTATATCAAGAATCATCCAAGGAAGACTCTAACTTTACTACTAAAATTAAGACAGCCAAGCTACAAATTTAATGACTACATGAATGGCAAGATCCACAATAAGCATGTGACATTCCAATTAAAACATATGACTACTACCTTAAAACTCTCTAACCTCAAGAATTGACTACCCAAAATTGAAAAACTCATGCATATCACGCAACAAAGAGATCATACAAGTCAGCTATCTATCATTAAAAATATGCCCTCCCCACAAGAGATTCACCTGTATTTACTCAGATATATGCAATTCACCACAAGAATGGGTGTAAAAATCAAATTTTGGTCACTCACACAAAGGATTCATATGTGACATAACATGAACCATAAGCTTTACCTTAGTGTAGTACTTCACTACTATTAGAATATCGAAGCCCAATATCAAGTAGGACTTTCAAGTTCTTAATATAGGCTAAGGGACAGGTAGGAACTATTCTGGCCAGTAATACGGACTATCTCCCCTAAGCTCTTTAATACATCACACATTATATTAGAATCTTCTCTAACCAACCAAATTTTCCACCTCTTTTAACTTCATTGTAATGAGTGTGCGGTCATTTTCCTTATTTTCACACATTTTTAGAGTTTAGAGATTTTCTATAAGTTCCCCAAGTTATTTATGACTTGCTCAAACTGATAGTTCTATTTTCAGGTGGTTTGTTTGAGAATTTTAGTGATACCGAATATATTGTTGAATACTTAGTCTAAATTATCATTTGGTAAAAATATAATTTATTACCCTTCTAAAATATTTTTAATTTGTATAAGATTCTTTAGTTATAATATATCTATATTACTTTATAATAGTTTTATACCTTATTAATATTTTAAGCGGGGATAGTAAATCTAGATGTATCAAAATATTACATTATATAATGGAGGTTTATTAGAAATAATTTTCTATTGATTATGGTATATTCAAAATATTATATTTATTTTACCATGAACCTACCCGGGTATATACGTAACAAGATAGGTAAGGTTGTTTCCGCCTCGACTCCATGTGGAAGTAGAGGAAGGGGTATACCATTATAAGTAATATTGTGTGTCATTATTTGTATTTTGTAGGTGGACAATTTATGCCTAAACTAATGATAACCATGCATTATATGCCTAGCTATTCCTAACTAATGATAGGAATGCATTTATGTTTAGTAGTGAAAAAGATGCTCTCATATATTAACCAACATACGTATATAGACAAAGAGAGGTCAACAAAAGTGGTTCACTTCATGAAAAAGAAATGATTAAATCTGTTCATTAAGTTTCTTAGGCTCAATTGGAGGAAGAAAATAATTATCAGCATCAAGTTATTCAAGCTCGGGTTATAGTAGAGCACTATTTGGTGGCTTCTCGGAGAGGTTTATAGCTTTGGCATCCAGGTAGGATAGTCTTACCCTATCTTTGGATTGAGCTTATTTACGGTAATTGTGTGCTATAATTCTAGTTTTGTATAGGTAGTTGTAGTTTGTGTATCATTTGATATATATATCATGTCTTCTTTATCTGGTTAGGACCCTGCTCTAGTAAATTTTGGTTTCATTATCTTTGAGTATGATATAGTATTTATGATCTTAGGATGTGGTATTTATGTTCCAAAACCTTGGATTCATCTCTTTTTAACTAAGTTACATGTCACAATCCGAACCAGGGTCTAGTCGTGACAGGTATCTCAAGCCCAACATGGACTGGAGACTACCCCCTTGGCCAAAACTCCAAAGTACAGCAAAAGTAAACATCAAAATGCAACCATGATGTTAAATAAAGACAGACAAGTCTAATCAAGTTCTAATAGTCAAAAAATAATGACCAAAACATCCCAACACTGTCCACAAATGCCTCTAAAACCAGAGATATCAAACTAGGTCGGGACATTCCCTCTACCTTGATAAAAGAGTGACATGACCCGATCGGAGGCCTTGTCATAATGGGTGACCCGAGTCCAACTAGGATCGGGGACCCCCTCTCCCACCACACCCCCACCCCGGTACCCAACCCAACCATCATTAGCATACCTTGAGTTGGCTGAATCCGAATATATAAAATGATAGCATAGTCGGACAAGGACTAACTTTGGGATAGGTCTATTCGTAGACCAACCCTACCAAGTCATCTCGTCCACCAAACCGTTCCAACCAAACCACCAAGCCAAACAATTACCGAACCAAAGGCCATAAACTAGGCCATAACCAAATGAGATCCAAAGCATAATATGTTTAATCACAAAATGAAATACGATGGAATAGTGAGAAATTATGTCCAATGATATTAGCCCTAACACTTATTCTATTATTAAGGCCGACACCAACACCGATCCCGCCTATTCGAACACATAGCAGTACCAAAAGGCCTCTAACCAAAAGAATAAGAATATCCGATTAGGACATGCCCCAACCATAGCCAAAACCATTATCTAGAAATAAATCAAAATATCTATGAATATCTATAACATGAAATGGAGCCTTCCGGAAATATCAAAGCTCACCACTTTAATCCAATAGTTTTCCCCAAGTCAATCACCATTTAAGAAGAGTAGAATGGTCGATTTCTATATAGCGTACGTATATAGCTGCCTGAAGATGGGTTAGTGGGTGAACGCTAGCATGAACTTAGGATAAGGATAAAATAATGCCATTTATAAAACCAAGTAAAGCCATCCACATGCACACAAACCATACATATATATATATATATCCATGCCGGGAAAGGGAACCGGGTTTAGTATGACATTAAAACCTTTACCTGGCTGTGTAGCTTTGTCGTCCTAAACCATCCATGGGCTGTATTGGTTCAGATACCCCTACTAAAAGGGCCCCAGTACGTGAAGCCGCACGATCAGGGAGGAAAACCTGGGATGACTAGTAGATCCCCTGAATATAAAGTGTGACATCATGCACACCGTCACTTGGACCAAACCTCACATCAACAAATATAAATTTCCAGTTTTGGTTCCTCTGGGACATCCACCTTCTACGACTTTGCTATATACCTCACCATTATTTCCCAACTAAAATCATTACCAAGAAACCAACCAATCCATTAAACGTTTATTAACCAATGCCATTAGTTGTGGTATCGTCATACCGACTATAGTTGCTAGCTTTGTCCATAGCCAACCGCATATAGGTTTAAGGGATTCCATGTACCCTTCATGATTTCCAATTAACCAAAACCATGGCCACCAAGGACTTTCCAGTCCATTTTAATCTATTTAAACTATTCATATCATTTAGGGTTCCATTACCAAGTTTATACCATGCATAAGTTTCATTGAAAAACAAATATCATAGTGGGAACAATGTTAAAGGCACTTTATTAAACCCATTAAGGGCATAGTATTTCCAAACCAAAGTGCCATTATCAAAGAACCATTCCCATGAAACCAAATATCCAAAACACCATTAATGCATATAAAAGCATAATTAAAACATGGAAAATCATAACCAAACATTTATCACCAAAACCCCCGATATCATATTTGAAAACCCAAAAGCATACAACTTTCAAATCATAAAAACATTGTATAAAACCATGCCTTTAATTGTAACTAATAATGAGGGAAGAGAACATGCCTTAATTGACAAAGTATATGGAGAGAAACCACCAATAAGATCCCCAATTTAGTTCTCTAGTTAAAACCCTAGCTTCCTTGCCCAAAAGCTCTTGAGAGAATTATAGAGTGTTTAGAAAGAGTTTCTTAGTGTTAATGAATAGAATAATTGGGTAAATAGACTCCCAAGTGAGTTAGAAGTCATGGGGCCTTATTAGGGTAAGTGGGGAAATATCCAGAATACCCCTGCTTAAGTTGCAGGAAAATCCCATCATAGGGGTACGAATAACCATCACGAGTCGTACACTTTGATATGAGTGGTACCCACCACTCATATCCTAAGCCTCAACCTATGGACCCAATATTGTTCAGTGTATGAATTATCCTACCCAAGTTGTATTGAAAACATAGAATTTGTACCCTTATCCCATATTCCTGAGAAGAATAGAATCCTGGAGGTTTGAACACTGTCTACCATGCAAGTCCCTGGTACGACTTGTACCCTGGCTTACAACTCTTGGTAAGCCACTCGTACTCAGATCCAACTTATGTTACCAAGTCTAAGGTTAAGTGAAGGAACCAAATACTCCGTATCCAACCATACGGATCGTACCAAAAAGTCGTAACCATTCTAGTGACCAAAATCCATCCGACCAACCAACACTAGTCAGTATACGACTAGTCCATACCATTTGTACCCCAACATACGACTCGTAACCATGAGTCATATTGGTCTAGAGACCAGAATTCTAGGAAATTTTCTAAAGGTCAAAACCCATGGTGTTTCATTCTCCCCCACTAGGAACATTCATCCCCGAAAGACGGATAAGGTAGGGGTAACTACACGCACAAGTCATTTGCATTATCAAATATATTTTTAAGTTTTTAACAAGGATTGAAAACAAAGAGACAAAGTTGTTAATCTTTCCTTTAACAAACTTAGAAAATAAAGATGTGTTGAAGACACATAACTTCCACACGAATCCCAAGAGTAGAAAATAGATGCAGATACTTGGACTTTATGTTCTCATCCACTTCCCATATAGCTTCTTCCACCTTATGGTTTTGCCAGAGAACCTTAATCGAAGCCATAACCTTGGTTCGCAACCAACAAACCTGCCTATCCAAGATTACAATCGGGATCTCTTTATAAGACAGAGAGTCCAAGATACCAACCCCTCCAATAGAACAATCGATGAAGGATCACCAAGACACTTCCTCAGCATGGAGATATGAAATATCAAATGAACCGAGCTCAAGATAGAAGATAACTCCAACTCATAAGCAATATTACCAACCTTTCGCAGAATCTCACAAGGATCAGTATAATAGGGATTGATCTTTCCCTTCTTACCAAATTGTACTCCTCCTTTCATGGGAGATGCCTTAAGGAAAACCTTATCCCTAATCTCAAACTCCAAGTCTCTAGGAATAACAGTCCCATAGGACTTTTGACTACTTTGGGAAGCCTTAAGACTATCTCAAATCACCTTCACCTTCTCCACAGCCGGTAAACCAAGTCGGGACCAAACATATCCACCTTCCAAGGCTAAAACCAACCAATAGGAGATCGAAACCTCCTACCATACAATGCTTCAAAAGGAGCCATACCAATACTGGAATGATAACCATTGCTGCAAGAAAACTCTATTAAAGGTAGATGCTCAGCCCAACTTCCACCATAATCAGACACATATGCCTGAAGCATATGCTCCAATGTTTAAATAGTACTATCTGCTTGCCCATCCGTCTGCGGATGAAAAGTAGCACTCAGGTTTACCTTAGTCCCCAACCCCTTCTAAAAACCTGCCAAGAGTGAGATGAAAATTACGTACCATGATCAGAGATAATCAAAATAGGTACCCCATGCAACTTCACAATCTCCTGAAGATACAAATTTGCATAATCCTTCATCGAAAAGATAGTCCTCACTGGTAAGAAGTGAGTAGACTTTGTCATCCTATCCACGATGACCCAAAAATCATATTAATTTCGAGACTGAGGAAGACTGATAACGAAATCTATATTAATTACCTGCCATTTCCACTCGGACAAAAATATCTCTTAATACAACCCACCAGGACTCATGTGCTCAATATTAACTTATTGACACCCCAAGCAGTTGGCCACCAAATCAGCTATATCCCTCTTCATACTGTTCCACTAATACATCTCCTTGAGATCATGATACATATTTGTGGAACCAGAATAAACAACAGAGCGCGACTCATGTGCCTCAGACAAAATCCTTTGTCGTAAACCATTGGCATCAGGAACACACAACCTTCTTTGGCATCGTAAAGTACCATCACCACTGATCTCAAACACCATCACCTTTTGCCCACAAATATCACCCTTGATTTTCATCAAAATAGGATCCAATACTTACTTCTCCTTGATATCTACATCAAGAGACGATGGAACCACTTTTTGTACCATTACACCTTCATCATTGGAGTCCAGGAGGCAAACTCTAAGATTACCCAAGTGGTGAATATCCTTTACCAACTCCAGCTTTCCTTTCTCCACATGAGACAAAGTCCTTATGGACAACCTACTACGAGCATCAACAACCACATTAGCCTTACCTGGATGATAGTGAAGACTAATATCATAGTCTTTAAGAAGCTCAAGACATCTCCTTTGCCTGAGATTGAGCTCCTTCTGAATGAACA
Organism: Capsicum annuum; assembly: GCF_002878395.1. Lineage (NCBI taxonomy): Eukaryota > Viridiplantae > Streptophyta > Magnoliopsida > Solanales > Solanaceae > Capsicum > Capsicum annuum. The sequence continues at coordinate 137,200,134 of NC_061113.1, read as the reverse complement.
CATACTGTAGACTCTTATGATCAAAAAAGATATCCACTTGTACACTATACAAATAATTCTGCCGTATTTTCAAAGCCAAAACCACCGCCAATAACTCTAAATCATGAGTAGGATAGTTTATCTTATGTACCTTTAACTGCCTGGAATCATAGGCAATCACCTTATTATGCTGCATCAAAACACAACAAAACCTAGTCAAGATACATCACAATAGACCACTAACCTATCATTACCTTATGATAAAGTCAGAATTAGAGCTGAAGTCAGCTTATCTTTAAACTTCTCAAAACTCCCCTCATAAGCATCCGACCAAGAAAACTTAACCTTCTTCTAAGTTAACTTAGTCAAAGGAGCAGCTATCGACGAAAAGCCTTCCACAAACTAACTATAATACTCAACCAAGCCTAAGAAGCCCCGAATGTCGGTTGGAGTTGTGGGTCTAGGCCACTTTTCAACCACAATAACCTTTTGTGGATCCACCATGATCCCCTTTCTAGAAATAGTATGACCAAGAAAACTCATAATGTTCAACTAAAGCTCACACTTAGAGAACTTGGCATACCACACAAATATGATTAGCATGATCCAGCTCACTTTTAGAATAAACTAGAATGTTATCAATAAACACAATGACAAAGAGATCCAAGAAATGCCTGAAAACCCTATTCATCAAATCCATAAATGCCGTCAGGGCATTAGTCAATCCAAATGACATCACCGAGAATTCAAAGTTCCCATACCGAGTATGAAAACCCATCTTAGGTATATCCTCCTCCCTAATCTTAAGTTGATGATACCTAGACCGAAGATCTATCTTAGAAAAGAACTTGGCACCTTATAACTAATCAAATAGATTATCTATCCTTTGGGAGAGAATATCTGTTCTTGACCGTCACCTTATTGAACTGCCTATAGTTAATACACATTGAAAGGGATCTATCCTTCTTATGTAAGAATAAGACCGGTGAACCCCATAGGGATACACTAGGACAAATATACCACTTATCCAGAAGATCCTTAAGTTGCTCCTTGAGTTCCCTCAACTCAGCCGGAGCTATTCTATAAGGAGGAATAGCTATTGGATGAGGGTCTAGAGCTAAATCAATACCAAACTCTATTTCCCTATTTGGAGGAACACCAGGAAGATCATCCAGAAAGACTTCAGGAAACTCATTTACCACCAGGATTGATAGTAAAGAAAGACCTTATGAGTTAGAATCTTTAACCCGAACCAGGTGATAAAGACAACCTTCAGAGATTAACCTTCGAGTTCTAAGATAAGAAATAAACCTCCTCCTAGGAGCTAGGGAACCACCCTCTCACTCTAGCATCGATTCACTAGGGAACCTAAAGACAACCTTACGAGTCCGACAATCCAAATACGTGTAAAAAGAATTAAACAATCCATCCCCAGAATAATATCAAAATCTACCATATTAAGTTCAAACAAATCCACCAAAGTCTGCATACCACCAACAGATACCACACACCCTCTATAGACTCTTTCAGCAATAACTGAGTCACCTACTAAGGTAGAAACAAAAAAAAGATCTAGAATAACCTCAGGATCAAAACCAATAAATACAACCATAAATGGGGTAACATAAGAAAAATTCGACCTCAAATCAAGCAGACAATACACGTCATGAGAAAAATATATAACATACCAGTAGCGACAACAGGTGATGCCTCTGATTCTTGTCGGGATTCCAAAGCATACAAACTATTTTGGCCAACACTAGAATTAGGAGCAGTAACAAAAGTAGAATTGGTATCACCGGGTGCAAGGGTAGAAGATGAGACCATCGATACCTTATTTGCTCCTATAGAAACCTTATTAATCGTACAATTCTTGAGTTGATGGCCTGCCTAGCCATACTTAAAGTATTTGTCCCTTCTTTCATCACAATAACCCTGATGAACATGACCACAAAATCAAAAAAAGGGCATAAAGAAACTGACTGGCCTCACTCGATTGAGATTGGGAACTTGGTGCCTAAAAATTGTCATCACCCTAATGACACTTGTCACCTAACTGCTTCGGGTAAGGAGCACTAGAAGTAGAGAAGGATCCAGAACTTCCCCACTTATTTTTCTACCATTTGCCTCTATCGCGACTACGTTGAGACTGAGCACTTTTCTAATAAAAAACTCTGCTCCTCTTACCCTGTTGATCTCTAAACTCTGCTTTTTTTCTCTTCTTATCTACTACCTCTTGTATATGAACACTCAACCTAGAATTGTCCATATATTTAATCAGCAAGGCAGTCTTGATTTCCAACATCAAGTCCTGATTCAACCCAGAAGTAAACTTTCTTATTCTCTCTCTCATATTAGCCACCAAATCAAGAGCATACCTTGACAGATGATAAAGCTTCAAGGCATATTCCTTGATGGATATTCTCCCTTTCATAAGATTCAAAAACTCCTTAATTTTTGCTTCTCTTAGATCTACAGAAAAGAAACGATCCAGAAAAGCAACAGAGAAGGTATCCAATAAGGACATCAAATCCACATCATCTCTATCCCTATCCCACTCTTTATATCATTGGTACGCAATATCCTTGAGCTCATAAGCTACAAAGTTTACACCTACCACATTAGTAGCCTGCATCACCCTGAATATCTTCTCCATCTCATCTAACAAACCCTAAGGATCCTCCTCTACTTTCACACCAATAAAAGTAGGAGGATTCAGTTTCATGAACTGACCAACCCTCATGGACTCAACAGATAACCCACTAGACGCATCCCGCTCAGCCTGAGCAGCAACTAAATTAGCAATAGTACAAATAGATTTGCAAAATTCTGCATTAGTTAACTCATACTAAGGAGGACCAGTAGCAACTGAAGAAAGTCCAAAACTATTGGGAATAGGACCCTGAGATCGAAGATGAACTCCAGATATAGGATGTACCCCATCAACATTGTCCCCAGATAGGACTGAAGAGTTTCCTTGTGTTCTAGATCATCAAGGCATGATCTGAGAAGTGAACAAGCAAGGATTAGAGAAGAATTCCAGGACTTAGAGTCCAAGATCGAAAATAGAATACCAAGAAAGTGAAATATTCCAAAATGCCTTATAACCTCTCTCTTATGAGTGTTGCGCGCTGCACATACTGAAAAGAGACTCTACTCGACTCAGCTTTGTGGACTCCTAGTTGACCATGAACCTAAAGCTTTGATACTAACTTGACATGACCCGAACAGTAGCCTTGTTGTAATAGGTGTCCTGAGACCAACCAAGGACCACCCCCCTGTTACCCAACCCAACCACTATTTGCATACCTTGAGTTGGCTGAATTTCAAATATACAACCAGATAGAATAGTTGGATAAGGACTGACTTTGGCATAGGTCTATTCCTAGACCAACCCTACCAAGTCATCTCATCCACAAAATTATTCCAACCAAGCCAAACCAATATCGAACCAAGGGTTATAAACCAGGCCATAACCAAATGAGATCAAAAGCATAATATGTTTAATCCAAAAATGAAATATGATGCAATAGTAAGAAATTATATCCAATGATTTCAGCCACAATACCAATGCCAATATTAAGGCTGGCACCAATACCAATCCTGCTTATTCTAACCCATAAAAGTACCACAAAGACTCTAACCAATAGAGTAAAAATATCTGGTTGGGACATGCCCCCAACCTTAGCCAAAATCTAGAAATAAATTAAAATATCTAAGAATATCCATAACATAAAATGGAGCCTTCCAGAAAGATGAAAGCTCACCACATCAATCCAACAACTTTCCCCTCGTTAATCACTATGTAGGAGGAGTAAAACGGCTGGTTCCTACATAGCGTGGGCATATAGCTTCCCGAAGATGGGTTAGCGGGTAAACGCTAGCATAAACTCAAGATAAGGATAAAGTAATGCCATTTATAAAACCAAGTAAACCCATCCATATACACACAAACCATACATATATATATATATCCATGCCGGGAAAGGGAATCGAGTTTAGCATATTATTAAAACTTTTACCTGGGTTGTGTAGATTTGCCGTCCTAAATCACCCATGGGCTATAAGGGTTCAGCTCCCCCTACTGAAAGGGCCCTAGTGCGTGAAGCCGCACGACCAAGGAAGAAAGCCTAAGATGACTAGTACATCCCCCAAATCTAATGTATGACATCATGGACACGGTCACTTCGACCAAACCTTACATCGACAAATATGAGTTTCCAATTTTAGTCCCTCTCGAGACCTCTACCTTCTACAAATTTTCTACACACCCCACTATTATTACCTAATTTAAACCATTACCAAGCAACCAACCAATGCATTAACCATTTATTAACCAAGGCCATTAGTAGTGGTATCTTCATAGCAGCATATAGGTTTAAGGGATTCTATGTACCCCTCATGATTTCCAATTAACCAAAACCATTGCCACCAAGGCCTTTCCAATCCATTTAAAGCCATTTAAACTATTCTTATCAGTTAGGGTTCCATTACCAAGTTAAAACCATACATAAGTTTCATTGTAAAACCAATATTATTTGGAAGCATTGTTAAAGACATTTTATCAAAAACATTGGGGGCATTGTATTTCCAAACCAAAGTCCATTACCAAAGAACCATTCTCATGCAACCAATTATCCAAAACAACCATTAATGCATATAAAAGTACAATTAAAAAATGGAAAAATATAACCAAGCATTTACAACCAAAAACCCCCAAAATCATATTTGAAAACCTAAGAGCATATAACATTTAGATCATAAAAATATTTATAAAACAATGCCTTTAATTGGAACTGAAAATGAGGGAAGATAACATTCCTTAATTAACAAGGTAGACAGAGACAAACCACCAATAAGATCCCCAATTTAGTCCTCTAGTTGAAACCCTACCTTTCTTGCGTAAAAGCTCTTGAAAGAATTATAGAGTGTTTAGGAAGAGATTCTAAGTGTTAATGAATAGAATAATAGAGTAAATAACCTCCTAAGTGAGTTAAAAGTCATGGGGCCTTATTAGGGTAAGTGGGGAAATATCCAGAATACCCCCACTTAAGTTGCACAAAAATCCTGTCACAGGGGTGAGAAGGACTGTCACGAGTCATACCCTTTGATACGAGTGGTACCCATCAATTATATCCTAAGCCTCAACCCTTGGACCCAACACTATTTAGTGTACGAATCATACTACCAAGTCGTATTAAAAACATATGATCTGTACCCTTCTTCTGTATCCCTGACAAGAATAGAATCCAGGAGGTTTGAACACTGTCCACCTTAAAAGTCACTGGTACGACTCGTACCTGGCTTACAGCTCCTGGTGAGCCACTCGTACTCAGTTCCAACTTGATTTACCAAGCTTAAGGTTAAGTGAATGAACCAAACGACTGTATCAAACTATATGACTCGCACCACAAAGTTGTACCCATTCCAGTGACAAAAATTCATCCTACCAACCAACATTGGTCAGCATATGACTAGTCCATACCATTCGTACCACAACATACAACTCTTACCCATGAGTCATATTAGGTCCAGACACCACAATTCTAGGAAATTTTCTAAGGCTAAAAACCCAGGGTGTTTCAAAAAGAATTTAAAATTCCTAAAATTTGAAAAGAAACCTAATAAAATGGTAGGGCTTTTCAAAATAGGGAGGCTCACCTCTTCAAATCAACTCGACCAATATGCCACACAACCTAATACTTTCCAAGAGTAAAAAAAAAGCTCTCAGACCTTACATCATGAAATAATGCAACATCCAGGGATGATCTGTGGGACAAACTTTGGCATGTAACTAATGGAAAGGGAAAAAATAATTCCATTTCCAAAAACAAGTCAAAACCATTTGTATAACATTCACATATACATATCTAGGATTTTGGGATGGGGAAAAGGTTCATGAACATGAGAATTTAAACCATTAACTTGAATTGTAAAACTCGCTCCATCCTAAAGGAACCCATAGGATATATGGGTTTAGCTCCCCTGACATGACCTGATCGTAGGCATTGTCGTAATGGGAATCCCAAGTCTAACCATGATCAGGGACTGCCCCCTGTTACCTAACCCATCCACTTTTATCCACCCATTGATAGGCTGAATTTCAAACATATAACAAGATAGCATAAATGTTCTCATAAAGACTAAAGGATAGGGTCACAACCGTGATCGACCTAACAAAGTCTAACCATATCACACCAACTGCCAAATCACATAAAACCAAACCATAGGCCATAAACCAGTCCATAATCAAATAAGTTAGACAAATTTTAATATAATTAATTCCACAATGTAATATGATAGAACAGTGAGAAATCTTGTGATGTGGTGTCAGCCTACCAGCCTATTCCAATGCCAAGGCCGACATCAATATCTATCCCGCCCATACCAACCCCAGAAGTACCATAAAGCCTCTATCCAAAAGAGTAAGGAAATTTGGTTGGGACATTCCCCCAACCATGGCTAAAACCAATATCCAAAATAAAAGAAAAATGTCTACAGAAATCCATAACATTAAATGATTTCTTTCAAAAGGATGTAAGCTCACCACTTTATTCCAAATACTAATACTGAATTCTCCTGCTAAACAAGAGGAGTAGAATGGCCGGTCTCTGCATAGCGTGGGTATACAACCACCAGTAGACAGGGTTAGCGAGTGACCGCTAGCATGAATCTCATGATAAGGATAAAATAATGCCAGTTATAAGACCAAGTAAAACCATTCAACCATACATATATTAGTGTCAGGAAAGGGAATCAGGTTGAGCTTGCATTGAAAACCTTTATCTGGGTTGTATAGCTTGGCCGTCCTAAACCACCCACGTGCGATATGGCTTCAGTTCCCCCTGCTGAAAGGCCCCAGTATATGTAGCTGCACGACCAGTAAAGTATTCCATAGGATGACTAGTACATCCCCTAAGTGTAGCATCATGTATATGGTCCACTAATACCAATCCTCATATCGGCAAATACGAGTTTGTAGTTTCTGTCCCCCTTGGGACTGCCACCTTCCATGACTTTGCTACTCACCCTACCATTAATTCTCAATTAAAATCATTTTCAAATAATCAACCAAATCTATTTACCATTTTATTAACCAAGGCCAATATTAGTGGTATCGTCATACCACTCTTTACTTGCAAGTAATATCCGTAGCCGAACCATTTAGGTTAAGGGGTCTTTCAAGTGCCCTTTCATAAACCACATTAAACCACTTGGGAGACTTTTATGTTCTTTACAAGCATAACTATTTAGCCTTTAGCCTTTTTAAACCATTTAAACTATGAAAAATTCCTTTATCAAGTTTAAAACATGCAAGAGTTCCATTAAAAGAAGTCAATGTAATAAACTTATCTTTATAAGCATTTTATCAAACACCTTGGGGGATAATATAATCAAAACCAATTCCAAAGACCATGAAACCATTACCATTCAATAAAATTGTCCAAAACCACCAGTAATGCATTTAAAAGCCTAATTAAAGCCATAGGGAACCATAACCACACATTTAATATCAAAACCCCTAAATAATAGTTGAAAGCTATAATCATGAAATAGTAAAATTATGAAATCAATCATATAAACCATACCTTTAGTTGAAATTACAATGAGGGAAAAGAATGATACCTTATATCGAATAATTAATGGAAAGAAATCACCAAGACAAGCCCCAAAGCAATCCCCAAGATAAAATCCTAGCCTTTTTGCCCTTAAAGCTCTTGAGAAAATTATGGAGTGTTTTTGGAGTAGTTTCCAAGTGTTAATGAATAGAATAATAGGGTAAATAACCTCCCAAGGGTCACCAATGAACTTTCTTAACTTAGAAATATGAAAGACCGGATAAACTAAACTCAAGTTAGATGTAAACTCTAACTCATAACCAACATTGCCAACTCTCCATAATATCACACCAGGACTAACAAACTGAGGACTAAGTTTCTCCTTCTTACCAAACTGCACCACTCCCTTCATGGGAGAAACTTTGAGGAACACCCTATCCCTAACCTCAAACTCCAATTGTCTATGCCTAAAATCCGCATAGGACTTGTGGTGACTTTGGCCAGTTTTAAGCCCATCCCAAATCACCTTCACCTTCTCCATTACTTGAAACCAAATCTGAGCCAAACATGTCTGCCTCTCCAAGCTCAAATCAAACAATAGGAGATCTATACCTCCTACTATAAAATGCCTCAAAAGGAGCCATACCAATACTAGAATAGCAGCTTTTATTGTAAGAAAACTCCACCACAGATAGATTATCAACCCAATTGCCACCATAATCAATCACGTAGGCCCAAAGCATATCCTTTAATGTCTGAATAACTCTCTCCATTTGCCCATCCGACTATGGATGAAAAGTAGTACTCAGACTAATCTTAGTGCGCAACACTTTCTAAAATGACCGCGAAAAATAAGACGTAAACTGCGTACCTGATAAAAATCAACTTACACGTCAATTTAAGTGTAAGAGAGTCATGTCAATATATTTACCCAACTTTGCAGTCGAGGTCGAATCCATGAGGAACAATGTGAGTGGCTATCAAGTTAATTCGAAATAATAGATACAAGTTAGATTCAAACCAATATTACAAGAAGATAAAAATGAGGGAGATAGAAACCTACATTAATGTTTCTTTTTGGGTTTTTCTAGTGTAAATTCGGGACTATGAATAGTTAGAGTTTTATCAATTAGGCATGGATCTTGGGATTATGTATTACTAAGGGGAGTGATATGTGGATGATAATAGTCAACTTCATTCTAGTAGATCAAGTATGGGTAGGTTCAGTTATAGGTTTTGATGCTAGTATTTCAACAAAACACCAAAATTTCACCCATCGATTCTTTCGAATACCTAATGGGTGTGTTCAACAATTGTTAACCAAACCTCAATTTAGGCATCCTTATTTCTGGGATAACACTCATCGTATAGTCTACTTCGTAACCATCCTTATGTCTAAGATAGTGACAGCTTAGTAAACTACCCACATAATTGTGTACCATTGCTTTGGTCTCTACATCCCTCTTTCAAGGTTAATGTGGATTCCTAAAGATCACCCCACAACCCTTCTTTCGAAGATGGCCATGAGCTCTCTAGAGTTTGGAGTTTTCAAACATCAAACCCATGTGAGTATTTGGGGCTTTCACCCATAAATCCTAACCAAGTTAGCATCGAAATAATAAAACCCATCAACATGAACTACTAAATAGACACTAATAATAACAAACCACACACACTTAAATCCCTATTCACTGATAACCCCAAGAAGAATCTAGCTACACATAAGACAAACAAGCAAAGATATACATATAATCTCCATTGAAATAATTTATTGAAGCTTACGTGAATGTTACTTCAAACTTTGGACTCCCGTAAATATCCAATGGAAGTGAGCTATTCCTCCACTTAGAAGGTCTCTAATGTATTCTTCACCCTAAGATTATACAATATTTTCTTCTCAAAGAATGGAGGTTATGAACTCAAAAAAAAATCTAAATATTTGGGGAAGATGGAATATGATGAATGACTTAGGGTTTGAGTCTTTTTTGCCAAAAATTTGGGATGAGCCACGTGCATTTCTAGATTTTCCCTTGGGCTACATCTTTTTGCTAAGCCGCGATCACACGGGTTTGGTTGTGAACAAGGCTACATGACCGTGATTATCTTCCGCTACTGTAGTTTCTTGACTTCTGCTCGACTGCGATGACCGCGGTCACCAGACCGCAATAGTGGTAACTGAGGACAGTTTCTGCTTTAAGTCTTCAACTGCACTTTCTTGCTCCATTTTGATCATTTTTAGTTCCAATCCACATCTTTTGATCTTATCACTCTATACCTATAAAGTATAGATATTAAAGCATTTAACAATAATTTTTTCTCTTTTATTCAATCAAAGCAAGGTAATGTGCACGAATAATAAGTGCAAATGAGTGGTACAGTCACCACTCATCAGTACCCCTGACTTAAAACTTTTTCTTGTCCTTAAGCAACACTATATCTTACCATGAGACATAATTATTTATGCCCAAACTTCATACCTTAAAGATTACAATGACTTTAACCTTAGTCACTACCATAAGTAGCTCATTGAACATGCGCTAAGCTATTTTCACTACTTCCCTCATCATAAGATACACTATCAAAGGATACACAAGACTTCAAAGAGTAATCAAGAAACAACAACTAATGCTCTAGAAGTGACTTACGTTTTGACCAAAACTAAGTTTTACTCCATTTGCCTCATTGCTCGGAAGGTGACGAAATCACCCACCTCAACTTGTTTCATATGCCAACCTCACAAGAAAGAGAATTCCACACACCAAGCTACCAAATATGGAACAAGGAATTCTAAGTGCAAAAACTCTCTTCCTTACAAAAGAAATCTTTATGAAACAAGTGTCATACCATAGGCTTGCCTCTATTTTCAATTGCCACTACAAAGAAAGTAAAAGGTTGGAGATCTCAAAGGACTTTCTAAGCTTGTAACATAGGTTTGGATTAGGGTAGCATATCTTTTGAGAACAACATGGTTACACCCTTCCTTGAACATCTAATCACACTTTTCAATCCTTCTTTTTGACTATGGGCCATTCTTCTTTGTTTTCTCTTATTTTTTATGCCTACCTTTTGCCTTCTTTGTTCACCCATGTTCTTCCATTACTTTTTCTTGCACTCTAGTGCAATTCATTTCTTTGTTTGATCCTCTCGTTCTCTCTTTATTTGCTTTTAGTTCTAAGGCATAATAGGCATTTCATTTTCAATTTGTGGCCCCAAACTTATTTCCATCAATCTTTACCACCCCTAAATTAGGCTTTTAGCCTCAAGTTTCATTTTTAAGTTCAAGGAGGGCAAGGATCAATAAAGGGATGAAAAATGTTTCACGGTTTATAATGAGTTTGCCAAAGAAAGGTCCAAAGGCTCAAAGTGGGTAACTAGGGATTTTATTCATGAATGGGTAGGAATTTTAGGCTAGAGTGGATTTTCAATGAGAAAAGATGGTCTAAGATCATTTCTCCAACCAAGTTCAATCGATATTAGCTTTGAAAGACAAATGGGGAAAGTTCTAGATCACACAAGTATACAAGGGATGAATTCAAATAGCTTGCCTCTCATTCCATGAAAAATTCACCAAGGGAGCTAAAATGTCCCTCCCGATAGAGACAAATTTTGAGTATCCGTTTCTATTCACAAGTTAAAACATTACGGAGCCACAAAAGAGAAAAATTTTTGTTACAAATTTGCTCACGTCCATGCCATTGATTTTTACAAAATTTTGGATGGAGGGGGTTGTTTATTTTACCTTAGCACCACTTAAATTTGCTAAATCATGGCAACAACCAAAGCCTTGGCCTCATATTTTTTCTCAAAACGAGCAAACCAACCATACGGCTACTCAGACTTCACCAATGGTGTACAATGTTATCCAAAATTTATAATGTACAATGCCGCAAGTACTCAGACTTCCCTTACATTTATGACATTTATGTTACGGGTACTCAGACTTTCCTACATCTATTCTCAAAATCCAAACACGATTCTTTACCCTTAAGAATGCCGTCACTTAATGTATCATAAGGCAAAGCTAGTCTTGTATCACCAAAATCAAAATAAAATTAAAGTAAAAGAAAAACTAAAACTAAAAACCACATGATAATACAGAAAAAGTAGGCACCATCAGAGTGCCCAAAGATGTAGCATCCTAAAATAAAAACAAAATAATATCCAAGATGTCATCCCAAAGCAGCATAAAAAAGAAATATCCAGCAACACATCATCAAAATGATAAAAATCAGGGAGTACCCCCAACTAAAAAGAAATGTAGTATACTTACTGCGTGTGCAATAAGGCAAGTGTAAGAGGGGTCTCCATGATTCTGCATCAAGTGATTCTCTCTTCCGCTGACTTTGCACCATTATCATCAGCATCATCAATAGACTAATTGGCAGAGTACTCATCCTTATTGTCTATCCTAGGTGAAGGTAGTCGATGGTTGGGCTTGGGCACCTTAAAGATACCCTTTACCCCCTTCCATAGCTTCTTGAAGAATTTATATCTCTTCTTCTCTCTCTTCACCATCTTCTTATGTGAATCCTTGAGGTACCTATATGATATAGCTAAGGCTGAATAAGCTCTCTCCAAACTGGAAGCAGCAGCTCCCTGCTTCTTCTGCTCCTTCTTGTATTTATCATAGTTTGACCGAGCTATGTACAAGTGGGAAGCGATGGATGGATCTCTTAGCCCCTGAGGCAACATAGATACTAACTCCCTAACCTCCCACATCTAACCAAAGATGTCATCGAAGGAGCTGGCTGATGAAGGTCTATAAGAATTTGTGCCCTCCTGGGTCGACTTACCTGATTCCACCCTCCTCTTTTTGCTTTGACCTGGGGCACCCTTACCCCTGAACTTGAGTGGAAAGATGTGATGGGTTGGGAGTATCTATGTGTCTGTAAAATATTCCTCCACCTATTCCCTCCTGCATAACTCTTCGATAAGGGAAGGGAGGAGAATTCTCAAGTACCTCTACTCTAAGTGGATAATTTTTGCCATATTCAGGGCGATGCCATAGAGAAGACAGATCACTATCCGAGATCATAAGTTTGTAACAATTGCCATATGAGTTTATGGTGATACTCAGCTATAGATGATATTCAACCAAAAACCTAGCCTCATCTGTGAAGTTATTCATCAGAATGTCTCTCTTGCCAGTTACCCAGGGAACCTCTTTTCTAAGGCATAAAACATTTTCCATCCTGGTCCCTGGATCATATAATTTTGCATGGAACTGCTCCATGTTAGTATTTAGGAGTCCATACACCTCGTTGATCCGCTCTGTTCTAAAGTTCACCTAATTTTCCCTAATAGTGATCACCAGGTTTGTGAAATAAGTTATGCTTAGGTTAGTATAAAAATCTTGTACCCACTACTCATTTGCATACTAGGGGTCTAGGGAAAATTACCTTCTCCTGGTTTCGACAAGTCTAGCATGGAATCCTGGGAGCTTCTCCTCTACCTTGTCTAAGCTGATACCCCTTTCAAGGAGTAACTTAGTCCTGTGCAAGTCTTTATTGTAGAGGTTCTGGTATTGTGGGGCCATGAATTTGGTGTTGTCAAATTCTTCCATCTCTAAGCCTTAGAACTTGTAAACAATGCCACTCAGGCCATCGTTATCACTATCATACAAAAATATGCTAGATCAAATAAATAAATGCATGTGGCAGGTTTACAGAAGGTTTTGGGGAAGAATTGGATGTACAAAAATTTTTGGTTCTTGCAGACATTGCCCTCAGGTATGGAGATCACGAATCATTGACCACTATCGCGCGTCTGGACCTCGATTGCGGTACCTGAGACCTTAGTCGACAAAGTCTAAACATTTCTTCTAAGCATAATTTTAACCCCAATTCTTTGTTCCTACTAGGCGTACCAACATTAGATGCAGAGAATTTAAGCCTAGAATGAATTATTATGGCCCAAGAGTTGAAACAATTCAAGTTGGATGCATTAGGGAATTAAATTTAACACATGGTGCACATATCAGTTCAAGAAGTTTTAGGCCTAATTTTGGGTACTCAAGACTTCCCCATTAGTGTGTACACCAACTACAACAGCTAACCACAACAATAATCACAAACTAACATACATTTATTAATGACAACATCATTTTAGGCCTTTCCTAAACTACAAGTTCTAAGCATGCAATTGTATCCAAATCAAAAGAGTTGAGACAACTTACCAAATTAGCTGATGCAAAGGATTAAATAACACTTGGATATGCAATACAAAGCCACAAATTTGGGATAATTTTGAGAGAAATTGGGAGAGATGCGTAAGAATGAAAGGGAATTCGATTGGTATTTTAAATTGATTTGACCGTGATTGCGATCACGCGGCCTCTACGATCAGGGTGGCACGGACTGCGATCGCGGTAACAGAGACCAAACAACTGAGTCTCTTGCACTTCATGTTCAGTCCAAACTACCAGATTCACATTCTTCTCATTTAACTTCAGTCAAAATTCCTCTTAGCACCAATATTACATGGATTATGCATAAGTAAATACAAAAATAAAATCTACTCTATCATGTATAAATAAAAAGGATATGTGCCACTTTTCGTGGAGTGATGGGTTGCCTCCCATCGAGCGCTTAATTTAACATCTTAGTGCAATGCCCCTTCTACTTCTTTTTGTGTCTCCACTTAGAAGAGATGAATCTCAATCCCAACTTTCATTCAATAGGCAATGAGCGGCAGAGGGATAGAAGATCTAGATCTTCAAAAATGAGGCTTGGAAGAGGTGAGAAAATGGCAAGCAAGCTTCAATCTCGCCATTTTAAAGATTTAAATATTTTATTCAACTTCACATCAAAGTTTTAGTTGGGTTTCTTGGGTAAAAGTGAGCACATTAATAGGCCATTCCTTGTATATCAGAAGTTGAGTTCCTTGGCCATTGGTGGATGGGGTTCCATATGGTCCTTTGGAATATCAAATTCCAAGATATAGGGATTGTACTCCTCTTTCTCCTCCTCAGTATCTACCATTTGCCTAGGTAGATAGATTCTCATCACATCTTTTAAGAACAATGTTAAGAAGTGGTTTGAATGAGATCCAACCCCTAACTTCAGAATTGCATTCTCCAAAACATATTCACCCCGGAATGGACTAGAGTCATCATAAGATATTTCCCTTGATTTTTCTTGTGACTTTAGCACCATTCCTTTTATTTTGGCTTTTTCTTCCTCCTTTGATTCAGTAGTTTAGGAAGTCACCAAGGAGTCTTCGCTACTAAGCTCATCATCATATATTGTTTTCTGTTCTTGATAACCCTCCTTTCTGGAAATGGGTAAGGTAGATATTTTCAAGTTTTCCTTCATTGCCCATTTCCTCAATATTGACAATTTCCCTTCCAAATGCCTCATGGGATTGATGCATGTGTTGCACATTCTCCCCCATTGTAGTTACTCGATCCAGAATAGTTTGAAGCATTGCTTCAAGATTAGTGGACTCGGTATGTTACTCTTCCTTCTCCTTATCATAGGACCTAACAAACTTAAAAGAGGAACTAGTAACTTAGTTAGTATAAAAAAGGAGGGGCATTTGGGAAATCACTCCAATGTCCATCTCGACCACCACATAAAGAACAAACATACTCCCAATATGATTGAGATATGATTCCACATCTTTTCGAGGAGCATAGGTAAAATCTCTCCTGAAGTGGGGTCCATCATAATATGGACATGGGTCATCAAGATATAATTTCCAACTACCGAAATCATAGTTGCCAGAAGAAGCCATAGATACAAGTAAAAGAAAATAAAAATTTACCTAAAACAAGAAACAAAAGAAAATCACAAATAAAGATTTACAAGCTTGAATTCAAGCAAATAAGCGAAAATTCCAAACTAACTTAATATGCCAAATTGTTCTCTGGCAATTGAACCATTTTTTATAACACTCAACTTACACGTCAATTTAAGTGCAAGGTGGTCATCATCAATATATTAATCCAACTTTGGAGTAGGGGTCGAATCCACGAGGAACAATATGAGTGACAATCAAGTTAATTCGAAATAATAGATACAAGTTAAATTCAAACCAATAGTACAAGAAGATAAAAATGGGGGAGATAGGAACCTACTCTAATGTTTCTTTTTGGGTTTTACTAGTATAAACTCGGTACTACGAATAATTAGAGTTTTATCAATTATGCACGGATCTTGGGATTTGTATTACTAAGGGGAGTGACATGTGGATGCTAATAGTTAACTTCATTCTAGTAGATCAAGTGTGGGTAGTTTTGGTTATAGGTTTTGAAGCTAGTCTTTCAACAAAACACCAAACTTTCCCCCGTTAATTGTTTCAAATACCTAATGGGCGTGTTCAATAATTGGTAACCAAACCTCAATTTAGGAATCCCTATTTCTAGGATAATACCTATGGTATAGTCTACTTCGCAACCACCCTTATGTCTAAGATAGTGATAGATTAGCAAACTACCTACATAATTTTCTACCATTGCTCCACATACCTCTTTCAAGGGTGATGTGGATTCCTAAAGTTCACCCCGCAACCCTTCTTTCAAAGATGGTCATGAGCTTTCTAGATCTTGGAGTTTTCACCCATCATACCCATATGGGTATTTGGGGATTTCACCCACAAATTCCAACTAAGTTAGCATAGAAATGATAAAACCCATCAACATGAACTACTAAATAGAGGCTAACAATATTAAACCACACACACTTAAATTCCTATTCACAATAACCCCAAGAAGGAGATGTAGCTACACATAAGATAAATAAGCAAGGATATACCCATAATATCCATTGAAATAATTTATTGAAGCTTAAGTGAATGTTACTTCAATCTTTGGTCTCCCACAAATCTCCAAATAGAAGTGAGCTATTCCTCCACTTAGAAGTTCTCCAATGCATTCTTAACCAAAAAACTATATAATATTTTCTTCTCCAAGAATGGAGGCTATGAACTAAACAAAAAACCTAACTATTTGGGGAAGATGGAATATGGTGAATGAATTAGGGTTTGAGTATTTTTGCCAAAAATTTTGGATCAGCCACGTGCATTTCTAGATTTGCCCTTGGGATGCATTTTTCTGCTAAGCCACGATCGCGCAGGTCTGGCGGCGACCGTGGCTATGTGACCGCAATTATATTATACGACCACGGTTGCTTGACTGCCACGACCTCAGTCACCAGACTGCGACTACGGTAATTGAGGCCAGTTCCTGCTCCAAGTCTTCAACTACACTTTCTTTCTCCTTTTTGATCATTTTCAGCTCCAATCCACATCTTTTGATCTTGTCAAATCTATACCCGCAAAGTGTGGATATTAGTGCATTTAATCACAATTTTGTCTCTTTTATTAATTCAAAACAAGGTAATATGCATGAATGATGAGTGTGAATGAGTGGAAAAATAACTACTCATCAGTATCATGATCAGAAATAATCAAGACAGGTACCTTATACAGCTTCACAATCTCTTGAAGATATATCTTTGCATAATCCTCAACTGAAAATATAGTCCGTATTGGCAAGAAGTGCGCATATTTCATCATCCTATCCACGATGACCCAAACTGAATCAAATTGGTTCTGAGATCGAGGAAGACCGGTAATGAAATTGATATTGATTATCTCCCATTTCCATTTGGGGAACTCTTCTTTTTGATACAACCCACCAGGCCTCATGTGCTCAACCTTAACCTATTGACACACCATACATTTGGCCACGAAATCAACCACATCCCTCTTTATAACATTCCACCAATAGACCTCTCTGAGATTATGATAAATCTTTGTCAAGTCTGGATGAACAACATAGCATGGCTCATGTGCCTCAACCAAAACCATTCGTCGCAACCTGTTGACATCAAGAACACAGAACCTCCCTTGGTATCATAAAGTACCATCACCACTGATCTCAAACACTGCTACATTTTTCCTACCAATATCACTCTTGATTTTCATCAAGACAGGATCTAATGCTTGCTTCTTCTTAATCTCTGCACCAAGAGACAATCGAACCACCTCTTGCACCATCACACTACCATCCTTAGAGTCCAAGAGCCGAACCCCAAGATTAGCCAAGCGGTGAATATCCTTCACCAATTCCCACTTTCCTTCTGCCATATAAGCTGGACTACCCATAGATAACCTGCTAAGAGCAACAGAAACCACATTAGCCTTACCTGGGTAGTAGTAAAGACTAATATCATAATCCTTGAGAAGCTCAAACCATCTTTTTTGCCAAAAATTTAGCTCTTTCTAAGAGAACATGTACTAAAAACTCTTATTATCAGAAAAAATATCCACGTGAACACCATACAGATAATGCCATAATATTTTCAAAGCAAACGCAGCCACCAACAACTCCAAATCATTAGTAGGATAATTCCTCTCATGTACCTTTAACTGCCTAGAAGCATAGGTAATCACCTTACCATACTGTATCAAAACAAAACCAAGCCCTACCCGATATGCATCACAGTAAACCACAAACCCATCATTGCCTTTTGCAAGAGTCAAGATTGGAGCCAAAGTCAACTTATCCTTCAACTTCTCAAACTCCCTTCAGAAATATCCGACCAAGAAAACTTAACCTTCTTCTGAATTAACTTAGTCAAAGGAGCAATTATCGAAGCAAAGATTTCTATAAGCCACCTATAATACCCGTCTAAACCCAAGAAACTCTGAATATCAGATGGAGTCGTGGTCCTAGGCCTCCTTTTCACCACAAAAACTTTTTACGAATCCACTATGATCCCTTTACAAGAAATTATATAACCCAGGAATGTCACAGCATTCAACCAAAACTCATACTTAGATAACTTAGCATACAACTATTGTTCCTTTAAGGTCTACAACACCATATAGAGGTGATTAGCATGATCCACCTCACTCTTTGAATAAACCAGAATGTCATCAATAAACACAATGATAAACAGATCTAAATATTGCCTGAACAATCTGTTCATCAAGTCCATAAATGTTGTCGGAGCATTAGTCAACCCAAATGACATCACTAAGTCCTTAAAAGGCCTATACCGAGTACAAAAAGTCATCTTAGGGATATCCACCTCCATAATCTTAAGCTGATGGCACCCAGACCAAAAATCTATCTTAGAGAAGAACTTGGCACCTTGCAACTGGTTAAACAACTCATCTATCCGGGAAGAGGATACTTGTTCTTGACCGTTATTTTGTTCAACTGCCTGTAGTAAATGCACATCCGAAGGGAACCATCCTTCCTGCGCACAAACAACACCAGTGCGCCCCATGGAGAAATATTAGGATGAATGAACCCTTTGTTAAGAAGATCCTTAAGTTTCTTCTTGAGTTCCCTTAACTCAGCCGGATCTATTATATATGAAGGAATAGAATTAGATGAGTGTCCGAAAGCAAATCAATACAAACTTTATTTCCCTATCTGGATGAACACAAGGAAGATCACCCGAAAAGACCTCTGGAAACTCATTAACCATAGGGACCGAAGGCAAAGAAGGACCTTCCAAGTTAGAATCTTTAACCCAGATCAAGTGATAAAGACAACCTTTGGAGATTAACCTCTGAATCCAAGCTCTAAGATAAGAAATAAACTCCCCCTTAGGAGCTAAGAAACTACCTTCCCATTCTATAATCGATTCATTAGGCAATTAATAGATAACCTTATGGGTATAAAAATCCAAAGTCTCTTAACAAGAATGCAACCAATCCATACCCTGAATTATATCAAAATCTACCATATCCAACTCAAACAGATCTGCCAAGGACTACTTGCTACCAACAGATACCACACAACCCTTATAGACTCTCTTACAAATAACCAAGTCACCTACCGGGGTAGAAACCAAAAAAGGATCGAAAATTACTTTTAGATCAAAACCAAAAGACACAGACACATATGGAGTCACATAATAAAGAGAGGACCCCGAATCAAGCAAAAAATATACATCACGAGAAAAAAGTTGTAACGTACCAATAATGACAATAGATGATGCCTCAAATTCCTATCAGGATGTTAAAACATACAACCTATTTTGACCAACATTAGAACCAGGAGCAGTAACAGCAACAGATACCCTAACACTAGGTATATGAGCAGAAGATAAAACCACAAAAATCTTATCTGACTCGATAGCAACTTTCTTAACCAGACAATCCTTGAGTCGATGGCCTACCTGGACACACTTGAGGCATTTGTCCATTTTTTCCTCACAATAACCCCTATGAAGACAACTAAAAATTTGACAAAGCGGACATAAAGAAATCGACTGACCTCCACTTGCCTGAGATTGGGCAACCTATGCTTAGAATTGTCACCACCCTGATGATGCTTGTCTCCCGACTAATAATGAGAACTAGAAGAAAAGGAGCAAGAACTCCCTCACTTCTTTTTCTTCCACTTGCCACCATCTCTACCACCCTAAGAATGAGCACCTCCTCGATAAAAAAACCTATTTCTTTTTTCCTACCTATCCCCAAACTCTGCCTGCCTTCTCTCCTATTCTCAACTTGCTACATATGAACAGTCAACCGATAAAAGTCCATATCCTTAATTAGCAAAGCAATCTTGCTATCCAAAATCAAATCTCTGTTTAACCTAGCAGTAAACTTTTCATTCTCGACCTCATATCAGTCACTAAGTCAGGAGCATACCTTGATAGCTGATGGAACTTCAAAGGATGTGTCTTTACTAACATCCACCCTTGCCAGAGGGTCACAAACTCCTCTATCTTATCTTTCCTTGTCTCTTGAGAAAAGAACCGATCCATGAAGGTATTAGAAAAGCCTCCCATAGTCCTTTCTTTTCCATATCACCTCTATCCCTGTCCCACTCCCCATACCACTGATAAGCAATATCTTTGAGCTAATTAGCTACAAAGTTAACCCCTCTACATTAGTAGCCCACATCACCAGAAAGATCTTTTCCATCTCATCCAAGAAGCTTTGTAGATCCTTCTCCACCTTTACTCCAGTAAAAGTTGGAGGAACCATTTTCATAAATTAACCAACCTTTATGGCCTCAGCAAATAAACCACCAGACATACCCTATTCAGCCTAAGAAGCAACAAATTGGGCATTAACATAAATAGATTGATGAAATTCCATATTCATCACATTGCCCTGAGGGACCTAAGGTGAACTAGCTAAAATAGGAGAAACTCCAGCACCATCAGAAATAGGACCATAAATATCGAAGACGTACTTCAGATGTAGGACATGCCCCTTCAACATTATATCCAGATGGGCAAAAGAATTTCCTTGTGTTCCTGATGTAGGAGGCATGATCTGAAAGATGAACAAACAAGTATTAGAAAGGATTCCAGGATTGAGAACTCAAGCTTCAAGATAGAATACCAAGAAAATAAAACATTCCTAAATGCTTTCTAGCGTCTCTCTTATTAGTGTGGAACGCTTCATTCCCCTAAAAGAGACTCTACTCAACACGGCTTTATAGACTCTTAAGTAACCATGAACCTAGGCTCTGATACCAACTTTGCTCGACCTGACCCTAGGCCTTATCGTAATGGGCATCCCAAGTCCAACCAGAACTGGGGACCACCCCCTATACCCAACCCATCCAACTTTATCCAAGCTTTGACGGGCTGAATGTCAAATATATAACAAGATAGGGTAAACATTCTCATCAAAACTCTAGGATAGGGTTATAATTGTGACCAACCCAAACGAGTCCATTCGTATCACACCAACCGCCCAACCATACCACACCAAACCATAGGCCATAAACCAGGCCATAACTAAATAAGTTAGACAAAATTTAATATAATTGATCCCAAAATGTAATATAACGGAACAGTGAGAAATCCTATGATGTGGTGTAAGCCCACCGGCCTATTCCAATGCCAAGGATGACACAACACTGATCCTGCCTATACCAAAGTACATAAAAAATGTTATCCCAAAAAGTAAGCAAATTTGGTTGGGACATGCCCCCAACCATGGCGAAAACCAATATCCAAAATAAAAGGAAAGTGTCTATAGAAATCTATAACATGAAAAGATGTCTTTGGAAAGTATAAAAGCTAACCATTTTAGTCCAAATTCTTCTACCGAATCTGCATACTAAATAGGAGGAGTAGAAAGGCTGGTTCCTACATAGCGTGGGTATACAACTGCTAGTAGACAAGGTTAGAGAGCGACTGATGGCATGAATCTTAGGATAAGGATAAAATAATGGCAGATATAAAACCAAGTAAAACCATCCATAATTCATACAACCATACATATATAAGTAATGGAAAAGGGAATCGGGTTTAGAATTCATTGAAAACCTATACTTGGGTTGTGTAGCTTAGCTATCCTAAACCATCCACGGGTGATATAGGTTCAGCTCCCCCTGCTGAAAGGGCCTGGTGCATGTAGCCAAACAACCTAGTAAGTATTCCATGGGATAACTAGTACATCCCCCAATAGTATGACATCATGCATACGGTTCACTAAGACCAATCCTCATATCGGCAAATACAAGTTCCCAGCTTTGGTCCCCCAGGACCGCCACCTTCCACGACTTTGCTACACACCCCGCTATTAATGCCCAATTAAAATCATTTCCAAATAACCAACGAAATCCATATAGCATTTTATTAACCTAGGTCAATATTAGTCTTGCAAGTAATATCCATAGCCAAATTATTTAGGTTAAGGGGACTTTCAAGTGCCCTTCCATATACCATATTAAACCACTTGGGAGACTTCCATGTTCTCCACAAGCATAACCATTTTGACTTTAGCCTTTCTAAACCATTTAAACCATGCAAAATTCCTTTACCAAGTTTAAAACATGAAAAAGTTCTATTAAAAGAAGTCAATGCAATGAGCATATATTTATAAGCATTTTATCAAACACCTTGGGGGCATAATATAACCAAAATCAATTCCAAAGATCATTAAACCATTACCATGAAATCCTATTGTTCAAAACCACCATTAATGCATACAAAAACATAATATAAAACCATAGGGAACCATAACCAAGAATTTAGTATCAAAACACAAAAATAATAGTTGAAAGTCATAATCATGAAATAGTAAAACCATGAAATCAATCATATAAACCATGTCTTTGGTTGTAATTACAACGAGGGAAGAGAATCATGCCTTATACCAAAGAATTGATGGAAACAAATTACCAAGATAAGCACCAAAGCAATCCCCATGATAAAGCCCTAGCCTTCTTTCCCCAACAGCTCTTGAGAGAATTATGGAGTGTTTTTTGGAATAGTTTCCAAGTTTTAATGAATAGAATAATAGGGTAAATAACCTCCTATGTGTATTAGAAGTCATGGGTCCTAATTAGGGTAAGTAGGGAAATATCTAGAATACCCCAACTTAAGTCTCTTAAAATCCCTTCACAGGGATACGACTGACCCATACAAGTCGTACCCTCCTAATACGATTGGTACCCACCACTCGTATCTAAGCCTCAACCTTAGATCAGACACTGTCCAATATACGAATCATCAAACCAAGCCATAACCACAACATATGATCCATAACCATGACCCGTATCCCTGGAAGAATAAAATACTAGAAGGATCAAACACTGCCTACCATACGAGTCCCTAATATGACTCATACCAAACCCTAACGACTCATACCCCTAAGTCGTACCCATTTAAGTGACCAAAACTATCCTACCAACTAACTCTAGTTAGTATACAACAAGACCATACCACTCGTACCACAATGTATGGCTTGTACCCATAAGTCGTATTGGGTCCGGAGAATAGAATTCTAGGAAATTTCCTTAGGGTGAAAACTCAAGATATTTCATCCCCCTACTGAATGGGCCAATTACGTTTTATCTATATGAACCTAGGAAATAGAATAAAGGCTAAAGAAACCAAGGTGATAGCTATAAAAAATATAATGTGTGCACCAGGCACACGGGCATGTAGACCCCTATGGTGGAAAATATGGTTTCCTATTTTGGTTCTCCTGAGACCTACACCGTCACGGCGAGCTACACAATTCTTTTTAAGACTAAATTAAAATAGTTTACAGATAAACCCAGCCATTAATCAAGGAGTCATTTATTAAGGCATATATCAATATGGTATCGTCAAACCAATATACTAGCAAGCTTATATAATTTTGCCAAACTAATCCATGTAACCTCCCAAGTTCCATTTAAAGTCCAAATCATTGCCACCGAGGACATTGAAAAACCATTTTCATGATCCATTATCCTTTAATACAATGCAAGGTTTAAAAGTTAAGTTAAATTATACAAATTCCATATTTAAAATCAAAGTTGTGATGGTGGGTTGAGGTTAATGCCAATACTAAGCCAAAAATCCATCAATTTGGAAAAACCTATGTTCCCCATTCCAATCCCTATAATAATGCACCCATTGAACCCCAGAAACCATTAATCACAACATGAATAACATATTTAAATTAGGGGGAAACAATTCAAGTAGAAATCAATCAAAAGCCCTCAACCTAATTTAAAAACCAATAATTAAATCACCTGAATATTGAATCAATTTATGCCATAATTTAAAATACAAGTTTAAGGATAAGAGACATGCCTCAAATACCAAAGAAATTGATTGGAATTCAAAGTTTGTAGCCAAAATATTGAATCCTTTATAAAACCCTAGTGTTCTCTTGCCTTGAGAGTTAAAGATGAAAAGTTGTGTTTTTGATTTTTATAACTCATGTTAAAGGGGTCATTAAAGTGTTTTTAATTCATGGGAAAGAGTATGAAGGAAGGAAAAAACCAAAAAGACCTTAATTAATGTGTGCGGGAAAAATTGAGCACAGTCATCATGGCTTGGGTAACGACTCGTGAGGCTTGACCACGAGTCATGGCGTGGAGTCATAACCGGAGGATAAAAGATTTTTCCCATCACTGTTATGATAATGAGTCACTCATCACAACTCGTTATCTGACACCATGAGTCATAACAAAGACTCATGGCCAGGGGATGGAATTTTGGGTAACTTTCTATTGAGATAATGAGTCCCTCCTAATGACTCGTTATGTCTCGTAATGAGTCATGCCCTAGGCTGTTCTCACTGGTAGTTTTAACATTTTTTAAGAAACTTGGATAATTCAATTAATCAACTCGTTGAAGGTCTAAAGCTTAAAAAATTATGGTATTACATTACCCCCTACCCCGTGTAGGATCATTCATCCCCAAATAAGGAGTTATGGCACCCATAACGCGATAAAAGAAAGAACACAACCATAACCCATGGAAAAATTTGAAATGCGAAAAGAGGGAAACAAAATTTATAACTTAAGTATTTTCATCCAAAACTGAAAATAAGGATGGACACTTGTTTCTCATATCTTCCTCGGCTTCCCACATAGCTTTTTCCACCTTTTAATTTCTCCAAAGCACCTTTATTGAAGCTACATCATTAGTCCTCAATCTACAAACTTGCCTATCCAATATCTCAATAGGGATTCCTAATAGGACAATGAATCTATAGCACCAACATCCTCAATAAGCATATCAAAGAAGGGTCACCCACACACTTTTTCAGCATAGACACGTAGAAAATAGGATGAATTTAAGCCAAACTTGCTAGTAAATCCAACTCATAAGTGACTTTCCCAATTCTCCCCACAACCTAATATAGACTAATGTAAAGGGGAATGAGATTATCCTTATTCCCAAGTATCATAACTCCCTTTATCGAAGAAACCTTCAAGAATACCCAATCACTAACCTCAAACTCTAACTCCCTCTGCCTCACATCCACATAAGATTTTTGGCGACTCTGAGTAGTCTTAAGTCATTCTCTAATCACCTTTTCCTTTTCCATGGCTTGGTGAACCAATTCAAAACCAAAAAACCTAGTCTAACCAACCTTAAACCGTCCAATAGGAGACCTACACCTTCTTCCATAAAGAGCCTTAAAAGGAGCCATTTGAATGCTAGAATGATAACTATTATTGTAAGAAAACTTATTAATAAGCGAATGGTCAACCTAACTTCATTTAAAATCAATCACATAGGCCCTTATCATATCCTCCAAGGTCTGAATAGTATGCTTAGCTTGTCTATCCATTTAAGGTTGCAAAATGGTGCTAACGTTCACTTGAGTACCCAAACCTTTTTGAAACGAATGCTTGAAGTGAGAAGAAAATTGCATACCTCGATTTGAAATAATGAATATCGATGCTCCATGAAATCTAACTATATCTTAAATGAGCAATATGGCATAATCCCTCCTGAATAATTAGTCCTCTTAAGAAAAAAGTTAACAAACTTAGTTATTTTTCCACAATGACCCAAATAGAATTATATTGATAGCAAGACTGTGGAAGACCCATAATGAAATCCATATTAATCATCTCCTACTTCCACACGAGCAGTTATATCTCTTGAGATATACCACCAGGCCTCAAATATTCTACCTAGACTTGTTGACAAACCATACACTTAGCAATAAATTTGCCACTTCTCTCTTCATATTATTCCACCAGTAGGCTTTATTTAAGTCATGGTCATCTTAGTCAAACTCGGTTGAACTGTATATTTGGACTCATGATCTTTGGTCAAAATCTTTTTCCACAACCCATCTACATCAGGAATACACAACCTTTATTGATACCTCAAAATTCCATCTCCCCTAATCGTGAATGCCATACACTTTTGTTGACCCACATCATCTTTAATCTACATAAGTATGGTATCCGAAGCCTATTTCTTCTTCAATTTAGCACCAAGAGATAATTTAACCACTTCTTGAATAATTACTCCCCCATCCTCAAAGTCTAAGAAATGGACTCCCAAATTAGCCAAACTATAAATATCCTTCACCAACTATCTTTTCTCCTTATCCATATGTAATAAGCTTCACATAGATAACCTATTAAGAGCATCAACACCAACAATGCTTTACCTGGATGGTCGTGAAGGCTCATGTTGTAATCCTTAAACTATTCAAGCCACCATCTCTTCCTGAGATTCAATTCCCTTTAGGTAAACACATACTACAATCTCTTATGATCTGAATAGATATCCATATGTACCCCATACGGATAATGGCATCAGATCTTCAAAGGAAAAACTATAACCGCCAACTCTAAATGGTGAGTCAGGTAATTTATTTCATGAACCTTGAGGTGCTTGGAAGTATAGCCACAACCTTACCATGGTACATCAAAACATAACCTAGTCCCAAATGGGATGCATCACAATACATGACAAACCCATCAGTACCCTCGAGCAGGGTTAAAGCAGGTGCAAAAGTAAACTTATCCTTCAACTTCTCAAAACTACCCTCACAAGATCAGACCACAAAACCATAACTTTTTTTTAGCTAACTTCATTAGCGGAGCAGCAATAGATGAAAAACTATCCACAAACCTACTATAATACCCAGCCATGCACAAGAAACTACTAATGTTGATTGGAGTGGTGAGTATAGGTCACTTATTAACTAACTCAACTTTCTGGGGATCTACCTTGATCCCCTCACTAGAAATAACATGCCCAATCAGGGTCACAACACTTATCCAAAATCTACACATAGAAAATTTTGTATATAATTCTGATCCTTAAATGTATGTCACATATTTTAGAGGTGATTGGCGTGATCTTTCCCACTCTTAGAGTACACCAAGGTTTCATCAGTGAAGACTATAACTAACAAATCCAGAAACTACCTGAAAACCCAATTTATAAGGTCCATAAAAGGAATTGAACCATTATACAACCTAAATCTCATAACCAAGAACTCATAATGGCCATGCCAGGTTCATAAAGTAGTTTTGGGAATATTAACTTCCTTAATTTTCAATTAGTGGTAGCCGAAACAAAGATCAATCTTAGAGAAATACCTAGCACCCTGAAACTGATTAAATAGGTCATCAATCCTAAGAAGAAGGTGCTAATTCTTCACTATCACCTTATTCAACTGGCGATAGTCTATACACATTTGAAGAGACATATCTTTATTTTTCCATAAAAAATATAGGAGCACCCCACAGAGAAACATAAGGACGGATGAAACCTTTATCAAGAAGACCTTTTAACTACTCTTTTAGACTTTTTAATACAATCAGAGCCATTCTTTAAGGGAGAATTGAAATAGGACGAGTATTCGATTGAAGATGAATCCCAAAATCTTTCTCCTTATCAGGAGAAATTCTAGGAAAATCATTAAAAATAAACTTTATGAAATTCATTAATCACTAGAACTAAGTGAAAAGTAGGACTTTTAGATTTATAATCCTTAACACAAACCAGATAATACAGATACCCCTTGGAAATCAACTTCTAAGCTTTAAGATAAGAAATAAACCTCCCTTTAGGTACTAAAGGAACCCTTTCTTATTCAATTATAGATTCACTAGGAAAATAGAAAATAACCTTTCAGGTCCTACAATTCAGAGAAACATAATGAAGCCGATCCAACCCCAAGATTACATCAAAATCCACCATATATAGTTTTATCAAATCTGCCAATGTCTCTCTATGACAAATAGACACCACATAACCCCTATAGAGTTTTCTAGCACCAATAGAATCACCCACCAGAGTAGAAATGAAGAAGGCGTTGGAAATTTTTTGGGACCAAAACCAAAGTTTACAGCCACATAAGGGGTCACATAAGATTGGGTAGAACACACATCAAGCAAATAGTAAGAATCATGAGAGAATAGTTATAACATACTAGTGGTAACATCTAGAGATGCTTCAGATTCCTAATAAGTAGTAGGAGAATAGAGATGATTTTGTCTAGTGCCACTACCTGAAGTAGCGTCCTTAGGTGTAAGAGACAAAGTAGTGATTCAGAACCTTATTATCTCTGGTGGAAACTTTAGCTACGGGAAAATTTCATTGTAGATGACCAGACTGACCACAATTGAAACAAAAATTCCTTACCTTCTCACAAAGTCCATGATAAATTTACCAACAAAATTGGCAAGGTGGATAAGGTAGGGCTAACTGAGCTCCACTAACCAGAGACTGGGCACCCTGTGCCTTAGGGCTACTGCTAGGCTTAAAGAGACAATCACCTAAAGGCTTAGGATAAGGAGCACTATCTATCGAATATAAACTTCTCATCTCATCTTCTAGGTCCATTGCCTACCATATCTCCAACTGTTCTATTAATTTGAACCCTTCTCTAAATATCCAAACTTCCTACTTTATGTTTCTACCATCTATACCTACTTTTTTTTCTTATTCTCTACCTGCTACATATAAACCAGCAGCCTAGAGATGTCTATGTAATTATTCAAAATAGTAGCCTTACACTCCAACACCAAATCACGGGACAAACTAGAAGAAAAATTTCTTATTTGGGACCTCATATTAGATACCAACTCCAGAGAATAATGGGATAGCTGCTGAAATTTCAAGGCATACTCCTTCACACTCATCTTACCCTACTTTATGTTCACAAACTCTTTGACCTTAGCCTTCTTCAGCTCTTGAGGAAAGATGTGATCAAGAAAGGTACCTAAAAACACACCCCATACCACCGGCTCAACATCATTACCTCTTAGCTATTCACACTCCTAATACCACTGATAAGCCACATCCTTTAACCGATATGCAACAGACTCTACACCTTTAAAATCAGTAGCATGTATCACACTAAAAATATTCTCCATCTCATCAATTAACCCATGAGGATCCTCCTCAACCTTAGAGCCCATAATAGTTGGGGCATTAACCTCATAAACTAGCTAACCCGAGTGACATCAAATGAACTAATATCAGAACTAATATGATTAGACTGATGAGAATATGATACAACCAATTGAGAAATCATATGAATAAACTGATGAAACTCTGCATTAGAGATGTCTCTCTAAGGCAGTAGAGCATAGGTATCATCAGCTTAGGAAACCTGAGTTGGAATTTTTGGGACTGGCAAACCCCAACGTGGAGTAGTACAGTTAGGAGTAGGGACCCTACACCAGGTCTATATGTAATAAATAGGGAAAGTGTCCTCCATATTTTCCTCAAATAGGATAGAGGTTCCAACATAGTTTTTTTGACTGACACATCTTTAAGGAGGCATGAGTTGAAATGTGAGTACACCAGGAGTCAGAGAAGTTTAAAGATAGCTAGACTCTATTGACTGAACTAGAATATAAAAAGTGGGAAAAATTCCTAAATACCTCATAGCCTCCTGCTTATAAGTGTGGCACTCTACACATCCATACAAATGACTCTACTCGACATATCTTTGTAGACACCCAAAGACCCTGAATTGTGCTCTAATACCAAGCATGTCATGACCAGAACTAGAGCCTAGGTGTGATGGGTATCTCAAACCCATTGTTGTCCCGATACTTTGCCCTTAACCTATCCTCCAGAGCACAATAAAAGTAAATAATGAAAACCAACCATAATATAAAATAGAGATAGAGAAGTCTATCAAGTTCTAAGTGTCAAAACACCATGACCAAAACATCCCAACACTATCCACAAAAGCCTCTAAAACAAGAGATATAAAATTAGGTCAGGACATGCCCTTGGCCTAAAAAAAAATTTACAATTCCCAAAATCTAAAAAGAAACCTATTGAAATAGTAGGGCTTTTAAAAAGAAGGAGGCACACCACTTCATAACAACTCGACCAACGTACCAGACCACCCAATGCTGCACAAGAGTAATAGAAAAGCCCTTAGACCATACATCATGAATTGATACAGCCTCTAAGGATGGTCATTTGGGTAAGCACTGGCATGTAACTCAGAGAAAGTGATAAAATAATTCCATTGATAAAAAATAGTCAAAATCATTTACAAACTATTCATATAGACATTTATAGGAAGCCAGGGTAAAAATAGGGGTTATGAACATGAGAATTAAACCAATAACCTGGATTGTGTAACTCGCTTTATCCTAAAGGCACCTACCAGCTATATAGGTTCAGCTCTCCTACTGAAAGGGCCCCAATGTATGTTAGCCGCATGAATTGAGAAAACCAAGGAAAGGATAAAGTCACCAAAGAGAAAGTCATTCGAAATAAAATATGTGCACCAAGAACACGGTCATGTAGAGCCCCACATCGGAAAATACAATTTCTAGTATTGGTAGCCCCAGACCTACACCTTCATGGTGAGCAACACAATTCCCTTTAAGCCCAAATTAAAATAGTTTGCACATAAACCCAACCATTAACCAAGGAATCTTTAATTGAGGTATTTAACAACTTGGTATCGTCATACTACTATGCTTACAAGCTTATATAATTTTTTCAAACCAATCCATGTAACCATTAGAGTCCTAAGTTCCATTTAAAATCCAAATAGTTTTCACCAAGGGCAATCAAATACCAGTTTTACTATACATTATCCTTTAATACAATGCAAAGTTCCAAAATAAAGTTAAATTATGCAAATTCCATATTCAAAACCAAAGTTATGAAGGTGGGTTGAGGTTAATGTCATACTAAGAGAAAAATCCATCAATTTAGGGAAACCTATGTTACCCATTCCAATCCCCCTAATAATGCACCCATTTAGCCCCAAAAATCATTAATCACAACACGAATAGCATATTTAAATCAGAGGTAAATATTCATGTTGAAACTAATCAAAAGCCCTCAACCCAATTTCAAACCCAATAATTATATCACATGAATGTTGAATCAATTTATTCCATAATGTAAAATACAAGTTTAGGGATTAGAGACATGGTTGAAATACCAAAATACTTTATAGAAATTCAAAGTTTGGAGCCTAAATGTTGAATTCCTTGTAAAATCTTAGTGTTCTTTTGACTTGAGAGTTAAAGAGGAAAAGTAGTGTGTTTGATTTTGATAACTCATGTTAAAGGGGTCACTAGAGAGTTTATATATTATGAGAAAGATTGTAAAGGATGGAAAAGACCAAACAAACCTTAATTAAATTATGCAGGAAAAATAAAGTACAATCATCACGGCTTGGGTAACGACTCATGAGGCATAACCATGAGTTATGACCTAGAGTCATTACTTGAGGATCAAAATTCTCTCCCTTCACTATTATTATAACGATCACTTATCAAGACTCATTTTTTGATATCAAGAGTCATAAAGAAGACTCGTGGTCAGGGGCTAGACTTCTCGGTAACTTTTTGTTTAGACAACGAGTCCCTCCTAATGACTCTTTACATCTTGTAACAATTCGTACCCTGGGACATTATTATTGTTAATTTTGATATTTTTTATTCAGAAACTTGGCTAATAATTACTCAACTCTTGGAGGGTCTAAATCTTAAAAACTTGGGGTGTTACATTACATGAAAGGTTATTTAAATATATTATAACGGCAGTTTAGGGTCAACATATACTCTATTTTTGTCATTTATTATGAAATTTTACACCATATTGGCATCTATTATAATATGGTTTAGGTTTTAATTTTATTGTTGGGTATGATTACTATAAGTTTTAGTATGAGTTTGGTATCTTGTTATGATGATTTGGGATTTTTCTTACTGATTACTATTTTTTGGGAGTTGTGGTTCCTTTGAGTTCCAATTCGAGTCTAGCATATAATTATGTGTTCTGTTGCATATCACATTTGTGGTCTTTCCTTATTACCCTTTACTTATAGTATGAATCTAGAATATGGCCTCCTATTATTATCCACCACTATCTGTTTAAGCCCGATGTTTCGCCTTACATTTTTACCCATTATTTTCTGTTCAAGACTGGTGCAAATCTGGATAACTACTATGATTTCTTAGGATGGGTTTATTTGTGGATTATTTATGTTTACATTCTTTAATTACTTCTTTATGTGTTCCATCAGCTTATAGGGGTACGGTGTCATGACCCAAAATCAAAGGGTCATAATGGCACTTATTGCGGTGAACCTTGACGAGTAAGATTGTCACCCAAACTGATACACTAAGAGAAAAAAGATAGAAATACCCCCAAGGTAGGCCTTATAGAATGATATCAAGCTGTATGAGTATAACAAAAGTGGAAATAAAAAAAACACCACAATGCAACCATAACTCCTAAAACCTAATGTCAATGATATAAGAACATGTCTAGTATAACTCGAGTCCAAATAGAATACATAAGATGTCCAAAAATACAAGAGGAACTCTGTCTCTAATATAAAAGTAAAGACATTGTCTCTAAGAAAGGTATTAGAATATATCTTAATGCCTGAAAGTCAACCACTACCTTGAAGGCACCAAATATCACCTGAATCAACCAAGTTGGGGCACACTTGAACTAGGACTTGCATGAAAAGGGCACATTAGGCATGACTACGGTCCACTTATACTCAGTAGGTATCATAGGCTAATTGAGAAAAGTGGATAATGAAACATACAAAATATAGACTAAGGGCATGTTACTTGAAATTAGAAAATATCCTATAATGACAGCCCACATTGCTTACACTAACAGTTCTAATATGTATATCTCATATATTGCAATAACACAACCAAGTATAGAATAACTATACATTATGTCATATACAAGTAGGGACAAAGAAGGACAATATACATACAAGATCATTGAGCATAAGTATAAGAAGATAGAATAATTACATAGGTATTAAATCAAAGCCGAAGTACAATAACATCACAACCATAATGAAGTAAAGACAACAAGAATGATGATGATGATGATTAAAATAACGATAAAGATAATAAGAGTGAAGCATGAGGTTATTGCACAACCTGCATATACAGCTACAGAGGCAAGCCTCCTAACATAGGACCTATGGAGGATTCATCAACCCATATGCTACCCCATATACACCTACAGAGTCAAGCCTTCTAATTTAGGACCCATAGAGGCTTCGTCAACCCGTGTGTAACCAATATCCATGACTATTCTCTGACATAACCTTTGGAGAAGGTCTATAAGATCCAATATCCAATACAAATATCCATGACTCCTCTCTGGCACCTCTCATGGAGAAGTTCTATAAAATCCAATGTTCCTAATATTTCTAGAGTCTCCAATATTTCTAGAGCACACACATAGCATGAGACACAAATCAAGTACATATTCAAAAACAACAAGCATATATATAAAGAATACAATAAACAAATAAAATTATGTATATGATGCCATGAGGATGATGATGCAATATTAACAACCAACTGAAATGCGTATTTCTACAATCAACTAATATGCCAAATACATGAGCCAATTATCCAATTGTTATTTCCAACCATTCATCAATTCCCACCTGATTCATATGCCAATAATGTATGAATAATACACAATGCACCAATGGCAACCCTACAGGAATTCCAATAACACAATACTAATATTCACATGTAATTCAGGATATCAAATTCATATAGGACCCCACACTGTCACATATATCATGTAATATCTCAAAATCAACAATCAAATCACATATAGGCCCTCACACGAGTACGATAAATTTAGACAGAATATTTCATAATTAGTTCCCATCCCTTTAAAATGTATTTTGTAAGCAAATTAAATACCTAACTCAGTCTGAATGAGTTAAGCCATAA
The DNA here is from genome assembly GCF_002878395.1 of Capsicum annuum. Taxonomy (NCBI): domain Eukaryota; kingdom Viridiplantae; phylum Streptophyta; class Magnoliopsida; order Solanales; family Solanaceae; genus Capsicum; species Capsicum annuum. The sequence continues at coordinate 137,166,192 of NC_061113.1, read as the reverse complement.
CCTACCTCAATGCCGGAATCGTTCAGCAATACTTCACACTATGACCTTATTTCTTACGAATGAAACAAGGACAACAATACCCATAATGCCTACTTTTAATTTGGGTCAAAACAGACCCCCAAAATGGGTTTTTTTTTTGTAACTTTATTTTAAAAATGTGTTTCCCATACCTTTAGGAATATATAGCTAAAACCATAAGTTAAATAAACTTTAAAATGAGGTTCAAATCAAAGAAAAACTATTTTTAAACTTTATCGGGTAAAACCTTTGAAATCTATTCTAAAATCAAGAATCGAAGTTGTTTTGAGGGTTTAATTAAGGAAAACTAGTAATTATAGGATTAGGAACATTATTCAAATGAAAATAAGTGAAATTAAAGTTTAAAATCTACCCTTAAGGTTTTTAGAGTTTTGAGTAATAAATCAAGAAATTCAACTAAGAAAAAGGGCGAATTCTTACCTTAAATCCATAAGAAAATTAAGAAATGAATGTTAATCTAACTTTCCAAGAACCTACAAGCTTCACTTTTAAGCTTTAACACTATTTTAGGGGTTTTATCCCTTAAGAATGAGTGACAAATGGCTAATTCATGACATAAAGGGTCTATTTATACCTATAACATGTTCTCAGATGCTGCAATTGCAACATGGAGGTTGCAATCATACTATGTGGTAGAAAAACCTCGGTTTTGGCCCTTGGAAATTTCCTGAGCTTTGAGATTACAGTTTTTGTAATGACTCATCATACGAGTCATATGATATGGGTACGGGTCAGGTGACCCAACTTGTAAGGTATCTACTGATGGTAGTTGGGTTTTTGTTGTGGTTATATTTTGGTGGTATAGGTCATTAGGTGTGGTAACGGGTCATTAAGATGATAACTTGACTTGGGTCTGAGTATGAGTGGCCTTGTAAGATCCCTGAGGATAGGTTATGAATAATTGTGACAAGCCATATATTGCTTAGTATAAATCCTTTGGATTCTTTCTTGGGTACAACTGGACCGTATGAGTCATATAGTCTGGTCATGAGTGAGGGCTAGGAAATCATATGGTGGATAGTGTATGGGTGTCCAACTCATTGTATTGGTTATGACTCAATGGTATGATTCATATGTTGTGGTCATGAGCCACGGGGTCGACACGTAACCACCTAAGGTATTCTTACAGTTTTAATTTGGGGCATTTTGGATATTACCCTCTTTTAACTCCTTTAGATACTATGACATAAAACACCTTTGGGGACTTTATTAACCTATTGTTCCAAATCAAACACTCTTAAAATCTCTGTCAAACTCTTTATTCAAGAAACAGGATAGGGTTTCTTCAAGACAATCAATTAGGGGTATTAAAGAGTGATTTTATCCATCTTTCTTGATGTCTAAGGAATGTTACTCCTCCCTCATTGTTAGTTTACAAAGTGTATGTGTTTTAGTGTATGGTTTTCATGATGTTGCTATGGTTTGAATTAATGGTTAGGGGTTTTGGATGTTCATGGTTTAATAATGTTTCTCAAGGTTTAATTATGTTTTCTTTCATGCTTTTAGTATGGTTTTGACATTGTGGGAGCATCTTAATGGTAAATGGATTTCATGATATTATGGAATCCCCAAATTAATTGGTTAAAGTTTGGAAACATATGTGCCCTAAACCTGTTTGTTAAAATGCCAGTGAGAATGCTTTTGTCACATAGTTTGACTATTCTTGAAATCTTTGTAATGCATAAAGTTAATGGAAGTTAAATTGGTTTGGTTGGTTTTAAATAGTTTGGAAATGCCTTGGTGTCCATGGTCTTGGTTTAATTGGGAACTTTAGAGTCAACGTAGTTTAATGGCTTTTGTATGGCATAAAAGGATAGACTTACAAGGTCTAATTTTAGTATGATGATACCAATGGTTAATTCCTAATTAAAAGACTCCTTGGTAAATGGCTGGAATGTTTAAAAGTGTTTAATATGGGCTTAAACAGAGGTGTATAGCAAAGCCATTGAAGGTGGAGGTCTTGGGGGAAAATACTGGAAACTCATGCTTGGTGATGTGAGGTTTGATCATGGTGACCATGTGCATGATGTCACACTTTATATTTTGGGAGATATATTATTCATCTCAGTTCTTTTCACCAATCATGTGAATGACACGCACTGGGGCCCTTTTAGTAGGGGAGCTGAACCCAAATAGCCCATAAGTGGTTTTAGGACGACTGATGTGTTAGCAGATGCTAACATATTTAAGGATTTTAACTGAGAATAATTATAAAGTCTTAAGCAACTTTTGTCGTTTTTGATTATTTTACTTTGATATTGCAGTAGAAGTCATGATGCGAGGAAAATTTAAGGAAATAGAAGCAAAAGAACTGAAAACTGATGCAAAAGAACTGGAAGTGTGGCTGACAACATTCTTGATAAGTTGCTATCCCTGTGATAAGTTATCAAAAATCACATTAGGTATTCTAGTGTTACAAGGATTAAAGTGAAACTATGATGACATTTCTGATGTGTCGTCACAATTGTGATAAGGCATCAGATTTTCCATCAAGTGTAGGCAGAGAATCAAATTTTGAATGAAGAAGTGATGACATTTTTGGTATGTCGTCACGTATCTGATAAGTCGTCAAGCTTTGTCGTCAGTTAAAGTAGAGGATGCCAAGAATGCTGGAGGGCCTGACAACATTCCTGATAAGTCATCAGGACCCTGACACATCGTCACAAATGCCGTCACCTATTCCAAAGAATTTTTTGAACATTGTGTTTTATTTCCTTATTTAGGATTAACTATAAAAATCATTGTTTAGGGTTTTTCTGGGGGTTGGCACTTGAGTTTTAAGAGACGTATTTTGATATTTTCTCTCTGGAGTTTCTTAGCTTGAAAAAGCAAATACTTGAGAGAGATTATTATCAGTATTTTGGGATATTTTCCTTTGTGATGCATTTACAATCCACTAGTTATTATTCATCTCTGTAAGTTTAGCTTTAAAATCATGAATTCAATTATGCATTTCGTTCGTTACATCATGAGTGGCTAAGCTCCATTAATCGGAGTTGTGGGATCTGGGGTTAGGTCTTGATGAGGTGCTAAGTATTCAAGATTCAAAAGGTGGTAGGATTTCTTGATAATTCTGAAGTTTAAATTCACGTCTGTTGGTTGCAAACAGTCGATACACCTGCTTTGATTTTCTTGAGAAAGAAATCAAATATAGTAGGAAGTGAATTATCAACAGGGACTCAAAAAAACTTTATTTAATAATTAGCGTTGCAATAAGGTTGGTTAACTTGAGGTAAAATCTGGACAGTAAATAGAAATTCCCTAAGCCCGAGAAGATTAAGGAATTAAATGCTTAAGTAGGTTGAGAGACATTTAAGCATAACATCGATAAAGATAGCTTGTTATCCTACCCACCGTGAGAATGTTGAACCACTTTTAGTATTTTTCATGTATCGGAAGCCCTAGTGAACATAATTCTAGTTATTTCATAAACTCTTGATTTACAAACACTAGAACTAAAGTGACCAACAATTACTTGTTAATCTCAAAAAACCCCATTTTATCTTTTCGTATCATTTGTTTGATTTTAACTTGTAGCTATAGTTCAAAATTAGTTTAATCGCCATTCACATTATTCCCTGTGGATTCGACCCTGACTCCAAAGTTGGGTAAATATATTGACGATGACCGCCTTGCACTAAATTGATGTGAAAGTTGAGCGTTATCAAAAATGGTACCGTTGCCGGGAAATAATTTGGCGTATTGAGCTGGTTTGGAATTTTAGCCTACTTGCTTGAATTTAAACTTGTAAATATTTGTTTTTAGTTTTCTTTTATTTATGGTGTTAGGTAGATTTTTATTTTAGTTTCTTTTTACTATGGTGTCTTGGAATGAACATGATTGTGGTGGTTGAAAATTGTATCTTAATGATCCATGTGCATATTGTGATGAACCTCACTTTTGGCAAGTTGTAGATATACTCCCCAGAGAGAGATGTGTGCACCATCTCCATCCTACTGGGAGTATGATTGTTCTTTATGTGGTGGTCAAGATGGACATTAGAGTGATTTCCCAAATGCCCCCTCCCCCCGGTATGCTAATCTAAATTCTAGTTCTTATGATTTTGATAGGTCTTATGGTCAAGAATAGGAAGAACATAGCACTGAAAAGAGTGGAATTGAAGCTATGCTTCAACTAGTGTTGGATTATGTGGACAAAATGAATGATATCATACATGATATACATCAAGACATAAGGGAAAATAATGAGGAAAGAAGAATGATAAAGGATATGGATATAGAGGTCAAGCATTCAAAGCACTTTTCTATATTATGCCTAGATGATATCTTGTCTGTGGAATTATTTAACATAATGAACGAGTATGAAGATGAGAAACAAAAATCCTATATTGATGTTGTGCTTGTATTGAGCAACCCTCGATGATTTTCCAACCAACTGAACCAACCATAAGGGATGATGCCAAGATTGAGAAAACAGTTCTAGAGGCAAAAGAAGAAACCAAGCAAATCTTGTCTAAAGACTCTAGATCAATTCGGGGTGAGGATACCCAGAAGGATGCAACTCCGAAATTAAAGAGAAGACCTTATTCGAACTATTTTTCAACATTGTTCTTAGTGGATGAGATAGAAGTCCACCTACCCAAGAAACTGAGGTATTTTAAGGATGAGGAACATAATCCATATATTTTGGAGTTTGGCATTCAAAAAGAGCAAAATAACCCCCACCCCCACCCCCACTTGAAGGTCAGTAAAGGAAAAATTTAATGTGCATCAAGTGGATTATTTATAATCTTATCAATACCCAATGAGCCTATCCAAAAAATTGATATGAAGTTGGGAAAGAGATTTAAGTCGTCAAAGTGGCAAGATAAAGGAAGTGTCATTATATCCGTACATTTTCCGAATGCGCCTCAAAGATGTATTGATCAAAAGTTGGGTCAACATTTCAAATCCTCCAAGTGGAGACATAAATAATTATCAACAAGGTATCTTGATGAAGTCTGAGTAGTCAAGATAACTGAGTCGTGCTGCAAAACTAAATTAGGCGCTTCTTGGGAGGCAACCCAAGGTATTTTGTTGTTTGTATTCGTATTATGTGATTGACATCAGATCTTCATACCCGTGGTGCCGCAGGTATGTTTCTAAATCTTTTGTTTTGGTTTGATGTTGGGGACATTGCATGATTTAAGTTGAGGGTGGAGTTACTTGTGGATGTTGATGCCCTCTTGGGGTTTTGGTTGTTGTTCCTCTTTTCTCTGGAGTCTCGTTCCTAGTAGAGCCGGCATGTTTAGGCATATTGTGTTTTATTTTGTGATGTGTTGTGGTTAACTGAGAGAAAAATAAGTATCTACGGCAGTTGACATAATTTTGTTGATTTTTGAACACCTCTCTAAAGGTCTATTTTATAACGATGTGATATACATTTATGTGTGACCACTGTGCATCTTGTTATGTCATTAGTTTTTGTAACATGATAACTATTTCTAAACAATTACATAAACCGAATGGGTAGTATCTTAGGATATACCTTTGGGCCATATGTGTGTGACACAGTACCTAGTTTCCGTTGTATGTTCAAATCCAGAACTTGCCTGGTTAGTCTTACCTTGGTTGAAGGATAGGGGTTAGGAAAGGGTCACAGGTCATTTTGATATTATCTCACTTTTAGCCTAAATGACCTTCCCTATATGTACAATATCCCTTGATCCCTGCATCTGGTCCTCCTTGGATACTGTGCACCTTGACTTAGGTAAATGTCCTAAGTTAAGGGTGGCTATCATAGGGGTGCGTGAAGTAAAATGAGTATGAAGAAAGGTAGAGTAAAAGAAAAGAATAAAAAGCTGGGTGTAGTGGAAAAGAGCAAGAAAAGAAAAGTTGTGAAAAAAAAGAGAAGTGATTGTAGAAAACAACCGCACCCATCCTGAATAAGTGTGATCAAGAAAAGAGAAGAATATAAAAAGGCTAATGAGTGAAACCCCAAAAGCTAGTGTAGTGTCAAGGAGGCTTAGTCACTTTAAATATCATCGAGTATCATACCATCCCTTAGCCTACATTATAAGACTAAGAGAAGACCTATAGTGATCCTAGCTGACCTGTCTGAAAGTCTTGATAATGAAAATAAGGGCAAGCCTATGGTATTCGGCATACATTTATTAGAACTTCATTCTGAGAGCGAGTGTCTGGTGATTGTCCCTATGGATACATATGTAATGTCTGATATAAGTGACGTGGGAATTCCTTGTAGTGAGGGCACACTGGTTACATTGCTTGTTGCTAACTTGTTTGGGTAGTGTAATTTGTTCATATGCATAGTTATTATTTCTAAGTTGATGCTATACTTGATTCCTTTCTGTCACATTGTTGATCTTCATGGATATACACAGCTGGGTTTAAAGAGATTGAAAATGGAGAGAGTAATGTATTTTGAACTAAAATTGATGATCAACTGTCATAGGTATCTCATGTGTCTCTTGGTTAAGCATTGTAGTGTTGTGTTTTAGTTGTTTGAGGACAAGCAATTGTCTTAAGTTGATGGTGTTGATGTGTCAGTAGACGCTAACACATTTATGGCTTTTAACTGAGAATAATTGCAAAGTCTTAAGAAACTTTTGTCGTTTTTGATTATTTTACTTTGATATTGCAGTAAACGTTATGTTGCTAGGGAAATTTAAGGAAATGGAAGCAAAAGAGCTAAAAACTGATGCAAAAAAACTGGAAGTGTGGCTGACGACATTCCTGATAAGTCATTAGCCGTATGATAAGTTATCAGAAATTATGTCAGGTGTTGCAATGTTGGAAAGATTAAAGTAAAACTGTGATGACATTTCTGATGTGTCATCACAACTGTGATAAGGCATCAGAGTTGCTGTCAAGTGTAGGCAGAGAATCAAAATTTGAATGAAGAAGTGACGACATTTTTGATATGTCGTCACGTATCTGATAAGTCATCAAACTTTGTTGTCAGTTATAGCAGAAGATGCCAAGAATGCTGGAGGGCCTGACGACATTTCTGATAAGTTCTCAGGACCCTGACATGCCGTCACAAATGCGGTCACCTTTTTTGAAGGATTTTTTGAACATTGTGATTTTATTTCCTTATTTAGGATTAACTATAAAAAGCATTGTTTTGGGTTTTTCTGGGGGTTGGCACTTGAGTTTTAAGAGACGTATTTTGATATTTTCTCTCTGGAGTTTCTTGGCTTGAAAAAGCAAATACTTGGGTGAGATTATTATCAGTATTTTGGGATTTTTTCCTTTGTGATCTAATCTGTGATTCACTAGTTATTATTTATCTCTGTAAGTTTATCTTTCAAATCATGAACTCAATTATGTGTTTCGTTTGTTACATCATAAGTGGCTAAACTCCATTAACCTGAGCTATGGTTTCTAAGGTTAGATCTTGATGAGGTGCTAGGTATTCAAGATTCAAAAGGTGGTAGGATTTCTCGATAATTTTGAAGTTTTAAGTAATGTCTGTTGGTTGAAAACAGTAGACACACCTGCTTTGATTTACTTGAGAAATAAATCAAATATAGTAGGAAGTGAATTATCAACAGGGACTCGAAAATACTTCGTTTAATAATCAGCGGTGTAACAAGGTTGGTTAACTTGAGGTAAAATTTGGGCAGTAAATAGAAATTCCCTAGGTCCGAGAGGATCAGGGAATTAAATGCTTAATTAGGTCGAGAGACATTTAAGCATAACATCGATAAAGATAGCTTGTTATCCTACCTACCCTGAGAATCTTGAACGACTTTTAGCATCTGTCATGTATCGGAAGCCCTAGTGAACATAATTCTGGTTATTTCATAAACTCTTGATTTACAAACACTGGAACTAAAGTGATCAACAATTACTTGTTAATCTAAAAAAAAAACCATTTTATCTTTTCGTATCATTTGTTTGAATTTAACTTGTAGCTATAGTTTCAAATAATTTTTATCCCCACTCACATTGTTCCCTGTGGATTCGACCCGTACTCCAAAGTTGGGAAAATATATTGATGACGACTGCCTTGCACTAAATTGACGTGCAAGTTGAGCGTTATCAACAATAAAGTTACACAGCCCAGGTAAATATTTTAAATGCATGCTAAACCTTGTTCCCTATTCTGGCATAATATATATATGTATATATGTGATTGCGTATGGTTAATTGATTTGGTTTTGAATTACTGACATTATTTTATCTTATCCCTGAGTACATACTATTATTCACTCTACTAACCCTCTCTTGGCACTGTATCCCCACGCGATGTAGGAACCAGCCATTCTACTATTCCTTTTGCTCAGTGACTTGGATTCGGGGATAGCTTTATGTTAGATTAAAATGGTGAGATTTTATAATCTTGAGGACGTCATTTCATGCTATGGACTTCTTTTCATTATTTTTGTTTCTTAGATTTTGGTTCTGGCTATTGTCAGGGGCATGTCCTGACCGAATGTTATTTGATTCTGGTTAGAGGCTTTATCAGACTACTATGGTCTTGGGTAGTGTCAGCCTTAGTATTGGTATTAGAATTGGGGTTTGCACCGATTGGATAGTTTATTGAGGTTGTTTGATTATGATTCTAGACTTTATTTAATATCCTTAAACTATTATTGTTTTATCTTGTTATATGTTAGGAATTTATCCAACATAGGGTATAGGGCAATTATGATTGGGTACTGGGGTTGGTCTTCGATCTCGGCTGGACTTGATATGCCCGACATGACTAGGCCCTAGTTTGTGTCATATCATATTGGTATTAGAGCCCTAGGTTCATGGTCAATTAGGTGTCCGACAAAGCTGTGTTGAGTAGAGTCTCTTTTTAGGGTGTGTAGTACGCCATACTTATAAGGAAGAGGTTATATGACATTTAGGAATGTTTCTCTTTCTTGTATTCTATTTCGAGCTGTTGAGTCTAAGGTCCTAAATTCCTCTTTAAGTCCTGTTTGTTCACTTTTTAGATCATGCCCCATCGATGATCTGAATATCATATAAACTACTCCATCCCACCCGAGGATAATGTTGATGGAACCCGTTCTACTTCTGGGGTCCAGACCCAATCTTGGGGTCAAGTTACTGATTTCCCTCTTGGAGTTCCACTAGTTCCCTCCAGTCCTCTTTGATACTCTTCGGCTGATGTGATAATGGTTGAGTTTCGTCAGTCAATCCTTATGTTGGGGCAATTGGTGGCTTCTCAGGCTGAGCAAAATACTTCTGTTACTCCATCTTTTGAGGCCACAAGAGTTGGCTAGTTCATGAGGTTTAGTTCTCCAACCTTTATTGGTGTTATGGTGGAGGAGTATACTTAAGATTTTCAAGATGATATGGAAAAGATCTTCCATGTTATGCATGCCATGAATGTGGAGGGCGTGGAGTTTGTTGCCTACCAGTTAAAAGATGTGGCATACTAGTGGTATAAGGAATAGGATCAGTCAAGGGGTCATGATGTTGAGTCAGCCCTATGGGAGGATTTTTCTAATGCTTTCCTAGACCTCTTCTTTCCTCATTAACTGAGGGAAACAAAGGCCGAAGAGTTTGTTAATCTAAAGTAAGGTGAGAAGTCAGTCAAGGAGTATGCCTTGAAGTTTCACCAGTTATCTCGGTATGCTCAGGAGTTAGTTTCTACCATAAGGGCTAGAATAAGTAAGTTCACTTTTGGGTTGTCTTGAGACTTAATTTTGGATAGTAATTCTGCCTTGTTGAACAAGGACAAGGATATCTCTAGGTTGGTTATGTATATATAATAGGTAGAGAAAGAGAAGAAGAAACAGGTTGAGATGGTAAAGAGATAGAGCAAGAAGTTTAGTTTTCTTGAGCAGGTTGGTGGCCAACAGTAGAGTGGTAGGGATTGTGGGAAATGGCCTAAGAAGAAGTGGGCAATTTTGGGTCTTACTCGATAGCTAGTGCTACCTATACAAAGCCATTAAGAGATCGGCATTTCCATGGTGGTGACAACTATAGGGAATAGGATGACCAATCTCAAGCTAGTGGGGCCTAGTCAGCTCCATCATATCCTCTCTGTAGATTTTATGGCCGATTGTATTGGGGTTACTGTGATGAAGGAAAGGACAAGTGTTTCAACTGTGGTCAGCCAACGCATAGATGTTAGAAGCTGCCCAGTTGCCAAGGTTGCTTTGGGGGGAAACAAGGTTCCTATTGTATTTTCTTCAGCTCTGGCACCAGTGCACCATCTAGTTTCGGCACTGGTTGGAACGATCTATATGCTTTCACTACCCGCTAGGAGTATGAGGAAAAGCCTGATGTCGTGATTGGTATGTTAAAACTCTTTTCTGATGATGTGTACTGTTTACTTGATTCGGGGTCCACTCTCTCTTATGTGACCCCATTTATGGCTATGTATTTTGGACTTAATCCCGAGTTTATTTTGGAACCTTTTTCTATTTCTAACCTAATGGGCGACTCTGTGGTGACTAGAAGAAACTATAAGAGGTTTGTGGAGAGTTTATTTTACTATAGTTGCCCCATTAACTAAGTTGACTCAGAAGAAGGTGAAGGTTTTGTGGTCTAATACTTGTGAAAGTAGTTTCGAGAAGATGAAGGATAAGCTAACTTCGGGTCTGGTCTTGACCTTTCCTGAAGACACTGATAGGTTTATGGCATATTTTGATGCATTCTATTTTGGGATTGGTTGCTTTTTGATGCAGCATGGCAAGGTGATAGCTTATGCCTCTAAATAGTTGAAGGTGCATGAGATCCGACTCATTACTTGGAAATGTTCGCTGTTGTTTTCGCATTGAAAATCTAGCATCAATATTTGTATGGAGTGTATATGGATATCTTTTCAGATCATAAGTGCCTGCAATATGTGTTTACTTAGAAGGATCTGAATCTCAGTCAATGGAGATGTATTGTGCTACTCTAGGATTATGACATGAGTCTTCACTACCACCCAGGTAAAGCTAACATGGTTGTTGATTCTCTTAGTAGGTTATCCATGGGAATTCTGGTTCATATGGATAAGGGGAAGCGTGAGTTGTTGAAGGATATTTACCATCTGGCTAACCTAAGAGTTTTCCTCTTAGACTCTGAGGATGGTGGTGTGTTTTTTATAGAAGGTGGCAAAATCATTTCTTAGTGTGGAAATCAAGAAGAAGTAAGTTTTAGATCTTGTCTTGATAAGGATCAACGGTGATGTAGGTGAGTAGAAGGTGATAGACTTTAAGATTAGTGGTGTTGGTACCTTGCGGTACCAAGAAAGATTATGTGTTCTTGATGTAGATAGTTTTCAAGAGAGGATCTTGGCTAAGGCGCATGAGTCGCATTATGTTATTCATCCTGGTTTGTATTATGACCTTAAGGAGATATATTGGTGGAACAATATGAAGCAATAGATAGCTAGTTTTGTGGCTAAGCGCATGGTATGCCAACAAGTAAAATTTGAGCATATAAGGCCCGGAGGATTGTATCAAGATATAGAATTTCATGGGGAAGTGGGAAGTAACCAACATGGATTTTGTTATCCATTTTCGTCGGTCTCAAAATTAGTTTTATTTGGTCTGGGTCATTGTGGATAGGATGACAAAGTCATTTTATTTCTTTCCTATGAGGACCAATTTTTTGATAGAGGATTATGCAAGGTTGTACCTCCAAGAGATTGTGTAGTTACATAGGGTGCCTATTTCCATCATCTAGGATCATGGTACACAGTTTTTGTCTCACTTTTGGCAGTTGTTTCAAGAAGGTTTGGGGACCAAGGTGAGTCTTAGTACTGCTTTTCACTTGAGTCGGATGGAAAAGAAAAAAATACTATTCAGACATTGGAGGATATGCTTCGGGCTTGCGTGATTGACTAGGTGGTATTTAGATTAAGAATTTACCTCTTATAGAATTTTACTATATGAATAGCTACCTCTCTATCATTGGAATGGCTCCGTTTAATGCATTGTATGGTAGGAGGTGTAGATCTCCAATTGGGTGGTTCAAGGTTAGTGAGGCAGAGATGTTTGGCCCCAATTTGGTTCACCAAGCCATGGATAAGTGAAGGTGATTCTGGATAGACTTAAGGCTTTCCAAAGTCGCCAAAGGTTCTATACAGATATGTAATGCCTCGAGTCTGCACCCCAGACATTACATGATGCTTATGACCCCGAAGGACCATAAGCTAACCCATGACTGGTACTTGCTGTAAGCACTGAATATTAATACTGAAATAATGCAGAAGTTAGGCTGATGTGTCATAAGGTTCATAATCTGAAAACTGAAAGATATAGAAACTGATAATAACATTTGAAAACTAAATACTATCTGAACTAGTCTAGTCCGAAAAGCCTCTAACTGAACTATCTGAATATGGACTTGATGGGACAAGCCCCCAACTAACTTCGACTAATAAAATACTAAATCTACTATAATACTGAAATAAAAGAATATCCTCGATAAATGAGGAATCACTACTAAATTTGATGTTGCTGACTAAATCTGGCTTAGTGCGGTCAGGAACCTGAGCGTCCAAACCTACGATATGAGACATCATAGCACAAGAAAAGAGTATGCGATCAGTACTAGAGTGTACTGGTATGCTAGATGAGGTATGGCTAATATGCATGAATAGTTATTGACTGAGTGATATGAATATAACTGAATGAGAGTACGTGGAGAACTGAAGCTACTGTAAACATGGATTATGCAATACTATGCATAGACATATATATACTGTGTCTGAGATTTATACTGTCACTGAATATAGAGTTCTAATAACTGAGTAACTCATATCTATGATTACTGGTAATTGAATTATTTATAATTGGGTGACTATTTCTAACAATCCTGATTTTATTAAATTGAACAGATTTCTATGCTGAGACTGAAATTGAAACTGGGGGAGGTAATCATCTAACCGATATGCCCTTGTTTGAATTGATTGGGGTCCAACCTATAACCCCAGTTGGAAGGGTGATAGTCCTGTGCCATAAGTATGAATATTGGCTGTGTGGTTCCACTGAAATGTCATCCTGAAGGACTAAGGGTCACCCTCTAATATCAGGTTCCCTTACAAGAGCGATATTACCCTCAACTAGTAGGTAAATACCTTATCAACGCTAAAATGGAAGGTTGATATCTCAACCTACGCTGGCTACGTAGTTCTGGAACACAAGGACTGCTACTACGGATCACACGCTCTACTGACAAGTGAGCCCCAACCCTTGGATTCGCTCGTTCCTGAATCCTACTCGCAACTGAATGATACTAATTATTAAACTGAACTGAACTGGGCTAAATTTCACTGAGTTCTGTAACTGACTGAGTACTACTATTCGTGACATTACTGAGACTATTCTGTAGCTACTGTGATCTAGGTAAATAGCTAGATTTTTTGGTTATTGAATACCCCCAGGATTCGATAGCATCAATAGTAAAACATGGCACATTCTTAAAAGAATATTAGCTAGTCTCTTAGTCACAATTCATTTATTTAGACATTTTGTCAAACACTTGCAAGGCATGAAGTTGTACTTGAATGAAAATACATGCGAACATGTCATGATTGCACTATTCAATTTACATAGGAATTCTAACAAACACTTAGGGAGAATGATTATTTCACATAACAATAAACATATATAAGTATCATGGCTACAATATTCAACTTGTAAATTCAAGGAATTAACATGAGAATCACATAATTCATCACACATGCTATCTTAATTTCATTAAACTTCTAATTAATCATGGATTGAAGCCCGAACAACATCATGAACATACATATAATCTAATTCAATCATGGAAATCATAAATTTGAAAACTTGTATTTTTAAATAGGGTTCTTGGACTCCATAGGTGGTAAGGGCTCATGGATGAACACTTGACATACCTGAGAAATTAACTTCTTGAAGATTCTTCGTAGTGTTATTGAGCTTTGACCTTGATTCTTGAATGCTAGGATTTCGCAACTTTGAGAGAGAATGATTTTGATTTGAGGGAAATTGAGTAAATGATGATCTAATTAGGTTATTAGGGGTTAATTAACGTCTTTAGACTGATTAGGGACATAGAAAAAGACCAAATTATCCCTAGAAAGAAATAAATTTCTGCCACTAAAAATCCTATTTTTGGTCTTCACCGCGACACGGTGGCATCGCGGTGAGCCACTAGAAGTTGGCTGAAACTGTTTAAAATTTGACAATTGTAAAAATAGGCTTTGGTACGATGTGGTGGAATCGCGTCGAGCTTCTGGAAATTGAAAATTTTGAAATGGCACCGTAGCGTGATGCAACGCTATCGTGGTGCCTTACTGGAAAATAAAAAGTGGGAACTGAAACTTTACTGCGATGCACTGGAATTGTGGTGTCTTACTGGAAACTGATGAATACCATTTTGACACTCACCGCGAAGTGGTGCATCTCAGTTTGACATACTGTTTCACTAAAAGTGTCATAACTTCTCACCCAGATATTGGATTTGGGCAAAATTAATATCATTGGAAAGCTGACTAAATTTCCTACACAATGATGGGTCTTAAGCTAGAAATTCTGAGTATTTTTGAAAGTATATAAAGGAATTCTTGTGTACTAAGAGCTAAATCGAGCTAGGAAAATTTGGGGTATTACAAAATTTCCCCCTTGAGAACATTCGTCCTCGTATGAGACTGATTAAGCTGAGAAATACCAATAGGTTGAGTTTACATACTATACATGCACAATTGAAGCATCATTGCATGACTACAACTACTGATAAACTGAGTTTTCATACTGAAACATGATTACTTGGCTGAACTGATTCCTGAATGCATGACTGTCATGAAGATGATATGCAATGGTAACTGATACCAAGTTTGTAACTGTAACTAAACTTGGAACTGAGTAAATCTAAGAAAGACAATTGCCTCAAGCTGAGTCTCCGTTTGTGAAGAAGAGGTAAGGATAATTGGTCTGCATATCTTCTTCTGCTTCCCAAGTAACTCCCTCAACGAATAGGTTCCGCCAAAGAACTTTGTCCAAGGGAACTTCTTTGATCCTTAGACTATGAATCTAACGATCAAGGATTTGGACTGGAGCCTCTTTGAAAGAGAAATCATTCTAAATATCTACACCCTCTAAGTGGACTATAACTGCTGGGTCACCAATGTATTTCTTTAGCAAGGAGACGTGGAACACTTGGAGCACTGAAGCTAAGTCTGAAGGAAACTCAACCTCGTAAGCTAAATTTTTGAAACAGCTAAGAATTTTGTAAGAAACGACATATCGGGGACTAATCTTCCCCTTCTTGCTGAACCTCTTCACTCCCTTCATGGGAGATATTTTTAAGTACACACAATCATCAATCTCAAACTTGAGATCCTTTCTCCTCACATTTGCATAAAATTTCTGTCGACTTTGGGCTACCCTAAGCCTTTCTCTGATCAGCTAAACCTTCTCTAAGGCATCAAACACTAAGTTGATACCTACTACTTTGGCCTCACCTACCTCAAACCAACCAATTGGAGATCTACATATCTTACCATAAAGAGCCTCAAATAGAGCCATCTGAATACTAGAATAATAGTTGTTATTATACGCAAAATTTGATCAAATGCAAGTGGTCATCCCAACTACCTTTAAAATCAACAATGTATTCTATTAACATAACTTCTAGAGTCTTAATGGTCCTTTTTGCTGGACCATTTTTCTGAGGATGAAAAGTTGTACTGAGGTGTACTTGGGTACCAAGACCCTTTTGGAAGGCTTTCCAAAAATAAGAGGTAAAATGGGTACCTTTATCTGAAATGATGGATACTGCTACTCCATCTAACCTGACCAACTCTCTGATATAGAGTTTGGCATAGTCCTCGGCTAAATAGGAAGTATGGAATGGCAAGAAATGAGCGAATTTGGTCATCCTGTCTATGATAACCCAAATTGAATCATGTTGATGACGAGTATGAGGCAAACTCATCACAAAGGAGGCAAACTCATCACAAAGTCCATGTTCACTTTTTCCCACTTCCATGTGGGATTACTGAACACCTGCATGGACCTACTAGGCTTCTGGTGCTCAATCTTAACCTACTGGCACGTAGAGCACCAAATATAAACTCTGCGATATCCCTCTTCATCCCACTCCACCAATAGATCTCCCATAAATTGCGGTACATCTTAGTGGCCCCTGGATAAATCTAGTAACATGCACCATGTGATTCTAACAGAATTTATTGCCTCAACTCATCAACACGACACATAATGTCTATCCTGGAAATGCAATACACCATCTCCTCCTTAGGATAAAACCTCTACTTTATGATCTCTGACTGGCTCTTTCAACTTAACTAGAATGGGATCTTTGTCCTGCTTTTCCTTCACTTCAAAAACCATAGATGATTCTAAACTATTCTGCACCCACACACTACTCTTTGATGAATTGACTAAGCGAACACCTAGTCGGGAAGGTTGATGAACTTCCTGAACTATCTTTTTCTTACCATCCTCAACATGAACAATACTACCCATAGACAACCAACTAAGAGCATTTGCCACAACATTGGCCTTTCCCGGATGATACAAAACACTCATATCATAATATTTCAACAACTCTAACCACCTTCTCTGACACAAATTCAATTCTTTCTGAGAGAAAACATACTTCAAGCTTTTGTGATCTGTGAACACATCATATGCACCCCATGCAAATAATGTCTCTAAATCTTTAAGGCAAACATATCATGGGTAGGGTAATTCATCTCATGCGGCTTAAGCTATCTAGAGGCATAGGCTAAGACCTTACCTCTCTATATTAGGAAACAACCCAAACCTACTCTAGATGCATGACAGTACACAATAAACCCATCTGAACCATCTGGTAATGTCAAAACTGGGTTGTAGTGAGTCGAGTCTTCAAATCTTGAAAACTCTTCGCACAAGAATCTGACCACTAAAACTTGACTTTTTTCTGAGTCAATCTAGACATGGGGATGCAATAGACAAAAATCCTTTAACAAACCATTGGTAATAGCCAGCTAAACCCAAGAAACTCCTAATATCTGATGGAGAAATAGGTCTAGGCTAGTTTCTTACCTCCTCAGTCTTTTGAGGATCAACTCTAATGACATCACCAAAAATAATATGATCAAGGAATGCTACTAACCTTATCCAAAATTTGTACTTACTGAATTTAGTGAACAACTGATGGTCTCTGAGAGTCTGAAGTATGATTCTAAGGTGATCTGTTTGATCATTCTCGCTATGGCAATAAACAAGAATGTCGTCGATGAAGACTATAACGAACATGTCCAAATACTACTTGAACACGTGATTCATTAATTTCATGAAGGCTATTAAGGAATTTGTGAGACCAAAGGACATGACTAGAAACTCGAAGTGACCATATCGAGTTTTGAAAGATATTTTTGAAATGTCAGATTCTCTGACTCTGTGCTAATAATAGCCGGATCTGAGGTATATCTTAGAAAACTAACTAGCACCTTGAAGTTGGTCAAAAAAGTCATCGATTCTAAGAAGTGGGTATTTGTTCTTGATTATAACTTTGTTCAGTTTATACACATTCTGAGTGAACCATCTTTCTTAAGCATGAATAATACTGGTGCGCCCCACGGGGAAACATTCTAAAAGGTCCTATAACTGTTTTTTTAACTCTCTAAGTTTAGCTGGAGCCATTTTTTATGGTGGAATAGAAATGGGCAGAGTGTCTGGAAGTATTCTGAAGTCGATTGTTTTGTCAGGAGGAACTCCGAGAAGATCTTCAGGAAATAGATCTGAGAATTCATTTACTAATGGAACTGACTCAAGACTATGATTCTCTAAACTAGAGTCTTTGACTCGCACAAGATTATAGACACATCCCTTGGATATCATTTTTCTTGCTCTAAGGTATGAAATTAACTGACCCTTAAGCAATGTGGTACTACCCCTCTATTCAAGAATTGGTTCATTTGGAAACTGAAAATGAACAACTCTACTTCTATAGTTAACTGAGGTATACCTTGAATAGAGATAATCCATGCCGAGAATGATGTCAAAATCCATCATCTTTAACTCTACTAAGTCTGCTGAAGTGACTTTCTGAGATATCATAACCGAAAAGTTCTTATATACCCATTGGGATATGATACACTGACCCACTGGGGTAGATATTGAGAAAGGTTCTGTTAAGAATTTTAGTCTGACTTTAAAGTTGACTACTATGTAAGATGTTACAAAAGATAGAGAAGCTCCTAGATCTAATGAGCCATAAACATATAAATGAAAGATCTGTAATGTACCAGTGACCAAATAACTAAAGTTCTTATAGCCTATTTGGGCATTGCACACTAGTGGCATTGGAAGCGACACCCTGCTAATTTGGGCAACCAGACTGTGCTGGGAATAATTGTACTGACCCTGTGAACCTGACTAAGGACAATCTCTGATTCTATGGCCTAGCTTTCCATACCCAAAACAAATATCACTTCCAGCTCTGCAAACACCCTAATGGTTTCTTCTATATTTCTTACAAAGAGGATTAGTTTAAGCACTGCTGACACTACTTTGAGATTTAAAGCCTAGCACCCTATCTTTGTTACCATTTTTGAACTTAGGTACTGGAGAACCGACTGAGGATGGAGGTGGAACTAAAGATTATGGATGAAACTAGGAACGATTACCACCTTCTAACTTAGGCTGACTGAAATTAAAGCTACTTGTTCTATCTCTCTTATTTTCCCTCTCTCTCTCTCTCTCTTTATTCTTAGCTTCTTCTATCTATTAAGCATAGACCATTAGACTGGATATGTCCATTTCCTTAATTAACATTGCAGCTCTGCACTTCTTGACCACACTCTCTGACACCCCATATACGAACTTGCTCATTCTAAACCTATTGTCTACTACTACATGGGGAGCATACCTAGCTAACTATGTAAACTTGAGGGAATACTCTTTCACACTCATGTTTCCTTGCCTGAGATTGATGAACTCTAACACCTTGGCTTTTCTTAAATCTTAGGGAAAGAATCTTCAAGAAAAGCAGTAGCAAACTCTTCCCATTCTATGGCCTCTACATTTTTGCCCCTGTCTACCTTTCACTGCTTAAACAACGTATGAGCTACATCTTGTAGTTAATAGGTAGCTAACTCATCACTCTCACTAGAAGTTACTCCCATAATATCAGTGACTTTCTGCACCTGATCGAGGAACTTTTATGGATTCTCTTTAGACTTAGATCCTGAGAATAAGGGAGGATTTATTCAGATGAAGTCCCGAATCCTGGCTGCAATAGTAGTGGCATCGCGATGAGCCACTGGAAGTTGGCTGAAACTATTTAAAAATAGGAAATTACAAATATGGGCTTTGGCACGACGCAGTGAAATTGCATCGGGCTACTGGAAATTGACAATTCTGAAATGGAAATATAGCGTGACGCGATGCTATCGCAGTGCCTTACTAGAAAATAACAAGTGGGAATTGGAACTTTACCTTGATGCACTAGAATTGCGGTGTCTTACTGAAAACTAATGAATGACATTTTGACACTCACCACGACGTGGTGCTTCTCAATTTGACATAATATTACACTAAAAGTGCTATAACTTATCACCCAGATATTGGATTTGGGCAAAATTTACATTATTGGAAAGCTAACTGAATTTCCTACACAATAATGGGTCTTAATCTGGAAAATTTTGAGTATTTTTGAAAGTATGTAAAGGAATTCTCATGTACTGAGAGCTAAACTAAGCTAGGAAAATATAGGATATTATAGGATGTAAGGCAAAGAAAGTTAGAGTTTGAGGTTGGGGATAGAGTGTTCTTAAAGGTATCTCCCATGAAGAGAATGATGCGTTTTGGGAAGAAGGGAAAGCTCAGTCCCTAGTATGTTGGCTCGTATTTGGTTTTGAGGAGGGTTGATAGTGTTGCATATGAGTTGGAGTTCCCTGCTAATTTAAGCTTCATTCACCCGGTACTCGATGTTTCTATGTAGAGAAAGTGTATGGGTGATCAGTTGCAAATTATTCCTATTAAGGTTATTGGTATTTTGGATGCTCTCTCTTGTAAGGAGATTCTGATTGAGATCTTGGATCATCAGGTTCGTCGATTGTGAACCAAGGACATGGCCACAGTAAAGGTTCTATAGAGGAACCACAAGTTTGAAGAGGCTACTTGGGAAGCTGAAGAGGACAAGAAATTTAAATATCCACTCCTATTTTACGCTCTAGAATTCATGTGTAAGGTATGTGTTGTTCTTAACATCATTTTTTTCTAACTTAGTTAAAGGTAAGAGTAGAGGCATGTGTAGTCCAAATCGTGCTTGTACTACCTTGTCCCAGTATTTACGGATGACTAATCCAAGTGGGGGAGAATTAAAACACCATGGTTTTTTCTTTCTTAGAAATTTCCTGAGTTTTGAGCTCACTGTTCTTGTAATGACTCATTATATGAGTCATATGATATGGTTTTAGGTTAGGTGAACCAACTAGTAAGGTGTCCAGTGATGGGTTTCTATTGTGGTTATGGTTTGGTGCTACGGGTCATTAGGAATGGTGATGGGTTGTTAGGACGATCCTTCTTCAAATTAGAAACTTAGTAACTTGACTTAGCTCTAAATATAAGTGGCTCACTAAAAAATATGAGGATAGGTTACGAGTCATTGTGACAAGTCATATATTGTCTAGTGTTAATCCTTTTGGATTTTGTCTTGGGTAAAACTGGACCATACTAGTCGCATACTCTGGTCGTGAGTTAGGGAAAATGAGTCATATGGTGGACAGTGTATGGGTGTCCAACTCACTATATTAGTGATGACTCAATGGTATAAGTCATATGTTGTGGTCACGAGTCACGGGGTCAATTCATAACCACCTATGGTATTTTTATAATCTTAATTTGGGGCATCCTGGATATTTCCTTCTTTTAACCCCTTTGGATACCACGACATAAAACACCTTTAGGACTTTATTAACCTATATTCCCAATCAAACACTCTTAAAATCTCTCTCAAACTCTCTATTCAATCAAGAGGCTAGGGTTTCTTCAAGACAATCAATTGGGGATTTCAAGAGTGATTCTGTCCGTCTTCCTTGGTGTCTAAGTCATGTTACTCCTCCCTCATTGTTATTTTACAAAAAGCATATATTTTAGTGTATGATTTTCATGATGTTTTTATGGTTAGAAATAATGCTTGGGGGTTTTGGATGTTCATGGTTGAATAATGTTTCTCAAGGTTTAATCATATTTTCTTTCATATTTTTGTATGATTTTGACATTGTGGGATGCATGTTAATGATAAATGGATTTCAGGTATTATGGATTCCCCAAATTACTTGGTTATGGTTTTGAAACGTAAGTGCCCTCAACCTGTTTGTTAAAATTCCAATGAGAATGATTCTGCCATATAGTTTGACTATTCTTGAAATCTTTGCATTGTATAAAAGGTAATGTAACTTAAATTGGTTTGGTTGGTTTTAAATGGTTTGGAAAGACCTTGGTGGCCATGGTGTTGCTTTAATTGGAAACTTTGGAGTCAACTTGGCTTAATGGCTTTGGTATGACATAAAATGATAGATTTATAAGCTCTAATTTTGGTATGACAATACCAATGGTTGATTCCTAATTAAAAGACTCCTTGGTAAATGGTTGTAATGTGTAAATGGTTTTAATATTGGCTTAAAGGAGGGGTGTAGCAAAGCCATGGAAGGTGGAGATACCAGGGGGACCAATACTAGAAACTCATGTTTGCCGATGTAAGGTTCGGTCTTGGTGACCATATGCATAATGTCATACTTTATATTTTAGGATATATACTAGTCATCTCAGGGTCTTTTCTCTAGTCGTATGGCTAACATGCACTGGGCCTTATCAATAGGGGGAATTGAACCCATATAGCCCATTGGTGGTTTTATGACGGCAAAGCTACACAACCCAAGTAAAGTTTTTAAATGCATGCTAAACCTTGTTCCCTATCCCGACATGATATATATATACACATGTGATTGCATATGGTTAATTGATTTGGTTTTGAATTATTGACATTATTTTATCTTATCCCTGAGTACATGCTAGCATTCACTCTGCTAACAATCTTCAAACGTTGTATCCCTATACAATGTTGGAATTGGCCATACTACCAATCCTCCTTCTTAGTGACTTAGATTCGGGAACAACTTTGAGTCAGATTAAAGTGATGAGCTTCAATACACTGGAAGACTCCATTTTAGGCTATGGACTTTTTCATATTATTTTTGTTTCTTGGATTTTGGTTTTTGCTATGGTCATCGGCATGTCCCGACCGGATGTTCTTTGATTCTTGTTAAAAGTCTTCGATAGAATAATATGGCCATGAGTGGTGTCGGTATTGGTTTCAACCTTGGTATCGGTATTGGAATTGGGGATTACACTAGTTGGATAGTTGGTAGAGGTTATTGGATTATGATTTTTGACTTTATTTATTGTCTTTATGCTATTATTGTTATCTTGTTATATGTTCAGAATTCATCCGACATAAGGTGCAGGGTAGTTATAGTTTGGTAT
Organism: Capsicum annuum; assembly: GCF_002878395.1. Classification (NCBI taxonomy): domain Eukaryota; kingdom Viridiplantae; phylum Streptophyta; class Magnoliopsida; order Solanales; family Solanaceae; genus Capsicum; species Capsicum annuum. The sequence goes on along the minus strand of NC_061113.1, from coordinate 137,143,751 downwards.
TGGGGGTGGTCTTCGGACCTGGTTGGAATTGAGATGCCCAACACGACTAGGCCCTGGTTCTGTTCGTGTCACTAGTGCCAGAAATATATGATGCAATTACAACAAGAAGTAGTGCGATCACACTATCCTCTCCACATCATGTGCGATCGCAGCCCACACTAGATGACAACTGAAAGATGAAACTTGAAAATTTTCCAAGTTTCCGCTAAGGCCTCGAGATTTATTAGGACTCCGATACACGTAAACAAACTATCTAACCATACTAAATTTGATGCTTTCACATAGTTGACCCTCAAAACCCAAAATTATAATTTTCCAAATCGAGGATCAAAATGAGATTTAAGAGATGTAAAACTAGGCCAAACATGTTATTACCCTAAAATCGGCATTCCAGATTTGCTGGCGCAGTCCTTTCAGCCGTTGAAAATATCCAAAGATAACCACATAAGTTCATAACAAGGATCTCAAAGCCTCAAAAATCCATCATATCGCACAAATAACATCAAAATGCATCGAGAATTATGCTAATTTCCCCCACACCTTAGAAATAACAAGAAGAAACTATAGGGAGGGGTAAATAGTTAAATCACAAAAAAATGCATATTTTCACATATTTTATCAAAATTTAGGTTGTTACAAATAGTTGGGTTAATTATCTTCTTCAGCGTGCCTGGGCCGCTTATGAGGGCCCATTTAGTTTATGTGTGGTTTTCCTTTTATTACTGCATTATTTAACTTTTTTTATCTCTTTTATTTATTACTTTACTGTATTTTTATATCTCGATAGTTGCTTATCCTTCTATCCCTATTTACTATTGTCTTTGACTGCACCATTATATTTTAGTTAAACTTTTCTTATTTTGAGCCAAGTCGACTGATGATGCCTACTAAGTACCCATTCTTTGGTACTCATACTACACTTCATTATTTTTACCCTAATGTAGATTCGAGTACTAGCAACCAGCATTGACATGATTTTTATTTTCCAGTGCTAATTCAAAGAAGGGTAAATTTACTATCATCTAATGCTACTTGTACATATGTTTTATGTTTTGGATTATACCTATTACTCTGGGTATGTTTTTATAGTGGCGCTAGTATCGACATTACCAGGTCTGGGTGGTATTCATTTTTATATTTTAATCTTTTTACTTTTCTCATTTGATATAATTTATATGTTTTATTTCAGTATTATTCACTTATTATTACTATTGTTCTCATTATACGTGTTCTTTTCTTATTTCTACCTATTAGCTCATTACCTATTATTTGGGTGGCTTAGCTTGCCTAAGGGTGGGATAAGGTAATCCATCATCATGGCTAGAGAAATTTGGTCATGAATGCTTGGTATTAGAACATAGGTTTCACTAGTATTGTTGGTACTGAAGTCGATATTTAGTGGAGTCTCGTGGATCAATATGGAGGTGTATGTATCCTATCTTCAGTAGGCTACAAAGTATTTTTAGGGAAAAATCTAATTTTTTTGATCTATTTCTATGCATTGGGTTTGAGTTGGTTTTAATATTTATTAGTTTACTCTTTAGGAATATGGCTAGAATACGGGGTGCGGGAGTTGAGGATCAGGACCCTAACTAGTTGCTAGAGTTTTGGTTAGGCGTCAAGGTCGACCTAGAAATTAGGGAAAAATAGAGCAACAAACCCAATTTGAGAACAAGCCAAGGATCCATCACCTGATCCTGTCTTAGCTAATGAGACTAAGGGAGATCCAGGTATTTTTCCACCACAGCAGTAGGTGGGCCAGGGGCAACCAGGATCCACCTAATTTTATATCCTCTGTGGTTCTTTGTGATGCATTAGTATAGTTATTAGGGTTATTTAGTAGTTTAATTATCGAGAGAGCTTAGCCAGTAGCATAGGGTAGTACTGATTTAGGGGTATAACCTGTAGTAGTGATTCCTAAGGTAAAGGTTTAGTCAGTATTAGTAGTCTTGTAGGCTGAGGTAGCCTAGACAGTTATGTCTTTAGAGGAGAAAAAGATGTTGGGATAATGTTTTAGATTGGCTCCAACCAAGTTTGTCGAGACCCTAGAAGAGGATGATTATAAGTTCCTATCCAGTTATGAGGAGTGGATTTTGTTTCTTATCAGCTAGACACGACAACAAGAAGGTGATGGAGAGGTTATCTAGATTCAAGGCTATAAGGATCTCTGTCGGTGAGTTAGATTAGTTCTCTAAGGTTTTGTTAGGGAATTATATGCCTCGAAGCATGCACGAGTATCGTCAAGATGAGTTTTTTTCTTTTAGATAGGGTTCTATATCTATGGTAGATTATGAGGCAAGATTTCATGAGTTAGCTTGGAATGCTTGTGTTATTCTACCTATAGAGTATGAGTGGATTCAATGCTTTGTTAGGGGATTGATATTATCTATTTATAGGGCTACACAAAGTTTGGTGACTTCAGGGAATTCTTTTTCTTATATTGTTGAGCATATTTATTCTATAGAAGCGATGCATCGTAAGGCCCAAGGGGGGATATGAGACCTTTTTATTATGACAATTATACTGGGAGATACAGTGGTTCACAGTTTATAGGCTGAAGGTTTCACGATAGGCACCCCTAGTAGCAGCATCAAGGTCATCCTAGTCGGCCTATTGAGGCATCAGTTCAAATATCAAATAAAAGTTAGCCTAGTTATAGTTGTTCTAGTGGTCAGAGCAGCAGTCAACCAAAAAAAAGTGTTCAGTTGGATCGTTAAGTCAATTTTTTCATTTTGAATCCATTAGAACTTTTATATATAGGGTGTCTGGGGCATGTTATTATTACGGGGTTATTGGATAATTTGCTTGTGAGCTTCCCTAGTGTGGGATAATTGAACCTTTAGTTTACACTACACAACTTCTCATATTAGTTCCTTCACTATCCAGGGGTGGTGTACAGGGTCGTGGGCTTGGTCCTTAGGATTATAGAGATGGTCCAAAGAGAGGTAGGATTGGTGGTCAGACAGGAACCCAGTCCAGAAGTAGAGATGGTCATTTGTATGTTGTACCAGGTAAACCAGAGTCCTGGGCTTCAAATGTTGTGGTCACATGTATGATTTTCATATGCCATCAGCTAGCTTCTACTATTTCTACTTATTTTGCATCGCGATTGGGTTTATGTTTGGAGTCTTTATCTATGCCATTCCATGTAGCTACCCCCGTTAGCAATTCTTTAGTATGGAGTAGGATATATAGATCTTGTTTGGTGATTATTTGGGAGTTTAATACTCTAATTGATCTTATTGTCCTAGTATGGTATATTTTGATATGATTCTAGGCATGGATTGGTTATTCCTTTCCATACGATCTTGAGTTGTTTTTTTAAGACCCTTACCTTAGCCTTTCCTGGTCTACCCCCAATTGAGATGCAGAGTTTTATTAGCCACACATCGATGGGACTTATTTCTTGCCTTCAGGATAGGAGACTAATATTGAGAAGTTGTAAGTCATATCTTTCCTATGTTTGGGATGTTAATGTTGAGAGTCCATTGCTTGACTCCGTCCTATTATTTGTGAGCTTCCTAATATATTTTTGAATGACCTAATTTGCCTTCCTCTCGAGCATGATATAGAGTTTATTATGTGTATACGTGTCAACTATAAGTAGTTAAATTAGGTGACCATGAAGAATAAGTATCCTATATCTTGTATTTATGATTTTTTTGTCCAACTTAAGGGTGCAACAATGTTTTCTAAGATAGATTTGAGGTCTGGTTACCATCAGTTAAGTATTATGGCTTTAGATATCACTAAGGTATCCTTCAGGACTCGTTACAATCATTATGAGTTCTTAGTGATGTCTTTGAGGTTGACCAATGCTCCAATAACTTTTATTGATCTAATGAACCATGTGTTAGACCATATTTGGACTCCTTCATGAAAGTATTTATTGATGACATTTTGGTATATTCAATGAGTAGGAAAGAGAATGAGTAACATTTAAAAACTGTTCTCCACACCTTAAGAGATCACCAGTTTTATGCCAAGTTTTCTAAGTGTATGTTCTGGCTTAAGTCTGCAAATTTCTTGGGGTATATAGTATCCAAGGAAGGTAGTATAGTAGACCCAACAAAGATTGAGGCTATTCGTAGTTGGGCTAGGCCTATATCACCTACTGAGTTTTGCAGTTTTATTAGGTTGGTATGTTACTATAGGTAGTTTATTAAGGTTTTTTCTTCTGTTATAGCCCCTATAACTTGATTTATAAAGAAGGAGGTTTCGTTTTAGTAGGCTATGAGTTGTGAGGCATGCTTCCTGAAGCTCAAGGATTTGCTTACTTCAACTTCTATTCTGACTTTTCCATATAAGGGTAAGGGTTTTACTATCTATTGTGATATATCTAGAGTTGGTTTTGGTATGTTATGATGCAGTGAGGATATCTTATTACATATACATCAACGCAGCTGAAGGTGCATGAGTGCAACTACCCTACTCATGACTTAGATTTGGCAGTGATAGTATTTGTGCTTACGATTTAGAGGCATTATTTGTATGGGGTTCTCTATGATATTTTTACTACTCACCTTAATCTTCTATATAATATGACCCAAAAAGAGCGTAATTCGAGCTAGCATAGATGTATTGAATTATTGAAGGACTATGATATCTCTATTCTCTACAATCTGGACAAAGCAAATCTGGTAGCGGTTTCCTTGAGCTAGAAGTCACTGAGTATGGGTATCTTAGACTTCATTTGATTTTCTTAGTGGCCATTGGCTTTGGACATCTAGTACTTAGCTAACTTGATGGTTTGCTTAGATATTTTTGACCCACAGAGTATCATTACAAGTGCCAGAGTGAGATATACCTTATTAGAGCAGATTCGGGGTCGTTAGTTTGAGGATAGCAAGCATTGTAGCATTTGAGAGAATGTGTTTAGGTGTGAGTCTAGGAGGAATACCTTAGATTTTGAGGGTATTCTAAGGTTTGGTGGTCGTATTTGTGTTCCAAGGGTTGGAAATTTAATTCAATTGATTTTTTATGAGGCTCATAGCTCCAGATATTGTATTTAACTTGGGACAACTAAGATGTTTAGGGATTTAAGGCAGCATTACCGAGGAAGTAGTGTTTAGAGAGATAAAGCAGGGTTTGTTGCTTGATACCTTTGTTGTCAGCAGGTAAAGGTCGAACATCAGAGATCTGGTGGATTGCTTCAACAGCTACCTATTCCTGAGTGGAAGTGGGAGCGAGTTTAGAAGGATTTCATAGGTGGGTTGTCTCACACTTCTTATGGTTTTTATAGCATTTGGTTCATCATGGATCGATTGACCAAGTTTGCATATTTTATCCCATTTGAGTTTTCTATAGTGCCAAGAGGTTAGCCCATGCTTACATTCCGGAGGTGGTTTACTTACATGGGGTACCTATGTCCATTATTTCAAATCAAGGGTTGCAATTAGCTTTTATTTTCTGGAGAGGTTTTTAGGAGGAGTTGGGTACCTAGGTTGACCTTAGCTTCACATTTCACCCCCAAACTGATTGGTAGTCAGAGTAGACTATACAAGTTTTGGATGACATGATTCGCAATAGTGTGTTGGATTTTATTGTCAGTGGGACCAGTTAACCTTTGGAAGAGTTTATGTATAATTATGGCTCCTATTACAGTATTTATAAAGCCTCATTTGAGGTGTTGTATGATATATAATGTGGATCTTCTATTGGTTGGATCAATACTTTCGAGGATAGGCCTCATGTCATAGATTTGCTTTGTGAGCCATTCAATCAAGTTCGGGTGATTCAGGACAGGATACAAGCTGCTCAAAGTAAAAAAAGGATTTATACTAATCACAGATATTGTCCATTGAGGTTTAGAGTTGGTGATAGGGTTTTCCTGCGAGTATAACCCATGAAAGGCATGATGAGCTTTGGGAGAAGGGGCAAGCTTAGCCCCAGATACATTAGACCCTTTGAGATCCTGCAGATAGTTGGGGAGGTAACATATGTGCTGGTAGTTCCTTCTTCCTTTTCATCTATCCACCTAGTATTTCATGTATCTATGTTGCAACGGTATATTCTAGATGAGTCACATGTGCTTCGATGGGACCCGATCTAATTGGACAAAAGGTTGACGTTTATAGAGGAGCCAATGTCTATTTTGGCTAGAGCTATTAGACAATTGCATTCAAGGATATTCTAGTAGTCAAGGTTCAGTGGCGTCACTATCCAGTTGAGGAGGCTACTTCAGAGAAAAAGTGTGATATGCGCGACTAGTAGCCCTACCTGTTTGAGCCTTTAGGTATTTACTTATCGTTTACTTTCGCGGACAGAAGTCCTTTTAGTAGTGGATGTTGTAATGACCCTTACGGTCATTTTCCTTATTTTCACATATTTTCGGTGTCTAGAGATTTTCTATAACTGTCCCAAGTTATTTATGACTTGTTGGGACTAACAGTTTTGTTTTCAAGTGGTTCATTTGAGAATTTTAGTGATACCATATATATTGTGGAATTTTTAATAAAAATTAGAATTTGTTAGAAATATAATTTATTACCCTTCTAAAATGTTTTAAATTTGTATAAGATTCTTTAGTTATACTCTATCTATATTACTTTAACATAGTTTTATAACTTAATTAATATTTTAAGCGGAGATAATAAATCTAAATGTATCAAAATATTACTATTATATAATGGAGGTTTTATTAGAAATAAATTTCTATTAATTATGATATATTCAAGATATTATATTTATTTTACGACAAACCTATACAATACCCCGGTATATACCTAACGAGATAGGTAGAGGTTGTTGCCACCTCCACTCGATATGGAAGCGGATGAAGGGGTACACTATTATAAGTAATATTGTGTGTCATTATTTGTATTTGGTAGGTGGACATTTTATGCTTAATCTAATGATAACCATGCATTATATGCCTAGATATGCCTAACTAATGATAGAAATGCATTTATGTTTAGTAGTGAAAAAATGCTCTCATATATTAACCAACATACATATATAGATAGAGAGAGGTCAGCAAAAGTAACTCACTTCATGAAAAATAAGGCAATAAATCAGTTCATTAAGTTGTTTAGGCTCAATTTGAGGAAGAAAATAATTATCCACATCAAGTTATTCAAGCTCGGGTTCTAGTAGAGCACTATTTGGAGGCTTCTCGGAAGGATTTTTAGTGTTGGTATCCAGGTAGGATTGGCTTACTCTATTTTTTGATTGAGCTTATTTATGGTAATTGTGTGCTATTATGCTAGTTTTGGATAGTTAATTGTAGTGTGCATATCATTTGATATATATATATATATATATATATATATATATATATATATATATATATATATATATATCATGCCTTATTTATCCAATTAGGACTCTGTTCTAGTAAATTTCATTTTTGTTATCTTTTAGTATGATGTAGTGTTTATGAGATTAGAGTGTGGTATTTAAGTTACACAACCTTGAATTCATCTCTTTTTATCTAAGTTACATGAAAGGTAATTTAAATGTGTTTTAATTATGGTTTAGGGTTAGCATGTACTCTATTTTTGTCATTTATTGTGAAATTTGGCACCTCTTTTGAATCATTTACAGTATGGTTTGGGTTTTAATTTTACAGTTGAGTATGATTACTATAAGTTACGGTTCAATTTCGGCATTTGGTTTTGATGATTTGGGATTTCTAGTACTGATTACTGTTGTTCTAAAAGGTATAATTCCTCTGAATTTAGGTTTAAGTCTTCCATCTAATTGTGAGTTTGTTCCATATCATGTATGTGGCCTCTTATTATTACCCATTATTTCCAATTCGAATCTGATATATGGCCTCTTATTATTATCCATCACTACTAGTTTAAGCTCAACGTTTGGCCTATCGTTACTATCCATTAGTTCTGGTTCAAGCCCAATGCACATCTGGATAACTACTATGATTTCTTGGGATTGGTTCAGTTATGGGTTATTTATGTTTATATTCTTTAATTACTTCTTGTGTATTCCCCCGACTTATGGTTATCTTCTTCAGTGTGTCTGGCGGGTATAGGGGCCCAGTTAGATTATGTGTGGTTTGCCTTTCATTACTGCACTTTTTATCTTTCTGTATTGCTGATACTTATTCTTGTATCACATTTATGTAGATCGATAATTATTTATCTTTCTATCCTTATTTACTGTTGACTTAGACTACACCCTCATATTTAAGTTATACTTTTCTTGTATTGAACTTAGTTCGCCGATGATGCCTACTAAGTACCTGTTGCTTCGGTACTCATACTACATTTTTGCATCTTTATCCTGATGTAGATTCGAGTACTAGCAGCCGACATTGACATGATTCCTACTATCCAGTACTGATACAGAGTAGGGTGAGCTTGCTATCATCCGGGGCTGATCCTCCTCCTTCTGTTCTAGTTTATTCTTTTATACTCAAGACTGCTTAAATATATGGTGTACATTTTATATTCTGTCTAGTACTCTGGGTATGTCTTAGTAGTGTCTTTACTACTGACATTACATGGCCTTGGGTGAGATTCGTTTGTATATTTTGGTCCTTTTCCTTTTCTCGTTTGATATGCTTTAAATGTTTCCTTTCTATTTTTTTTGCTTATTATTACTATTGTTATCATTATATGTAGTTTTTTCTAATTTTCGCCCATTACTCCGTTACCTATCATTTCAAACTATGGCTTGGCTTTCCTACTGGTGGGATAAGGTAGGCACCACCATGACTTGAGAACTTATGTCATGACACTACCTTTCTTTTGTTTTGTCACATCTTGTTGTATCTTGTTTTGATAATGAGCATATGACTACAAGTGAATAGGTCCCTGGATGTTCAAGGCAAGGCAACAGTATAACTGGCACACGTCTGCACAGTTTTGTCCTCTTGTGTAATAAACTGCGTAGGTGATGCTTGTATTACTTCGAACACCTGGTTCAATGGCATTTCAACCCTAATCATCACTCATTTATAAAAGAAAAAAGATGCTTCTTCATCAAGCATTTTGTACAAATACAAAAGAGTTTTGAAGAGAGAAAAAAAGGCAAAAACTCAACTTTCAACATTACTCAAGTATTGATAATGTTCTTATTTCTTTTGTAAGCTAAAGGAGTGAGTGTTCTTGAGTGAATCCTAATTTATAACTAAATTACTCAGTCTATAAGAGTAATGTTCTTTTGTTTTCTTTACTTAGAGAGTGCTTAGGTAAAGTTGCCTAAGTTTGATACTGATTAGAGTTAATCAGTTCTGAGGGAGTCTTTGCAGAGTGGTCAAGGTGAGCTTATGGTAGAATTATTACAAGCTGGAGGAGCCTAGATTTAGGTTCATTGGAATCTGTAATCAAAGGTTTAATTATAGTGGACTGTTTGAGAGCTTACGAGGGCAAGCCGTGATTTTTTCTCCCTTGATCAAGGGGGTTTCCACATTAAATCTCGTGTTTTTACCCTTCCTACACTATATTATATTCCTAGTTGCTTTATTATGTTTTTGCCTGTGATTGATTTTTAGGGACCTTTGTCCCTCACAGTGTAGTGCAACCCTAAGTGTTTCAACAATTGGTATCAGAGCTAGAACAATCTAAAAGGTTCACACCTATAGTGATTCTTTAGCATGGTTGCTCCATCTAACCTAAAAGAAGGGCAATCTACCACTAGGCAACCTAGATTTAATGGGCAGTACTATAGTGGGGGAAAACCAGGATGTTTGACTTTATCATGGCTGAGGATAGTGAACTTATGGTCATAATTCTTGATGGTCCTTATGTTCTAGTTTAAGAAGTCAAAGAATGAGAAATAACAAGAATGTTAGTGAAAACTAGAAGAGAATTCAATGATAAAGATAGAAAGAAAGATGAGAAAAACTACAAGGCCAAGAAACTATTAGTTTGTGGCATAGGACCAGATGAATACAATAGGATTTATGCTTGTGAAAATGCCAAGGAGATTTGGGATTGCTTGAGAACTTCTCATGAAGGTACTACTAATGTGAAGGATTCAAAAGTAGACATATTGACTACTTATATGAAACCTTCACCATGAAAGAAGCAGAAACCATCCAAGAAATGCATATAAGATTCACTTCTATTACAAATCAGCTTCACTTCTTAGGAGAAGGGATTCCATTCTACAAGAAAGTGAGAAAGATTATTGGTGTTTTCCCTAAGTCCTAGGAAAGCAAGGTGGATGCTATAACTGAGATAAGAAACCTGAAGACCCTCACTATGGATGAGCTTATTGGAAATCTGAGGAATCATGAGTCAAAGAAGCGACAAAGACTGGAGAAGAATGAAAAAAAAAAGAGAAAAATCCTAGCATTGAAGCCTTTAAAACATGATTCATGTGAAGAATACACTGATGTTGCCTATTTGCCAAACAGGATTGTTAGAGCCATGAAAAAAGAGTGGTCAGTTCTAAAAAAAGAAAGTAGAAGCAAAAAGTGAGCAATGTTGAGGTTTTTAACAAATATGAAAGTCCTGAGAATTTCATTAAGGACTATCCAATGCACAAATTGGATTACTAGGAATGCCTCAAGGCTGGAGGTGACAAAGGAAAGAGCAGGGAACAAGTCCCTAAAAATTCAAAAGGAAAGGTTCCAGCTGATTATGTAGTAAAGCAAGCTCTGAAAGCATGGGGAGATTCTTTCGATAAATATAATAGAGATGAGAAGCCTGTAGATGTTTCTATGCTAGCAGTGGAAGTAGTCCAATTATCCATGATCACTTGTTTTCCTTCGTGGCAAATACATAAAATGAAGAAGAAAATGAGGTAATTCTTTCCAACATTAAGAAAAATCTAGAGAACTACTCTGCTAGGAAGATAAAAAGTCTTGCAAGTGTGTTGATAGACTCTGTATATGAACTAACTATTGAGAAAAATGACCTATAGGAGAAATTAAAGAATTAAGAGGATGAGTTGATTACCTTGACTCTTCAGATATCAGAAACTGAAGAAATGGTCACTAAATTAAAATATGAGTGGTATGAGTCAATTGAAGAAGGCAAATGATCTATATAGTAGAGGGAAGAAGAAAGCTTCAAGGATTCAGATTGATCTTAAGGAGAAACTGAGGGATTCTCAAAAACACCTTAAGTTTGCACTTCACAAGAATGAAGAATTAGAAAGGGATATGGTCCGTTTGAGAGAAGAACTCAACAAATCTCTTAAATGGACTACTCCTTCACAAATACTTTCTAATTTGACTAGTCGGGGTGTTAATAATGGAAACGACCTGGGATATCAAGGAGAATTCCAACCATCTGGGTCTAAAGAGAACGCTGCTAATAAGGTTAGAAACAAAAGAGAGCAAACTCCTATGCACTTACTGTGGAAAAGCTGGGCACACTAAGGAGAGTTTTCAAAGAAAGATGAGATCAAGAATGATTGGTTCAAGATATGTTCTATAGGATAATACTCAGCCTAAGGGATACAAGTCTATGAAAAAAGGTGAAAAGGAACTCTCTGCCTAGGTGGTTCAAAAAGGATTTGTTCACACCATTGTCCTCCTACCGAGAGCTCAAGCTTAAGTGTGTTCCTAAATCCAACAAGTGCTCATAGTTCCAGGTATGAGAAAGGGGGTTGCAGTCAGGAATAGGCTATTGATAGTATGTGCTCAAAGTTATTCTTGGAAGGTCTGACTATGTTTTATCTCTCAATACACTTCAAGGTGTAGGTGTATTATTTTGAAATAGTTGATTTCAAAGGACTTGGTCCATAGTTGTGCTGAACCATGGGAAGAATGAACTGAAAAAGAAACCTTCTAGATTAAAGAAAGAGCATTGATATTGCTAAATATAATTCGAGAAAAAGATGAAGGATGCAAACGAGAATGATAATGACTCAGATTACCAGCTACTGATCCTAGCTCAAGTAGTAGAATTAGCAAGAAGGAGTTATGTCAAAATTTTCAGGGACATGGTCCCTAGGAAACTCATCTCAGAAGGAGAAGCTTTAGTATTGATGATGAAGTGAAGTCTAGGACCTAGTTCTTAGACCTATTCAAAGAAAATTTTCTAAAAAGGGTGTGCAAAGGCTAAAACAATAATTGATCAAATAAACCCTACCTATTATGTGAATCGGTGTCTCTCCTCAAATCTGGCTATGAATAAGAGACAAGTATACTTGGTAAGGTATGTATTTGTTAGTATAACTCATCATCATACCCTTGAAGGTATACACTCACACGAATAACTTGGAAGATGAAAAATATGGCATGCACAAATTTGAAGATTCACTCAAAGCAAAAATAAGAGGGACCTGGTCCCATCTCTAAGGTTAGTATCTATACAAGATACTTAAGTAATCATAAAATGCTATCTGAAAAGCCATATATTTTTCCTTCTCTAAAGCCGTCAATTTTAATTCAAAATGAAGAGTCATACTTATTAGGTTAAGACATGTCATTTCACAAGGATAATGACATTAGTTACCTCTTAAAATTGCTAAATCAGACTATTCCCCATTACTCTTCAACTAATCCAATTTATCTTCCTAAATCGATAATCTTATCTAAACCAAATTGGTCCCAATTCATCTCTCTCTCTCTCTCAAAATCAAATGGCTAGTATTACAACTTTCTCAAATCTAGTTAAAAGCCCCAATGTAGATAAAATTCCAAAAAATAAAACTGAACATACCCAAATTGAACACCTTGATTCTTCAGAAATACAAACCATGGAAAACATCACTTCGATTCCCCACAACAACTTGAGTTATTTCTTCTAACTGAATCTTCCTTAGAAAGTCTAAAACCCACAATTGAGTTGGTTTTCATTGAACCCTCCTTAACCTTTGAAATTTATGCTCAGCCAATTATGATAGAGAATCCAAACCAAGGGGTTGGGTCACTAAGAACAAGACATTTCTCAACCTAAAACTCCCTCTTCTCTAGGAAATTCAACACTACTTGAAAATTTTCAATTCCCTGGTTCATCTAAAAAATCCAAAATACTAGACCCTCAGAAACATAACAAGCACCTGATTCTCCTACTCCCTCAGATTCAAACCCTATTTTTTCTCAGTTATTTGGTGAAGAAATTCCAGTAAAAAGGATTAATATTTCCTGTAATAAGAACTGGGTATCTAAGAATTTAGTTCTACTTATATTTGATACCAAGGAAAGATCAGTTAATGGAGAAGAACAAGAAGTAGGTGATAAGAATAAATTAAATAAGGGAAAGATATGTTGTTACCTCCAAATGAGGAGGATACAGATGAATTGCCTCTGAGATGGTATGTAAAGAAAATAAGAGGAAGCATAGGTAAGGAGAATATGGTAGACTCTAAGGTAAAAATGACTAGATCCTATTCAACAAGAGGATTTGAAAATAAAATATTGGAAGATTCCATAAAGGATAACAAGAATTCAAGAATGAAAAGTGGAAGGCTCAAGAAATCTATTATAGTAGAGAGGAAAGAAAATATTAAACTTGTGGAGGTTGAAAGAGGGGAGGACATAGATTTGAGAGTTACTACTGATATCGAGGAAAGAAAAGAGGAAGTAGATATTGCTGAGAGGACCAGGTCCTCAAGTTTAAAGTCCTATAACTATATAGGAAAGGAGAAGAAACATATTGCTATCAAAAGAAAGAAAGCCTCTGAGGGACCTGGTCCCAAGAAGTGAACAGATATTTGAAAAGAAGAGCCAAGTAGTGATCCTAAAAGAAGGAAAATGAAGGAGAAAAAGAAAGACATGTCTAGAGAAAAAAGGATTGGGTACCTAAGAACATAAAAGGTTCTGTCAGAAAGAGTTTTTGATCCTAGAATTTATTAGAAGCTTGGGATGACAGAGTTGGTTGAGTATGTTTGGCACCAAGGATGGCTACATTTATTTGAGGAATTAGTGCTTATGGTTTTTGAAAATGAAGTTAGAGAATTATTTTATTCTATAGATTTCTTTGAAGATGGACTAAATCTAAAAGCTCGGGTGCAAGGAAAGACTATCAATTTGGATAAAGAATCATTAGGAAAGATCTTGGATGTTCTTGTTATAGGTGTAAGGACAATTGTAAAGTAGAAATCCTCAACTGAGTTTATGATCAATATATCAAAGGTAGAAGGGACTTCTATAGCATCAGTGAAAAAGAAATTCCTGATAAGTGAGTATCAACTAGTATTTGAATTCATCAATAAGGTCCTATTTCCAAGATCTAAAAAAGAATAATAGCCTCCGGTGTTGACCTATTTTTGATTGAATGCTTGAGCAAGTTTGAAATGATAAGTCTTCATGCTCTAATGATAGAGCATATGCATAATGTGCTTCATGAAAAGGAAGAAAAACATGGAATGCCATATAGATATCTCTTGAAAAGGTGTTTGAACATTATGGTATAGATAGAACTAAGGGAACACTTGAAATATCCAAACAGATGTTCAGTCTGACAACTCTTATGGAGAATGAATGAATAGTTGGGAAAGCTAGATCAGTGTCTCAAGTATCTGAGTTCTTAGCTGTTCAAGAAAGGTTGGAAAAGGAAATAGAGCAGTTAAGGATCAAATTGGTTACCAAAGATGTTGAGATAGTGCACCTAAAGTTGCAGACTCAAAAGTTATCTTCTGAGGGATCAAGTTCCACTGATGAAATTGAAGCTAAAAATGCAAACACCCAATCAAAAGTGTCAGAACTGACTAGTGAAGTACAAGGATTGAATGTTGAAGTGAAGGTCCTCACCAAATAGTTGTTGGATGCCTACAGTGCTGAAAATTCAAAATTGGAGAAGTTGCTTAAGTCCCTTCCCTCCAAACCTTCCTTTACCTAAGTTGTACTATCCCTGCCCACTCATCAATATTGTGTCATTCTTATATTTTAGTTATTATGTAGGCCCTTGAAGATAGTTTATTTTATGTGTTATTTTGGTATGATCGTAATGGTACTGACTTCTATTTTATGAATGAATGGACGCTGCTTGTGTGCCTCATTTGTTTCCTTTATTTTAAAGTAGTTCCTTGTGATAGTGTTGCCCAGTGGCCATGAGTTAACTAACCTATGCTTATTTTACTCTTAGTTTACTATTATTCCTTTTTAATGATGCCAAAAGAGGAAATAGTGACTTCATGTGTTAAGGACTAGGTGTGTGTGTTTAAGTAATATACTAATGATATTAGGGACTAGGTACCAAGTGGAGCATATGTGTAATGATGTTTTTTAGTCTGGAGGCATAGTGATAGAGGAAATATATAAATGCACTAAATGAACAATGGTGCATGATGATAGAGGGAATAAATTCAAGCGTGATAGCAATTAACAACAAGGTACTAGGTCCATAAGTTGTGGAAGCATGGGTTTTTATGATAGGGTGGACATTCATATTTAGTAGTGGTAATCCATTGATTAAATGTGATAAAAGTGTATTAATGCTCAAAACTTTGTGGCTGGTTTATCATCATAAAAAAATGAAAATCATTGTATCTTGTTTTGATGATGAGTAGATGACTACAAGGGACCAGGTCCCTGGATGTTCAAGGCAACAGTACAATTGGCACGCATCTGCACAGTTTTGTCCTCTTGTATATCAAACTGCGTAGGTGCTTCTTGTACTATTTAGAGCACTTAGTCCAGTGGAATCTCAACCCTAATCGTCGCTCATCTATAGAAGGAAAAGGATGCTTCTTCATCAAGTAGTTTTTCCAAATTCAAAAGAATTCTGAAGAGAGAAAAAGGCAAAAACTCAAATTTCAACATTGCTCCAGTATATTCTTAATTCTTTTGTAAACTAAAAGAGTGAGTTTGCTTGAGTGAAGCCTAATTTGTCACTGAATTACTCAGTCTATAAGAGTAATGTTCTTTTGTTTTATTTTATTAAAGATTGCTTTGGTAGAGTTGCTTAAGTTTGACACTGATTAAAGTTAATCAGTTCTAAGGGAGTCTTAGAAAAGTTATCAAGGTGAGCTGGTGGTAGAGTTATTATAAGCTAGAGGAGCCTTGAATTTGGTTCATTGAGTCTACAGTCAAGAATTTCATTAGTTTGGACCGTTTAAGAGCTTGTGAGGGAAAGGCCTGGTTTTTCCTCCCTTGAGAAAGGGGGTTTCCACATTAAATCTCGTGTTTTTACACTTCCAGCATTGTATTTTGTTTCTTGTTGCTTTACAGTGTTTTTTCCTGAGATTGATTTTGAGGGACTTGGTCCCTCACAATATGGTGCAACCCCCATAGCTTCAACACATCTCTTTAAGCTAGTTCAAATATCTTAAGTAGGGAGTTTTTGCTATGAACACCTGATTTATTTATGATTAGTTTTTCTTTTCATTACATTTCTCCCAATCACATCACATAAACTATTTTCAACAAACCAATATCTAATATTTTCTAGCTTCACTTTCATTTTTCCC